>NW_024096493.1:482500-935000 GCF_016545835.1 Crotalus tigris | reverse complement strand
TTTTAATGGATGCCTCAAATTGCACAGTTCTCTCTCTCTCTCTCTCTCCCTCCCTCCCTCCCTCCCTCCCTCCCCCCCCTCTCTCTCGTCCATTGTTTGAGTCTATCAAAATCTCCAAACTATGTAAATTTAAATGAAGGAAAAAACTCATTCTGGATTTAGGTGTATTGAAGTAACACATTCTAAGAACCATACTTCATACTGAAAATCTTTTTTGACATCCTTCTCCAGCTTTATTTGTTTAAAGTTTCTACTCAAAACTAGAATGAACTACTGAAACACAAGAGTTAGTTTGGTGTAGCAGTTTAAGGCGCTGTGCTAGAAAATGGGAGACTGTAAGTTCTAGTCCTGCCTTAGGCATGAAACCAGTTGGGCGACTCTGGGCCAGTCACTCTCTCTCAGCCCTAAAAAGAACATAATGGTTGGGCTTCCAAACAATGCCACCCAGAATACTTCAGGGAGTTTTTACAGGAAGTTTCTAAGATGGAGTCAAGATTAACTCAAAGGAAGGAAACAATCACCACAGCCTCGGAGAGAGATTTCTGGAGAAACAAATTGGTTGTAGTTTGGTGATAGATCTTAAGAGATGGATCAGTTATCCTACCTTTGAGGTGGATATGGATTAAAACATGAGTGCTCCTAACCACTCGTTTATGCTTCCTGACATGATGTAGAATAGACACTACGATTATAAAAACTTTCATGCCTTCATAAAAAAATATCCCCAAATGGAGCGATGATACTCTGTATTATAGAACTAACTTTTCTTAGCATCAAGATTCAGTTTTAAACATTGTCTTTGGGAAGATGAGCAATTTTCCCTCTGTTAGCATTGAGTATCCAATACTAGTGTTCCCATTTCTAATTTTTTTCTAATGGCCAGCCCAACTGATTTTGCTGTTTGATAGCTCAGGAGATGATGAATTTGGGAACATTCACTCAGACTTCTATGTAACATATTGGAGTATGATATTTGAATTGAGTCAATTCTGAGTACATCTACTCTGTTCCCCCCCCCCCTCTAGTATATAGTTCCAACATGATGGTTTTATTGTAGAACTAAAATGCTCAAAAGGATCCAATTTGTTACTTGAGCAATCTCTGGGCAAATGAACTTTAGGCTTGTATTTCTTCTAAAAACTCTTATACTTGTTAGCTGAAGAGGAAACTTTGACTTGGGACTAAATATCCTAATCACATGCATATCCAACTGTCTCCAGAAAAAGCTTCCTAACTTCATCACAAAGAATAACTGCAAGATTATCTCTTCTAAGTCATGAAAATTGATGCCACTGCCTTGGTCATCATGTAAAATAACAACATACCGTCAGTATAGAACATGAAGTACAGAGCATTGGTATAACTTGAAATTCATAGCACTTTAACACCTGTTTCCATAGCTACGGTGTAATCCAGACATCTGAGAGGCTAGCCTGTCTTTGCCAGGCCTGTCATTTCAAGGAAATAAATTAAGAAAGCTGATGACATGGCTTGGATTATACAATTTCTTTAAAGTGTAAGCCACCAGATTTGAAATCTAACCAAGAGTGAATATAGTTCAGATGAAATGAATCAAACCTATTTTTAGTAACCTTTGTTAGAAAATGTGAACAAGCCTCCTTTGTCTTTTTATTTATTTATTTGTCTTCTTGTTCTCCTTCCCCAGACACAATATCCTATTACACCTGGCAGTTGTATTTATTGCAGTGATATATCCGTAAGTGATTTTGGGGGGTATTTTTTTTTAAAGGGGAGGTGACATAAACAGATGGAGGCACAGAAGTAGGAAAGAGATACAGTTAAGCAAATGCTAAAGAGCAAAACTTTAGTGGCAGACACATCCCTATTTGCATATGCACAATATGCTTCTGTCTAGAGGCATATTTTCTCAAAGTATGTGTATTTCCCTCTGTCTCTATATTTATCAGTATCTCTAGCAACATATGCAGGGCTATGAATAGATTTGGGTGTCTGTTGGTTGGGTTATGTTAATCCTTGAAGTGTTTGAGTTGGGTGGATCTTACGTGACTGAGGAAATGTGGAGACACTATCAAAAGAGAAGAAAAGATCTGGAATAAAGAACCAGGGCAAGAAATTATCATGTCTAGATGCGTGTTGCCTGAGAGAGGAACAAGAGCGACAGACTCAAACCAGACATTGTAGAATAGATATGCGTGCAATGATTTTTTGCAGTTATGTCAATGAGGAATGCATGAGATTGATTGAGCAAGGAATGAGAGCAAGAAATTCATTAATTTAGAGAAATATCCCCAAATTATTTCCCAACGGATAGAAAACCAACTTTGAGGGTATTTTAATTAGAAAAAAAAATGACTAGAGGGGGAAATAAAACAACCTTTTTTTTTTCTCATGGACTAACTTTAGTCAAATTCAAGCTCTCCCATAATTCATTATGAAAAGCAACAACTACATATAGTGTAATTCCAGTTTGACTCAATGAAGGAAAACAATTGCATTTTAAATTAAATAGATAATTTAAATGCTCAAAAGAATAATAAGGCTGTCTAGTGCATTAGGAAGAATGTATTTAGTTAAAATAAATGTGGTGAACACTCTATCCACCAGTGATAATAAATATTAGACTGATTCAGTGTAAAGAATATTTAATAGAGGAAGGTACTGCACTCCTGTAAACCATCCCTAGCTTCACTGACTACCAACATTTTATTTAAACAATTCAAAAAGGAAGGGAAGGAGGGAGCGGAGGAAGGAAAGAAAGAAAGAAGGAAGGGATACAGCAATGAAGACCTTATAGAAATGACATCTAGCTTTTGATTACTTGTAAATTAATTTTGAAAAAGAAATAACAATTTATGAACTTATATAAGAAGATACCATAGCCTCAGCATTGAAAAACTCAGAGAGAAAACTGTTCTTCCACTGTCCTACCACCTCTTTTCTTCCTATGTTCCCTTTGCCTCTTCTTTGCTGCCCAGTCCTAGACCCATCTTTTTTCTTAACTACGGTGCAATGGATGTATTACAAAGGTGATAACTATAACCACGCAACACTCTGCCCCTTTTCATGTACATCATACTGCATGGCAGTAGCTGCCATCTTGGTTTTTTTTTTTCATCTCCTGGCAGATACCCTTAGCTGGGTTGCCACTGTGCTGTGCCCATAGTTGGTTGTATGGCAAGTGTTGCTCCAACTTTTGAAAATCTATAATTGTGCCAAAATGTTAGTGATAATAACAGTCAGGGATTATTTTACATGCTTTCACACTTCTTTGTGACCATCTGAAATTAACTATAATTGGATAAGAATTATTGATGATAGAATGACCTGAGATATGCTTGTAAATTAACTGAACAATTTATTTTATTGGGTGCAATTGGAATGGGAAAATAATTGGTTCCCTTTGTGTTGTGTGAAATTTTAATGAATTATAATATTTATGCAGTTATAAAGAGAGTTTAAAAGAGAAAGAGATTCACATAAACAGTTTATACAAATTAGGATACTATTAAGGTTTTAGCAATGTCCATGCATTACAGGTTGTTGGGATGATTTGCCATAAATCAACATTTAAAATTCAACCATGTTTTTATCTTCGGTTGCTTCATCTCTATATGTCTCCACTATGCTACAAACTCATGTTTCCTCTAAGTCAATTTAAATTGTTTTTTCTTTCTTTTCTCCCAAAACGTGCACAACAACTTAAGTCAGGAGAGATCACTGCCAAAATACTGCTCGTCAAAGACTGTGTTTATAGCCAACAATTCCTGGCTTTGAACACCATAGATTTGCCAGAAAGCAGGCCAAAGGATGGTTTAGCTGAGGAGATATGTCCTCCATGTCTAAAAACATGCCACAGGGAACAATTTATAACTAGCCCTCCAAAACAATTGATCTGAAACACATTCCCCTGGACAAGGAACAGATGGCAAGACAAGGTGCCAGATTTGTACTCCTTTACTACTCAAAGCTGTAGCCAGCAGTTCTTTAGTTCCTCTGATCCTATTCAGGATTATTACTCTGTACTAGGCCCAAAATTAACTTGAATGCTTAGAGTTGTGCATCAAGGCCAAACATTCTCCAGTTCTTTTTTATCTTCCAGGAACAGGTTGGATTGTGTATATTTTTGGACATACAAAGAGAAAAATAAAATCCCGACTGCATTTATAAAAGGAGGGGGAGAGAGACTGAGTGAAAATAATTTCCAAGGGTGTGAACCTTTAATAAGGCTCTGTTCAAATGCTCTCGTCACATTCATCTTCTTCAAACAAACACCGTGGCTATTAATTTGGAACTCGTCCTTGTTTCATCATCCAGACTGCCAGAGGTGATATTTGCTGATTGGATTTAAAATGAAAGATACTCTCTTCTTCCATGAGCCTGAAGTTGGCAGGACGTATATGCCTGCAAAGTGAGCTCTCTTTCTAGTCGCTAGTGCTAGAAAGTAGCACAATCAGAAGCTGTGAAAAGGATCACCCATTCTCCTCACTACATGCATGATTGGGAAGGATCAGCCCTGAAGATAATTGGGCAGTGGAGGTTTTCTGGGGGAAAGTTCCAAATTCTACCCTTAAACCAGATGGATTCAGCATCTCCGGCAGATGGATTAGTAACTGACTGACTAATCACACTCAACATGTAGACGTTAATGGAATGGCAACTAAATGGAGGGAAGTATGCAGTAGGGTACCTCAGAGTTCTGTTTTAACTCCAGTGCTCTTTATTATCTTCATAAATGATTTAGATAAGGGGATAGAAGGGAAATTCATTAGAGATGACACCAAGCTGTTGTGAATTGCCAACACTCCAGAAGATAGGCTGAAGATCCAAAAGGATCTCAGGAGACTTGAACACTGGGTCCCATCAAACAAAATGAAATTCCATGGTGAGAAAAGTAAAGTTTTACACTTAGGCAAGAAAAACCAAATGCACAGGTTTAGAATAGGTGGTATCTGGCTCAATAGTAGTAACTGTGAGACTGGAGAACCATTTAAATATGAGCCAGCAATATAATGCAGCCACCAAACAATGCTAACAAAAAAGTCCTAGCCTACATTAACAGAGGGATAGAATCAAGATCATGTGAAGTGTTAGTATGACTTCATAATGCCTTGGAAAGACCACAGAATATTGCATCCAGTTTTGGTCTCCATGATATAAAAAAGATGTTGTGACTTTAGAAAGTGTGCCAAGAAGAACAACAAAGATGATTATGGGACTGGAGGCTAAAACATATGAAGAATGGTTACAGGAATTGGGCATGTCTAGTCTAATGAAAAGGATGAGGGGTGATTTGATAGCAGTCTTCCAACATTTGAGGGGCTGTCACAAAGAAAAGCACCTGAAGGTAGAACAAGAAGCAATGCATGGAAACTAATCAAGGAGAGATCCAATCTAGAAATAAGGAGAAATTTCATGACAATGAGAACAATTAATCAGTGGAACACCTTACCTTCAGAAATTGTGTCACTGGAGGCTTTAAAGAAGAAATTGGACAGCCATTTGTCTGAAATGGTATAGGGCAGGAGTCCCAAACCCCTGGTCCACAGACTGGCACCAGTCCATGGCATGCCAGAAACCAGGCTGTGCAAACAAGGGTAGCCCCATCAGTGGGATGCAGGCAGCACGCGAAACCATAACCCTTCTGGTCCATGGAAAAACCTCTCTCCATGGAACCGGTCCCTGGTACCCAAAAGGTTGGGGGCTGCTGGTAGAGGGTATAGAATTACCTGATTGAGGCAGAGGGTTGGACTAGAAGCCCTCCAAGTTCTCTTCCAATTCTGTTATTCTGTTCTTTACCAAGCCAGGAGGACCACTGGCTTTCAGGTTGAGATTTCTTCTGGACAACTGCAGATTCTCAGCTTGATCCATGAGTTACAGTTTAAGCTCCAAATGCTGGTGCTAATCCTGGCTTCTTCTTCCTGCCTGTCTACAGCTTAATTATCCTCTTATAACTGCAACCCATGCCCTTTCAAACAGATGTACAATATTTTTTTCCCTAAAGTTTCATTTTTCCTCAAAGAGATCCTTCATATTTAAGATTTGTTTGGCTGTAAGTGAAATTCATAAGTGAAAGAAGATGTGAGAGGAGCAAACTTTACCTGTTTCCTGACATTCATGCTCAAATCCAGCATTTCAACTCTTTGCAACAACGATGTTTCAAATGATATAATTGAAGCCATTTGACTTAATGAAAATAAATAGTGGTTTGGCTAGGAAAAGCCCAGAGGCAGTTTACTAAGTCTAGTCAAGTTAGCTGAAAATGCTATTTTTTTTTCAAAGTAAATACAAAAATAGACTTTGTAGTAGCATTAATTGGTCCATCCAGCACTGCAGTACAAAAGTGTGAAAGAATGGAAAATGCTCACCAACAAACTTTCTCATGCCTTGTCTGCTGTGCAATTTCTACATTGGGTGTTTATTCTATTATCTTGTGCATCTATTTGGGGAAAAAACAATAACATATTTAAATATGAGAAAAAAACCCTATAAACTCACACAAAGTTGAATGTGGATGCAGAGTTTAATTAGAGTTATTTTCAATTATGCAAGCTCCTACCCTACTTTCTTGGCACTTTGAGAGATCGTGACCATTTTCATTCATTGTAGGTTTCAAGTAGCACCAGTTAGATCCATGTCTTCCTTCTATAAAGTATTATTACATATATTCTTAAAATGCCATTGATTTTTTTTTACATTACTTTGAGTTAAAACCCCCCAGAAAACCATTTGCAACCCTTAGTGATCCCTTAGTGATCAGTGTTCCACTAACTTTCTCAAATAGATGAGAGTAGAGAAGACTTTTCCAGTCAAATTATTTAATGGGGAAATCGACTAACTACCGTAGGTACACTTTTCTAGTGTGTATTCAGAAGTAAAGGCCTATTGAATGAAGACTGTGGAACTTTCTTTGTATGTTTCCACTAGGAAAAATAATATCCTTTGGTATACAAGCTGTCTTTTCGGGAAGCTTATATAGTCCTCCACTTACAATAGTTTGTTTAGTGACTGTTCAAAGTTATAATGGCACTGGAAAAAAGTGACTTTTGACCATTTTTCACACTTATGATTGTTGCAGCATCCCCTTAGTCACCTGATCAGAATACAAATGCTTGGCAACTGACTCATTTATGATGGTTGCAGAGCCCTGGGGTCACGTGATCCCTTTTTGTGACCTTCTGACAAGCAAAGTCAATGAGGAAGCCAGATTCACTTAACAACCATGTTGCTAATTTAACAATATCTTCAACATTGAGGAGCATCTAAGCTGGGGATGTGGTTTCATCACAGCTTGCATGTATCTGTTCCCTTTGCCCATTTTTATGCTGTGATGCTCATCTAATCATCAGGAGCCAGGCTGCTGGTTCCCACTGGCATTAGCAGCTACCTCTAGAAAAATGGTCTTTCTCTCTACCCACCCACCACCACCTCCAGTTTTCAGCCACCAACAATCTAAATATTGAGCTGGCAGCCTGATGATTTCTAATTATCAATTGCAAGACAAGAGCATCGAGTGATAGGGGGAAAAAAAGAACATAGAATATCTTCTCTGTTCTCACAGTGACGCTGCCCTAGGTTGCTGGGAAGAAGAATGAATGAATTTATTTAAATTGATTTTTATGGCTGCCCATCTCATAAAGAAAATTCTGGGCTGACAAGTACAATATTCTCTCCCTCTCCCTCTCCCTCTCCCTCTCCCTCTCCCTCTCCCTCTCTCTCTCTCTCTCTCTCTCTCTCTCTCTCTCTCTCTCTCTCTCTCTCCAAACTAAGTTCCCTATTCCCAGTAATTCTTTGTGAACAAAATCCCAATATTGTTTGCAACAGCATTTCAGCATTTAACCCAATGGAAAATATTAATGACTTTCTAACAGAAGAAATTCAGCAACATTGGGCCAGAATTCCAATGCAAGTGTCACGTTGGTACCATCCATTGGATCTCACTGCAGTATCTGTGTTCTCCTCACATCTGTCAGGTCTTGCAGTTGTCTCCTGTACTGCAGAGGCTGTCTGGCATATTTGCACTTGTGTACAAAAATTGATGCTATACAAGATAAGAGGAAAATATGGGGAAGTAGGTGCCATAGCTGTTTTATGCTCCATATAATGAGTTTTGTGGCCAACCAAGAATGTGACAAGAGAAGATGGGTTTTCTGTAAGCAAAACAACAGCTGTGGCTGGATTGTGGTGGTGGTGGTTAAGCATGACTTATGAGTTGTGGTGGTGTGCATTAACTGAAGAATGCACAGGCTAGGCCCGAAGACTGCTTTGGCCTTAAGCAATTTTGACAATAAAACTCTATAGTTTCTTATATCTTTTTTTACAATAGCATCCTTTCTATCTGAAATAGATACAGTATCTGATACAAGTTTCCTTTATTTTCACATTTTGCATAATTTCTGTTTTGTTATTGCTACTCATAGCGATTCCAGATTATTGTCTGGTTTATTTTAACATCCAGTCCATTTATTCCTCAGAGGATAAATGTACACTTTAATGACAATACATAAATAAAAACTAAAGTACAAAGCATTAGCCCTGGAATTGCAGTGCACATTATCTCACAAAAATAAAATTATACTTGCTAAGAGTCATGAAGTCTAGCTGCTGTTAAATGTTCCAATCTAACATCAGCTCTCCTAGACTTCATGCCAAAACCTGATTATTGGAAATGCAACAATTCTATCCTCAAGTGCATTTAATAATATGCCTACAAATTATGAATAGACTACATCGTTATCTTTCAAGTTGTTATCATTGAAAAACTACTTATTTTGTTATTCAAACTACAATTAGAATAGTATTTTTAAAAGGATTCCATTAATTGTAACCTAGAATTGTGAAGTATTGTTAGAAAACATATATGCCAATTCTTTTATAAACAGGTTATTTCCTTTATGATCAGAAACATGTCTAGTCCACACATTCAGTGTATTTAAAGCAGGGAAGAAATACAGGTAGTCCTCAAGTTATTACCATAATTCAGCCCAAAATTTCTGTTGCTAAGCAAGACAGCGGTTAAGTGAGTTTCGCCCCATTTTACAATCTTTTTTTGCCACAGTTGTTAAATGAATCACTATAGTTGTTAAGTTAGTAACATGGTTGTTAATTGAATCTGGTTTCCCCATTCTGACTTTGCTGGTCAGAAGTTTGCAAAAGGTGATCACATGATGCTGGGACCCTACAACTCTCATAAATAAATAACAATTTTCTAAAATCCAAATTTTGATCATATGACCATGGGATGCTGCAATGATTATAAGTGTAAAAAACAGTCATAAGTCACATTTTTTTTTGGGGGGGGGACATTATAACTTTGAATGGTCACTAAATGAAAGGATTTAAGTCAAGTACTATCTGTATGCTAAATCCCGAAGGAATCTAAATGCAAAGGAAACCAGATTTCAGTTCTGTTAATGACATCTCCTATCATTTCTCAGCCTAGGATATCTTTCTCCTCTTGGTCTTAATAATAATAGTAAAGTTGGAAGGGAACCTGGAGGTCATCTAGTCTAACCCCTGCTCAGGCAGGAAACCCTATACCATTTCGGACAAATGGCTGTCCAGTCTCTTCTTAAAAACTTCCAGTGTTGGAGCATTCACCGCTTCTGGAGGCAGGTTGTTCCACTGGTTAATTGTTCTAACTGTCAGGAAGTTTCTCCTTAGTTCTAGGTTGCTTCTCTCCTTGATTAGTTTCCACCCGTTGCTTCTTATCCTGCCTTCAGGCACTTTGGAAAATAGTTTGACTCCCTCTTTTTTGTGGCAGCCCCTGAGATATGGGAACACTGCTATCATGTCCCCCCTCGTCCTTCTCTTCATTAAACTAGACTGTCTTCAGTACAGATGTTGTGGTGGTAAATCAAGAGTTACCTGTAGTTAACAAAAGTTTGGCAGCTTGGCATTTTGGAAAATTTTTGAAAGATGGTCTACAATGAAATATATGAAAAATATTTGTACAGTGAGCTTGATAATACATTGGTAAAAATACATTAACCCATCTACTGTTAACATTATCTAAAATCTGTACAATATAATTTAGTCTATTTGCTCTTATAGTCATAACAAATAATAAAATGCTGGAATTAGTTTGCTTAGGCTTGTGGTTTTGTATTCTAATTTAGCATAAACCCTGTTCCTTTTGAAGATGACATAGCTCAGGTACTTCTTTTCAGGAAAGCACAAGAACATCTGCACTTCTCATTCTGCATCACATTTTGCACAAGCTCAGAAGAAAGCAATGAATGTGTTTTGGTTCTTATACTGGAAAAATGCATATGACACCAATCTGTATAAGATTCAGATGTACATGGAGTTTCATACTGTGTATGATTTTTACTTTTTCACTCTTGAAAACATCTAATACAGTTTTCCAGGCGGTGTAAAAAAACTTAGTTGTATCCAGGCAACATAATTTAAGAAAGATAAATAAAGAAAAGAAAGATATACCTGAGTAACAAATCAAGTGAATTAGCCTACTAAAGGTGAATTCTACTAAGACCCAGCTAGCCTATTAAATTGCCCAGTAAAGTGAAGACTAATTTTACTTTAACTGTATAGTTGCAAACTGTCAAATCTTGGCTTAAGCTGCCTATCTCCTCTGTTTCAACCATGTAAAAGCAGACATGTCAAACACAAGGCCAGCGGGCCGAATGCAGCCTGCAAAGTGGTTTCATGTGGCCTGCGAAGCCATCCTGGAAACAGTAAGGGAACTTCCCCCGTTGCCTTGGCCCTGGCCCTGGCCAGCCGGAGCCAATGTACAATTTTGTGGTGGCCATCTATGCTGAAATGCATTCAGTCTTAGCTCCACAAGGCTGTCTAGAAACTGCGAGAAACCACCTCCTGCTGTGTTGGCCCCACCCCCTGGATGCATGCTGGAGAGTTGTCACCCTTTGTGAGGAATGAAGAAATGGACCATGCCTTGGTGCTTGCCCCGGTCCCACCCCCTTGTGCCAGAGACCCTCAGATCTGTCCCACTCCTGCCCAGGCCCCGCCAGGCACCATTGACACGAACGATGTAGAGCTGGCCATGCCACCCAGTAGGCCGCACACATCCAGCCCCCTGAGGGCAACTGCAATGCTGATGCGGTCCTCAGTGAAATTGAGTTTGACACCCCTGATGTAAAGGCTTCTTCCCAGGCTTGGTGTAGCTGTCCTTGGAGTAAAAACAAATGCTTTTAAAAATTGCTTAGTAGCAGCATTGAGAGCTGTCTCCCTATGCCCATAGAATGTAGTTGAGCTCTATTTCTTTATCCTGACTTGAGAGACTTAGATTGAAATATCCACTTAGCTGTGAAGATGAGTCAATAAAATGAGAAGAGAAGAATCATGGACATGACCTTCAAATCTTTGGAGAGAAAGTAAGATTTTTTCCAAGTTCAATCATTTATACACTCATCTGAAAATAAGCCTCAATAAGGCTTATGTCTCTCTATATTGATGCAATTAATCTATAAATGCATAATTAAGTAAGCAAATAATGAACCACACCTCATGCCTTTTATTAAAGAACAATGGATCCTCAGTTGAAGTTTAGGGAAATGATCCAGAAATTGTTTCCCCATACATATTTTGTTCTTTGTCACATCATTCAACACAAAGTGTCAAAAAGCTGTTAGAAGGGACAAGAAGCAGTATTACAACAACATCTGTAAAGACGCTGAAGATGGAAACAGACATGGGAAGACAAGGAAAGTCTTTCAAAAGATCTCACAATGAAAAGTCACAGAATGGTTGGAACAAGTTTACTCCAGGTCACCAATGGAGTGCAACAAGGCTTCCTGCTCTCCCTTTATTTATTCAAATTATATACTAAATATATACTAAGGGAAGCTGGACTGGAAGACTATTGATACCTTGGAATATTGGTGATGGAGAAGATTCCTGAGAATACTGTGATTCAAGGCACAAAAGACCAGCCTCAAATTATTCTGCTTCAGACACCTTATACAAAGACCCAGCTCTCTAGAAAAGTATCTATTGCTGAGAAAGGTGGAAGGAAAGAGAAGAAGAGGATGACCAGCAACAGGGTGGCTGGATTTAGTTATAGTGGCAATGAGTGCAACATTGGGAGATGTGAAAGAACAGTTAGGAATAGACCGTCATAGAGAAGACCTTCTATGTGTTTTCTAGGAGTTGAAAATAATTTAATGATATATAATCACTTAATCAATTAAACTGATAGATCTTTAAGGTCATATCTTCTTAATCCTGAGATTTTTTTAACCAGATGAATTTGGGAATTTATGGGTATTTATTTCTGCATATAAAATATGTTTATTGTTGAGTTATGGTACTAACTTCATCTTATTCTTTTAAAAAACAGGTTAAAATGGGGATTTCAATCTGCCTTTCAGATTGAAATCTGAATCTCAGATTGACTCAAAAATCATGGCATGATGATTTTGACCTAATCTAAGTTCTTAAAGGCATAACTTGTTATGGGTGTGTGTGTTTTACTCATTAGATCTGGATTTTGCCTCAGAGCAGTAGCGACATGATCTAGAGTTGGGAGTTGGGAGATGTTACCATCCATTTCTTGTTGTGGACAAGTCACTTGCACTTGTCCTTTGCAAGTTCCTTATTGTAAAGAGGAAGTATCTATTCAATGGGTCTGCTCCAGTGCCTGATGAACTTGGGAGAGTTCCAGATGGAATATGAAATAATTCCGGAAGCTCTGTTGCATGGTTTATCTGAGATTAGGGTTGCTTCTTGGACAAACAGGCCAGGGGCCTTGGACTGAATCATGCCTGTATTGACTCTATCAAGATGGGCCTGATGCTGCAAGCCTTCTAGAAAGCTTTCAAGACTTGACTGTTCCTGTTTGGGCCAGGTTATTAGTAGAACCCAATATGTATAGTTCAATTGGGTTCTAGTTTTCAGAAGGCTTAGCTTTGCTGTAATGATGCTTTATTACTTTTGGTTTTTAAGTTTTGTATCGGGAGCAATCCAGAATCGTAAGATTGAGATGGGCAGCACAAGAAATGAATGTTTAGAAATTTAAAGAGTATTTAAAGGAATATTTTGTTTTAAATATGCATAAGATTTAAATGGTAATGGTATGGGATGGTTTTTGTTGGGTATTGTTTTTGATTGTGATGACAAAGAGATTATTTTAATGTTAAATTTAATTATAGTGGCAAGGTTGTTAATAGGACAATATTGGAAGAAGAAATTTTTGCCTATTTTGTAGTTGAAAAAGAGGAGAGGAGATCCTGGAGGTTAAATGAAAATTTATTTAGACAAGAAATGAATGTTCAGAAATTTAAAGAGCATTTAAAGGAATATTTTGTTTTAAATATGCATAAGGGAACTTCAATGGCAATGGTACGGGATGTAAGTTTTGAATGGTTTTTTTACTTATCTGAAATGGCAAAAATTTCGGCTTTTTTGAAAGATCAATCGTAAGAGAAGTACCTCTTGGTGTGAAAAAGATGGATAAATTTTATATAATATAAGTATGATATTGAATAATTTATATTTAAAGTTTAAGATATTATTTAGAAGTGTAGAATAGTTTTGTTTTTTTATTAATTTTTTTCTTTTCTTCTTTTTCTTTTTCTGTTTTTTATATATAATGGAGTTAAAATATTTAATAATTTGTTTACTGAATGTAATTATATTTGTTTGAGGTTAAAGATGGACAAATTTTATACAATATAAGTATGATGTAAGAAAATATCATTTAGCCTTTGAATAATTTATATTTAAAGTTTAAGATATTATTTAGAAGTGTAGAACAGTTTTGTTTTTGTTTTTCACTATTATTATTATTATTATTATTTTATTATTATTATTATTATTATTATTTCTTTTCTTTTTTTTCTTTCTGTTTTTTATATATATAATGGAGTTAAAGTATTTAATAATTTGTTTACTGAATGTGATTATACTTGCTTGAGGTTTATTTGGGTTTAAAAGTTTTTTCTTATAAGTTATAGTTAACCCTTATTCAGCTCTGGGAAGAATGGGGGAGGGCTTTGGGGTGGGTTGGGAGGGATCGGGGAAGGGGTTTTTATTGTAAAATTGTAAAAATTTATAATAATAATAAAAAAAAGATTGAGATGGGCAGCTCCGTAAATTCAGTAAACAAATTAATAAATAAAGTAAGCATGGAATTTTAAAGAGTAAGTTCTTAAATAATCCTTTCAACCTCAGCAGACAGTGGAAGTAGGTATTAAATAGCCCACAGTCCATTTGCTTGTCTGAATTATGCCAATAATATTTGAAAAATAGCAAATGAGGTCTTTTTCCTGTACGATATGCCTCCCTTTCTGGGATTTTGCCTGTGCATTTAGATGGTTCCATGATGATTACAGAGGAAGACCTTGAACAGTTTAAACTGATTATATTATGTTAGAGAAGCAATTTAATGTAACAAGAGCCCTTCAAAGGTTAGTCTAGGTCTTGTTTTATTGATTAGTCTATGAGTGAGTTTGATTTATTATGGGGAAAGCATGTCTTTTTAATGCAGGCTCTCAAGACCAAGTTTCACTTTTATTCCAACACTGGTGTGTAGAAGGTCATGCTACCTTATCACTCTAAAATGCATGCATATGCAATGCCATTTGTGTTGGTTGGCTCTTTGCATTCTTTAGTTTTGTAGTAATAGCCTAATGTCTGCATAAATGCAAAGATCATTTTCAATTGCTGACAAGTGCTCTTAGCGTTCTGTCCACTTGTCTTTCAAGGAAATTCTAATGGAACTTGCTAATAGACTGAAGTAAACTAGAGAAGAAACAACCACAAACACACTTGGAGAAGGGAGAAAAGTCACATTAAAGCTCTGTCCAATAGTTTCTGAACCCAACTTAAATTCCAACACGATAAAATAGGCAAACAAATTAATTTGTTGGAAATTTAGATGGGGGCTATACATATCTCTTGACTTTTTGCGCCTCAAGATTATTTGCAAGACAGAATGTTGTGTAAGGAATGACTTGCTAATATATATATTTCTCCTATGCTACAACTTCCATCCTTTAATATTCTCATCTTCATGTAGTTTTAAAATAATATGTTCACTATAAGCATAATTATTGATTACACATTATTAATTCCGGAACACAGGAAGCTCAATTATATAGTAAAATAAAACTCTTAATTCTTTGCAGGATCCAATCTGGGTCAGTCACTGGGACCAGAGGTTTTTTCTTCTAAGTTTTCAGACTTGTCCTAGAGCCCATCCTCAGGGAACTTCTCTCTAGCAGAGTTTGTGGTTTGGGCTATTCTGTGTGTGATATTTATATGATGCCTGTTGTGTGTGGCTTTATAGATGTTGATTGGGGTGTTGATGGCTGGCTATTAAATCATTGGCTATTGTTTTCTTGTTCTGTTAAGCCCTCACCTTCTAAGAACTTGATAAACTGGTGGTAATTCAGAACTCCTGCTGACAGATGAGGAACCCATTTCCCAGGCTATTTTTGTGCCTGCTCATCCAGCAATCTTAGTAGTTACAAACTGAATGTATGTCCTTGTTCATTGCAATGTCTAATCTAATTCAAATCTAATTCTGTTGTACTGCTGTATTGTGACAGGGGTGTTCCTGATAGGGATAAATGAAGAATGTCAGTAGTCTATGCCAAAAGTATACAAACCCAATAGAATCATTCAAAGCATTAAGGTCTAGCTATCTAACTGAAGGAAGCAGGCAGCTATAATGGCAGCAGTGATATAGATAGATGCCCGAGACACAGATGACTTTAGTGACAATGACAAAGGCATTAATTCATACTGTGCAGGATTATATACTAGTAAACCATTCCTATATTTTACCAAGAAAACTACATCAATAGGTAGTGTAAAGTGATTAACAATATATGCTGGATGATGCCCCCCCACCTTGTCAGATGATACTGAACATGCTATTGAGAAACAGCTAAAGATCTGGTGTTTATCATGTGGCTAGATTAAAACCTTCAAAACTGCCATATCATTGTCCTTCACTAAGTGAACTTTAAAAAATGATGCTGTTTGGGCATCTGTCCATTGGTTGAGATCTTTATTGCAACTCCAGCTGTATTCATTTATTACCCAGATACTATCAAAAAGAAAAAAAATCACCAGAAAAAACATGGAGACTTCTCCCTCACATTTCATTCAAAGAGAAAAGGAACTTAAAAGTATGCCTTGGTTTTTGAACTACATCCTGAGAAGCTAAAACTTTGGATCCATCATCCCTATGAACGATATAGACCCTACCATGTCACAAAGGGAATCACCTCCAGCTCTGCAGTCATAATGAGATCTGAAAGGATGTGATTTCTCTAACTCCTTTGAAACAGACCGCTGAAGTTATATTATTTTAATCTCAGAAAGGGAAAAAGGGGTTGCATAAATATAATTTTATTAGTTTTATTCATTTCAACACAACTCAATTTAAGGTTAATGTTATTTGGTGTTGTCCCAAACATGTCAGTAGCGTAGATGAGCCATCGCCCATTGGGCAACCTTAGCTAAGAACCAGAGGTGAAAGGTTAAGATAGCAGTTTCAGATGATACCTATTCTTAAAAAAGAGGCAAATTTGGAGGAATGGCAAAAGGGTATCAATAATTTTATATGGGCCGGGAAGAAACCAAGGGTTAAGTTTAAGATATTACAGGATGCTCGAGAAAGAGGAGGACTTAAGGCACCTAATTTGAAATTATATTATGATGCAGCCGCCTTAACTTGGTTAAGTGATTGGCTTAACTTAACAAATATGGATATTCTTTTTCTGGAAGGTTGGGATTTAATATATGGTTGGCATGCATATTTAATTTTTAATAAGAAAGTCGATCGGACTTTTAAATCACATATTTTGAGGAATGCCTTACTTCGTGTTTGGAAAAAGTATTATTATAGATTAAATTATAAAATACCTATCTGGGGGATTCCCAGACATGCAATTGAGGGAACTTCTAAGGGGACAAATTTTGATAAAATCTCGTATAAAGAATTGTTAATTTGCTCTGGTTCGAATTGGCATTTAAAATCCCTAGATGTATTAAGGCAGGAAAATATTCTACAGTCATGGTTTCAATATTTACAAATAGTGGACAGATGGACTGTAGATAAGAAAGAGGGAATAACATTAGAAGATAGACAATTGATTATTCAGATTAAAAATCAAAGTCCGGCTCATATAAAAAGAATATACAATGTCTTATTAGAGTTAAACTCGGAAACAGAATTGGTTAAAGATTGTATGATTAAATGGGCTCAGAATATACAGGAACCGATCTCATTGGATTTATGGGAGATAATTTGGATAAGAAATGTTAAATTTACACAAGCTCAAAATTTGAGAGAAAATTTTTATAAAATGTTTTATAGATGGCACTTAGATCCTAAAAAATTATCTTGTATGTATTCCAATATACAGCCCAAATGTTGGAGATGTGGCAATAATGATGCGACATACTTTCATATTTGGTGGAATTGCAAAAAAGTAAAGGCTTTTTGGATTATGATTTGGTGGAACATTCAAAAGATTTTTAGAAGAAAGATAAAGTTTACTCCTCAACTATTTTTACTTGGTATTTTCGTTGACTTAAATGAAAAAGAAACTACTTTGATGTTGAATTTATTAACTGCAGCAAGGTTATTAGTAGGTTTATACTTGAAGAAAGATTCTTTGCCCACTCTAGAAGAATGGATATTTAAAGTATCTAGTTTTGCAGAAATGGCAAAAATTTCTGCTTATTTAAAGGATCATACACAAGAAAGATATATTATTGTATGGGGAAGATGGATAGATTATATTCAGAAAAAGTATGGAATTAAAAAGTTTCATTTATTTTATGAATGAATATTAAATATTATAGAGAATTGCTTTATAGGTTATGGAGTTAAAGGTTAATTATGATATTTTTTTTTCTTTTCTTTTTTTATTATTATAAATTTTGTTATTTTTAACCCTGTATTCTGCTTTGGGAAGTGAAGGGAGGGGGGTTGGGGGTGGGAGGGAGGGTAAGGGGGGGGTAAAGGTAGTATAGACAATGGTTGCTTATGAATTTATTTTACTTTAAAATTTTATTGTATTTTTATAATGTTTGTATGTTAAAAAATAAAAAAATTTCAATTAAAAAAAAAAGATAGCAGTGAACAATTAGATCAGGAAGAGAAGCCATAGAAGGAGATGAAAGTATACTTTCAATCACTTAAAGTAAGTGTGTTACTTTAAAATATATATATTAAAAATAAAACAACCAAAAATAAAAAGAAATGACCCTCAGACTGCTGCGGAAGAATTTGTGAAGGTTTTTTTATTTATTTTATTTCTTTATTTATTTATTTCTAAAATTTATATGCCGCTCAATCCCAAGGGACTCAGGGCGGCATACAAAATTAAAACAATAATCTGACAATAAAACAATAAAATAAATACATTCATACAGTGTGTCCGATCATATCCCCCCCCCCGGGGACATCAGCCCCAGGCCTACTGGAACAGGAGAGTTTTAATGGCTTTCTTAAAGGCCGGCAGGGTGGGAGTAGTTCGAACCCCGGGGGAAGTTGATTCCACCAGGTCGGAGCCACCACGGAAAAGGCCCTTCCCCGAGAGCCTGCCAGCCGACATTGTCTGGCCGACGGGACCTGAAGGAGGCCCAATCTATGGGACCTCACTGGTCTCTGGAAACTGTGCGGCAGTATGCGGTCCTGTAAGTAACCTGGCCCTATGCCATGAAGGGCTTTAAAGGTGATAACCAACACCTTGAATTGCGTCTGGAGACCCACAAGAAGCCAGTGCAGCTCGCGGAGGATAGGTGACACGTGGGTGTACCTTGGCGCGCCCACAATCGCTCTCGTGGCTGCATTCTGAACCAACTGCAGCCTCCGAACGCTCTTCAAGGGTAGCCCCATGTAGAGTGCGTTACAGTAATCCAGTCTTGAGGTGACAAGGGCATGAGTGACCGTGAGTAAAGCCTCCCGGTCCAAATAAGGCCGCAACTGGTGCACCAGGTGAACCTGGGCAAAGGTCCCCCTGGCCACAGCCGATAGATGTTCCAAATTTAGCTGTGAGTCCAGGAGGACACCCAAGTTGCGTGCCTGTACTGAGGGAGGTAAATTTCCCCCCCCCCAGGACTAATGATGGACCATCCAGTTGACCTTTGGAAGGCAAGACCCATAGCCACTCGGTCTTGTCAGGGTTGAGTCTAAGCCTGTTCACCCCCATCCAGACCCTCACATCTTCCAGGCACCGGCACATCACATTGACTGCTTCACTTCCCCCCTTTTCTCCTTTTGTATGTGTATGTGTACAGAAATGATAGATGGATTTGTTTTTGATGTTTGGTAAAATAAATGAGAAGAAGCTGTAATGTTTTTGTCTCTGTATCTGTTGTAATAAAGTCTAGCTTTTCCATTAAGCTGTGCTCTAGGAAAAATCACAGCTGTGTCTCAAGTGAACAAATATTTCCATATGAAATTAATTTAAATATAACAGAAAAAGAACACAGCCCAGATGAAGCTGACAATTATCCTGTGTTTAGGAATTTTAAGCCAGAAATAAAGGTATACAATACTTTGTGTCTTACTTTCATATTGCTAAATTTGGTAGTTCCCTTTTTAGGTTTTTTTTCTTTTTGGTAGCTATTCCACTGCCTAAGGGATCCAAGAATAAATATTATACAAAGATGACAAAATGCAATAATAATAATTTTTAAAACTCCATATTTCTCTTATGTGGAAATATAATAAATATTTATAAAGGCTCTCAAAGGAAAATGCAATCATTTTTTGTTTTTCTCACTGGTTGGCAGCTTAAGAAATCAGAAGACTTTCCACAAATCTCTTACAAGGATGGGGCGTCTTTTGGGGACTGCAAGAGGTAGATTTTTAAATCATTTCTTAAGCCTTTGAGGTTTGCAGAGGAATTGCAGCGTGACACAAAGACAAAAGTAAGTCACAATCAGAATATTTGGCCTTTAAAATTATTTTCTAGCATGTTACAGAGATTAAGCTAAAACAGCCCGGGTCCTCAATTCTTTTTTCCTTTTGTTAAAAATTTGCCTTAAATTCTCAGCTGTGTAAATCGGGAAGCATCCAGGAATTGCAGAAAAGGCTTCAAGGGATACATTGCAGATTTCCGTTGGCCATCCTTGATTTATTAATTGTCCATAAATCCATTGTCCATTCCACAACCTCAGATGATGGCTCTCTGAAACCATTTTAACAATTACATCCAATGGAGATTGAAAAAGTCCAAGACTGTCTTCCTATTTCCCCCACCATCACCACACAGACCATTTCTATATTGATTTGGGGGCCCTATTCTAGTGGGCCAGGTTCCCAGTAATGCTGACAGTGCTTAATTGAAAGATTCATTTCCAACAGCAAATTTCACATATGGCCATTAAAAGATCCAGATGAAAGGGACTTCCAGTTCCACACTGTATCAACACAGCCGAGGGATCATGGGACTCTGCACCTCACAGCTGATTTCGCCCTGCCAGGCGAAAAAAAAAAAAAGCTACTCTTTGACTAAAGAGGGAGTTAAGAAGATAGAGATGCAAATTATTAGAGATGTATTGAAAAATATTTAAATAAAATCCATCATTTCATAGATCAGCTATGCTCCAAAGATGTCAAAAAACTACTCAAACTACTTCAGGGATGCAACTATGTGTAGAAAGTTACCAAACCACCAAGGCAATTTCACAAGTAGCTGACAATGCAGAGGAGTCAACTGTAGTTTTGGAATATAAACCTGGCATCAGTTTTTATTATGATAGTTTAAATATAAACCTCCCAACACAATTGAAAGAAGAAGTCCAAGAAAATCTGCAACTTTTAAAAAGACACGTTTGAGACTTTTTTCTCATGGACATTAACAAGGTTGAGAAATCCTTGAGAAAAAGAGAAGCTTATAACTTACTTGACAAACATTCCAGAGAAAAATGGGATTTTATTCCATGAAGACAAGCTGAAAGGAGTGATTTAAACATAATGAGTCAATTGGAATTAGGATGGAACTTTACCCATCTGATATTTGTAATTGAAAGAATGTCTTAATCTAAAGTTCGAAAATGTATTTTTTTCCTTTATATGTAAGGCTTAAGTAATCCCTAAATTTTTTAAAATAGTGTATATCTATGTTAAGAGAAAGTTAAAGAAAAAGATGTATTAGCTTAAAGAAAAATTTAGAGTTTTAAAAAGGATGTATACAAGAAAAAAAATTCTATGAGGGTAACTTGGAGGGACTGATCAAAATTCAGTGAGTTAATTTGAGTTAGTTGCAATTTTATTGGTCTGAATGTGAACTTTAAAATATCTATGTTAAGAGAAAGTTTAAAAAAGAGGTATTAGAATGTTTTGATTTTAGAAATGATTTAAAAGAATAGCTTAGTGTTTTAAAAAGGATGAAAAAAGTATTTTTACCTTTAAGATTAAAGAATCTGAAAGAATACAGTGAATTGTGTTAATAGAAATGGTGATAGTTTATAAATATTATTAAGTGCCCAATAGAAATACATATTATTTCAACAGCAAGGAAGTTAAAGCAAAAATAGTTTAACTGATTGCTCTATTCAAAGAGGAGAGTATATTTATGTTTTTTATTTGGATATCACTTGTTTCATTTTCCCCCCCATTTCTTTAATCTAATAGCCCTAGGAGAAAAGTTTCTGGTTTCCATTTAAGTTCATTTTTAAGATTTTCTGAATTAAACCATAAATCTATTCCTAATAATTCTTTCCTTTATTACACATCCACCACATGTGATAAAAATATGCTCCTTGTATTTACATTTATAACAAACATTTGAAATACTCTTATATGGTTTTAATAATTTAGTTTTAATAATTTATAATTTAAATATCCACCGCTACATCATTTTTTAAAAATTATGTTTAAGGTTATAATTCAACATAAATTTCAGTCCTTTAGTCCACATATTTTCTCATTGCTCTAACAGTATATACTAAATAGATTTTTAAAAGCATATGACAATCCAGCAATTTAAGTTGAAGGATTGGCTACTAATGAGAGCATTATCATTAAGTCTTTAGAGTGTTGAAAAAGCAGTTAGATAGAAATCTACTAATTAAACCTCTTGGAAAGAGAAATGCAAGAAAGAATAACTTTGAGTTTGGCTTTTTTTATTAATTTCAGAAATGTTAAATATAAAAAACACTACCCTATTAATCCTGTAATTTAAAGCACTTTATAGATTACTTTCAAGGCTTTTATGAAAGCAAACACAGTTGACATCCAGGATTAAACACACACACACAGCGATACATCTGTGTTTACATTTTACAATACAGCAACAATTTATAGTCATATCTGTCTGTCTGTCTGTCTGTCTGTCTGTCTGTCTGTCTATCTATCTATCTATCTATCTATCTATCTATCTATCTATCTATCTATCTATCTATCTATCTAAACATAATTGTTTCTCTCCTGTGTAGAAATAAATGGTGATGAATCATTCAAGTTCCTTAAAACGAAATATCTCTTTTCTTGCTATCCTGAAGAAGCATAAAAGTCATCCAATAATTCAATTTTGCACTCCTTCCAGGTACCATATAACCGTATTTTAATGAACCTTTCATATATGTGTATGTATATGTTGAAACAGTAGGCGTGAACTTAAATGGACTCCAGAAGATGGTAATGGACAGGAAGGCCTGGAGGAACGTTGTCCATGGGGTCACGATGGGTCAGACACGACTTCGCAATTAACAACAACATATGTATATGTATATACGTGTATATACAACCTCAGAAAACATGTATGTACATGTATATATATGTGTGTATGTATATATATATGTGTGTGTGTGTGTGTGTGTGAGAGAGAGAGAGAGAGAGAGAGAGAGAGAGAGATTTTTAAAAAAACAGTAAGCTTTCTATTCCAACTTTTCTGTCTCAATCTATATATCTCACTGGAAGGATAAATGACAAATGAAAAGAAGTAACTCTTTGATTATGTGATTTTTGCTACACATAATCCTTCTACTCTTGTTGTTTTGAGATGAGGAAAAATAGCTGGTTCCACTAAACAGAATTATCTCTTCAGGATTAGTTATCCTATATTAAAGCCATTGCATCCATATTCCAAATTTTTCTGGAATAATGCAATGTGCTATCCTCTATTTAATTGTTGATTTGAGCGTAGTTCTATCTTGAGAGAATATTTTTGGTACCTGATTTGTCAAATCGGAGTTTATATTGCTACACACAAACTAAAAAGGATATTGGTCAGTAATAATTCATGTTGTCTAGCACTGTATCTAATAAGCTGCTCCAGACTCCACAATTTTTCTCCAGTATGAATCCAGATCTAACAAATTCTCCTACATCTTTTCTTATAGGTTCTCATTCAAGTCCTTAAAAGAGAATTTGTTTTCTATTTTCTTTTCCAAAGGCAAAGAGAATTTTAATGAAATTCTCATGACTAGAGGATGAAGTTGTTGTAGTTATATACTTGCTCCAAATGGCCAAGGGTAATCTACCAATGTCATGTACTTTCAGTAGGAAATAACATCTCCAATAGTCTTCAGCTTTCCTGACTGGGAAACATTCAAGTCGTTCTTGAGGAAAGACACCCAGAGGAATTGAACGTTTTCGGATTGGGAAGTACGAGCAACAAAAATGAGGTGGAAAGACCTGTAACAGAAAAGTTGATCAGGAGCATCTAAAACATTTCCCTCATATAAATCATCCCAACATTTTTATATTTCTCATATCATAAACAAAAAATACTATGTTACTTGAGGAGCCTATCCCTCTTAAACTAAAATTCATTTATATCCAAAATTTTATTTCTTTAACCATGTTCAAACAAGTGCTTAATCTTTAAATATTGCATCTGATAAATCCCATCATCTAATTTCTTAATTCTAACTTAATCATGCTGGGATGATTTATATGAAGGAAATGTTTTAGATACTTAAGTGTAATGGATTCTGAGAAAATTTTAATTAATAAAAATGTTTTGAATAGTTTTAAAAGATTAGCTGTGGATTTATTAGACGGAATACTTAAAGATTAAATATTGTTTTGAATATGTTTAAAAAGAATAGAAAATTTTTTGGATATGTTTTTCAAGTAGTATATTATTTGCTTCTTTTTTTCCTTCTCTTTTTCTTTATTTTGGTTTTAAGATATGAGAAATGTAAAACTGTTGGGATGGCTTATAGCAGGAAAAAGACTTAAATATTTAAGTGTAATTAACTCTAAGAAAATCTTAACAGGTAAAAATGTCTTTGAACATTGTGGGGAAAATAAATTTAAATAAGAACTTTAATAAGGATCTATGACAAGGTGATTATGATGATTAATTAGAAAAGAAGCTTCATATTGATGTAGTTGTTACTTGTAGAAATACTAGAAAAATGTTTATATTCAATTGTTATCTACTAAAATACTAAGAAATGTACTAATTTAAGGTTGATAAAAGATAATATTATTGGAAGAAGAGAAAATCAAGGAAAGCTACTATGTGGAGTATGGAATTATAGAAACTAATTGTTATTGATTGTTTGTATATATAAACAACTGAACAACACAGTGTTTACCAAATATTAATAGTGATTATGTTAAAAAAAAATAATAAAATATATTTTAAAAAAAGTTGATCAGGAGTACAGGTCATCCTTGATTTACAACTATTTGTTTAGCAACTATTCAAAGTTACAACAACACTGAAAAGTGTGACTTAAAAAAATTGGTCCTTGCATTTACAATCACATGATCAAAATCTGAGTATTTGGCAACTAGAATTACTTTACAAGGACTGCAGCATCCTGGGATTACCCGTTGCAGTCTTCCCAGCCAGCGTTTAACAAGCAAAATCAACAGGGGAAGTCAGATTCACTTAACAGCTGTGCAATTCCCTTAACAACTGCGGCAGAAAATCAACCACAACTCACTTAAACAGCTGCTTTGTTTAGTGAGGAAATTTTGATCCCAATTGTGGTGGTACATCAAGGACGACCTGTATTGTCTGCACCCTCCAACAATAAAGAACAAAAATGCTACCAAAATAAATTCTAAATTCTTGACCATCCTGAGAATAAGGTACAAAAAGAAATTTCTTTTACAGAGAACAACATTAAAAGGCATCTGTTGGTACATTGTGCATGACATGAAATATTGGAGGAAAACAGACACTATTAGTTCCCTGTTACATCAAAAATCAATGTTCATTGCCAAGTTGTGCTTAGTAATAATCATAGGAGATCTAGGACTTGGAAAACAGTACAGAAGATGTAGATGGAATGTAAGCAGAGTAAACTGAGTATTTTCTAACTTATTTATGTTCTGAGATCACATAAAAGAGTGGGTGCTGTGTTTAGAGGAATTCCCAGCATTACTTCCTGTTCTGTGCTCAGTTTTAAATACAATATATCCATGGACATTCTCAGTCATCCAGGTCATGGTTGTCCCAACAGTGCTTTTTTTTTTTTTTTTAAAGCAACTGAACATTGTTTTTTCTTTACTTTGAAGACATTTCACTTTTCATCCAAGAAGCTTCTTTACTTTTTCAGTGAACTGGAGAAGCTTCTTGGGTAAGAAATAAAACATCTTCAAAGAAACAAAAAAAAAACAAAACAAAGTCCAGTTGACTTAAAAAAAAAGCATCTTTGGGTTAAATACAATACGTTACTATATCTCTTTATCTTTATTTCAACCTCTGAAAGTTATGGGTCCTCTATTCCTCTATTCCCTCTCCCCCAGACCAAAAAGAGAGAGAGAGAGAGAGAGAGAGAGAGAGAGAGAGAGAGAGAGAGAGAGAGAGAGAGAGAGAGAGAGAGAGAGAGAGAGAGAGAGAGAGAAGTAAATGGAGTCACACAGTATCTTTTCAAATGAGAGTTAGATTTCTTGAGTCAAGCCTCAGCATATGCTATATTAATAATGAAAGATGGATATGTGATGTAGTACTTAATAGAAAAATCACAAAAATGGGCAAGCGAAAGATTTTTACAGGAAGCAAGACATTTTCTCAAATAGGAAGAAGGGAGTGAGTGGACCGTGGTTATAAAGAGACTAATTAGGCTTGGCCAGGAAGACAACCATATGTAAATAAAATCTCAAAGAAAGGAAAAAGGATTGAAGAGAGATTGGAGATGCAGATATTATCTAATATCAAAGCCCTGCCACAAGGATAAAGTGTTAGCCCAAGCAAGGCTTGTTTTATATGAATTATGGATGCTTAAGTATCAATTTCAAGTACATTGTGTTTCTTAGAATGGGACTGTTAAAAAAGTAATAATTACAAGAGAACAGATACATCATGCATGCTGTAAATTCAGGATCATTAGTACACCATTATTTTCTTCTGTCAGGATTGCAAACCTTTCTTTTTGCACATTTTCAGTGGATCTCCCCCAAATCATAGTAAGCTGGCTTTGTAAGTGGACTTCACATTTCTGGGAGTATAACCTAAACTAGGCAATTAGAGGTCTCTTAAAACTCAGATTTCTTAAAAACTGAGGAATGTAATGTAAGAAAATTTTACAGAAGTCATTGTCATGCCAAAAAACCTGGCTGCAATCTTGATGGCATCATTTGGGATTCAAAATTCAGCAGGAACATCATTCATGGGAAGGGAAAGAAGAAATGGCAGATTCCAAAATTGGAAAAAGTATTCAGACATTGCAGGCAAAAACAGCGAGGAATAACCACAAAATGTATGTGTGCAAAATAAGTAATCATCTCTTGTAGATGTGATTTTGTATGAAGTATGATGTTGGATCAGAGTTGGGCTTAAAAGTTTGTGAACCTTTTTGAATTTTCAATATTTCTGACCAAAATATGACTTAAAATATAATCTGTTCTCCACACAAAAACACGATTGGGTTTTCTTTATCTAATTTTAGGATTTTTCTGGTAAAGAGATTACATTTTAGGTCATGTCTATTCAGAAATATTGAAAAGAGGTTCACAAACATTTAAACATCACTGTAGGTTTAATATCATGTGTGAAATCCTGAATAAATGTATGGGGCCCTAGCATTCACCCATGGAGTGCAGAACTGAGTGTCCTGCCAGCAACTCTGTTTAATAAGTAACCCTTTGCACTGATGAACAGAGATCAATATTGCATAGTAAAGTCTATTTCCATTTTTCCTTTAAATTAAGCTTCTGTAGTTTTGGAATCTTTAGATCTGGATGATAATGTTTTTGCAGAACAATCAGGGCTTTTTTTCTCATAGAACACCCAGAATGGAGTTCCGGCACTTTTTTTGGATGGAACCTTGTAGGGTAGGCAAGGCGGGTTGTATTACGTGTGTGAGTTCCGGCACCTTTTTTTTTTTTTTTCAAAAAAAGCACTGAGAACAATACATTCTATTTTTTTTTCTTTTTTAACCTCCCTGTTAAGCAAACAGCAGAGAAGAGAGTCATTTAAGTCACATTCCATTCAATTAACAACATTTGTCTATTGAGTGTTATGCCGTTTCAAGTGTTTCCTGTCTCCCATAGTTTATTGTAGAGAGTAAAAGGTGAGAGGTTTTTTGGGGGGGTGGGTGAAAAATTGATAGGTGGATTCCATCTTTGGAGGTCCTTTCACCTATTTCTTGGCTAACCTTGGTGTGGAATTCTACCCTATACTGCAGCTATACATGATGGTTGGACATGAAAGAGAGATTCTAATTTCTTTGCTGCAGGACTGAAAGGAAGCTGGAAATCATGTATGTGTGTTGCTCTTACCTTGCTTTGTCCCAAAGTTGCTTTTTCAAAAGGCAACTGGACTTTCTTTGTTTTTCCTTTAAGATGTTTTGCTTCTCATCCAAGAAGTTTCTTCAGTTCTGACTGAAGGGTGGAGAACTGAAGAAGCTTCTTGGATGAGAAATGAAATGTCTTCAAGGAAAAACAAAGA
This sequence comes from Crotalus tigris, assembly GCF_016545835.1. NCBI lineage: Eukaryota > Metazoa > Chordata > Lepidosauria > Squamata > Viperidae > Crotalus > Crotalus tigris. Next base: position 907,218 of record NW_024096493.1, on the reverse strand, counting down.
AAGTTCAATTGCCTTTTGAAAAAAAAACCACCTTTGAGGTGATCATAGAATCTCCATAGACTCTGTTCTGTTTCAGGAAAAGAGGCATTGAGGTGAAGCAACGAGTTCCAACAGTCTCCTTTATTGCAACACCAACAGAACAGTTTTTAAAATGGTGCGGCCCCCTTTTATAGCCCCCCTGCACAATACCTTGCTGGCCAATCATTGCAAAGCTGGAAGCAGCCTTTCTTGTCCTGGGCATCCACATGGTCTACCCGGGCCAATCGCTGCAGCCTGTGCCTGCTGGTCCAGGACATAACAGACTCCATACCTTGCTTTGAAAAGCCTTGCTTTCCAGACAGCTAGTTGTAGGAAAACAACCTCTTCCCCCATTAGCCATTGTGAAGAGAGGATCTACTGGAGGAAAAAGGAATAAGGGAGCGACCAATAGAAATTTCCTTCCTTCCTTCCTTCCTTCCTTCCTTCCTTCCTTCCTTCCTTCCTTCCTTCCTTCCTCCCTTCCTCCCTCCCTCCCTCCTTCCCTCTTTCTTTCTTTCTTTCTTTCTTTCTTTCTTTCTTTCTTTCTTTCTTTCTTTCTTTCTTTCTTTCAGGGCAGGAGAGCTTTCATTCATCCCTCTGTTCTCCTAGCTGCATTGTACTGCATCATAATCCATATCCCATCCTACCCATACCCCTCCTGGTTGGCCTTGTCTTATTGTGCCTTCTCCACCTTTTGCAACTTGGCTAGGTTATTGGACTCTTATCCTGGATCTTGCTTAGTAGGGAAATGAAGAAGGCTTATCCCCAAATTACAGTGGAAGCCAAAGTTATACAGAAGCCAGCCGATACAGTTGCAAACATAGGTAGTCCTTGACTTACAACCATAATGGGGTCATCCACTTGTAAGTCACTGTGGATGTAAATTGAGGCACCCATGTGACCAGACCCATTTTTTCCCCATCTTTTTTCATGGCAGTTGTTAAGCAGATATTACAGTTGTTAAGAAAACCTTTTTTTTTTCTTTTCCAAATTCATGTTTCTGGCCAGAAACTGGCAAAAAAGAAAAAAGAAATAAATTACAAATTGTGGACTCATGACGAAGAGACTCTGCAACTGTTGGTAAAGGTGAGCTGGTTACCAAGGGCCTGAAACTTAATTACATGACTGTGTGGGTCCACACCATTATATGATGGTTGGAAGGGATTTGTGGGCTGTTCCAAAGCCTTTGTAACTCCGAACAGTCATAAAACAACTGATTCATAAGGGTAATAAGTCGAAGACTACCTATAGCAACAACGCTAATATGAGCAACTTGGATTTCCATCTGGGGCCTTGGTTTCTTCCATCCTCTTGCTGGCCCTTTGTTTCTTCCTCAGAGGAAGAAGAATATTTTAAGGACTGGTTTTCAAGAACTGAGCTGAGCTGATTAGGTAACACTCCCTCAGATTACAGTCTCTCCTAATACCTCATCTTTTGATTCCCAGTCTCTCCAGCAGACTTGAACAGAACGAGACTTGATATCCAAGACATCTGGAACTTGCCAAGATAGAGATGATTGCATCGAGAGGTGTACTTACAATGGCAGTGAGTCTCAGCTTCCTGGTAATAAAGGAATCAGATATTTTTTAGGCTTTTATGTACTGATGTTAATAGCAGTCTGCTCTTCAGACTCCTTATTTGATCTTCTAAACTTCAAAGTAGTTTTTTTTCTTTTTTAACATTCATTTTTTTAAAAAAAGCACATGTGTTAAAGTAGTTTCTTTAATTGCTCATGAAATGCTTTTTAAATGCTTTTAATGTGAGCTTTTGATTGCATGAGTGAATCTCTGCTTTAAAGGAAAACTGTTGCAATGGCAAAGGATGCTGAGAAAAAGCTTTAAGTGAGCCAAGATTGTTCTGTTCACTTGCAAAAGTAGGAGGGAGAATTGACAAGTGTGGTTAGAGAACTGATCCCCTCAATTTTGGACACAGAGCTGTCAGCTCAAAGCAAACTGCACTGCACAGATTCCTTTAATCTGCTATTAAGGAATGTATTGATAAATGATTTTGTCCTGTTCTCAGGTCTACGAAATTAGGAGAAGCTTTGAGGAAACATTTGCAACCATTAGGAACGAGGGAAAGAAACATTTTTGTTGTTGTTAATTGCGAAGTCGTGTCCGACCCATCGCGACCCCATGGACAACGTTCCTCCAGGTCTTCCTGTCCTCTGCCATCTTCTGGAGTCCATTTAAATTCACGCCTACTGCTTCAGTGACTCCATCCAGCCATCTCATTCTCTGTCGTCCCCTTCTTCTATTGCCCTCAATCTTTCCCAGCATTAGGCTCTTCTCCAGTGATCCTTCCTTCTCATTAGGTGGCCAAAGTACTTGAGTTTCAACTTCAGGATCTGGCCTTCTAAAGAGCAGTCGGGGTTGATCTCTTCTAGGACTGACCGGTTTGAACGCCTTGCAGTCCAAGGGACTCGCAGGAGTCTTCTCCAGCACCATAGTTCAAAGGCCTCAATTCTTTTGCGCTCAGCCTTTCTTATGGTCCAACTTTCACAGCCATACATTGCAACTGGGAAAACCATGGCCTGGACTATACGCACTTTTGTTGGCAGGGTGATGTCTCTGCTTTTTAGTATGCTGTCTAGATTTGCCATAGCTTTCCTCCCCAGGAGCAAGCGTCTTTTAATTTCTTGGCTGCAGTCCCCATCTGAGGTGATCTTGGAGCCCAGAAAAATAAAATCTGTCACTACCTCCATTTCTTCCCCATCTATTTGCCAGGAATTGAGAGGGCCGGATGCCATGATTTTGGTTTTCTTAATGTTGAGTTTCAAGCCAACTTTTGCACTCTCCTTCTTCACCCGCATCAAGAGGCTCTTTAGTTCCTCTTCACTTTCTGCCATTAGAGTGGTATCATCTGCATATCTTAGGTTGTTGATATTTCTCCCGGCAATTTTAATTCCAACTTTTGATTCATCTAGCCCTGCCTTTCTCATGATGTGCTCTGCATATAAGTTAAATAGGCAGGGCGACAGTATACAGCCTTGCCGGACTCCTTTTCCAATTTTGAACCAATCAGTGGTTCCGTGTTCGGTTCTCACTGTTGCTTCTTGACCCGCATATAGGTTTCTCAAGAGACAAATGAGATGGTCTGGTACTCCCATCTCTTTAAGAACTTGCCACAATTTGTTGTGATCCACACAATCAAAGGCTTTTGCATAGTCAATGAAGCAGAAGTAGATGTTTTTCTGGAACTCCCTAGCTTTCTCCATGATCCAGCGTATGTTGGCAATTTGATCTCTAGTTCCTCTGCCTCTTCGAAATCCTGCCTGTACTTCTGGTAGTTCTCGATCCACATACTGCTGGAGTCTAGCTTGTAGGATTTTAAGCATAACTTTACTAGCATGTGAAATGAGTGCAATGGTGCGATAGTTTGAACATTCTTTGGCATTGCCTTTCTTTGGAATTGGAATGTAAACTGACCTTTTCCAATCCTGTGGCCACTGTTGAGTTTTCCAAATTTGCTGGCAAATTGAGTGTAGCACTTTTACTGCATCGTCTTTTAAGATTTTGAATAGCTCAGCTGGAATACTGTCACCTCCACTAGCTTTGTTGTTGCTCAGATTTTCTAAGGCCCATTTCACTTCACATTCTAGGATGTCTGGTTCGAGGTCAATGACCATCTCATTGTGGTTATCTGGGATGTTAAGCTCATTCTTGTATAGTTCTTCTGTGTAGTTTTGCCATCTCTTCTTAATCTCTTCTGCCTCTGTTAGGTCTCTGCCATTTTGGTCCTTTATCATGCCCATCTTTGCATGAAACGTTCCCTTCATATCTCCAATTTTCTTGAAGAGATCTCTGGTCCTCCCTATTCTGTTGTTTTCTTCTATTTCTTTGCACTGTTCATTTAAGAAGGCATTCTTATCTCTTCTAGCTACTCTCTGGAATTCTGCATTCAATTGGGTGTATCTTTCTCTTTCTCCTTTGCCTTTCGCTTCCCTTCTTTCCTCAGCTATTTGCAAAGCTTCCTCAGACAGCCATTTTGCTTTCTTGCATTTCTTTTTCTTTGGGATGGTTTTAGTTGCTACCTCTTGTACAATGTTGCGAACTTCCATCCATAGTTCTTCAGGCACTCTGTCTATCAGATCCAGTTCCTTAAATCTATTTGTCACCTCTACTGTATATTCATCAGGAATATGATTTAGTTCATACCTGAGTGGCCTAGTGCTTTTCCCTACTTTTTTCAATTTAAGCCTAAATTTTGCAACGAGAAGCTCATGATCTGAGCCACAGTCAGCTCCTGGTCTTGTTTTTACTGACTGTATAGAGCTTCTCCATCTTTGGCTGCAGAGCACATAGTCAATCTGATTTCTATGTTGACCATCTGGTGATGTCCATGTGTAGAGCCGTCTCTTGGGTTGTTGGAAAAGAGTGTTTGTTATGACCATCGTATTCTCTTGACAAAATTCTATAGCCTGTGCCCTGCTTCATTTTGTACTCCAAGGCCAAACTTGCCTGTTATTCCGGTTATCTTTTGGCTTCCTACCTTAGCATTCCAATCCCCCATGATGATAAGGACATCATTTTTTGGTGTTAATTCTATAAGGTGCTGTAGGGCTTCATAGAACCGGTCAATTTCATCCTCTTCAGCACCAGTGGTTGGGGCATAGATTTGGACTATTGTGATATTGAATGGTTTGCCTTGGATTCGAATTGAGATCATTCTGTCATTTTGGGGATTGTATCCCAGTATTGCTTTTCCTATTCTTTTATTGACTATGAAGGCTACTCCATTTCTTCTGAGGGATTCTTGCCCACAGTAGTATACTTGATGGCCATCTGAGTTAAATTCACCCATTCCTGTCCATTTTAGTTCGCTGATTCCTAAGATGTCGATGTTCAGTCTTGTCATCTCTTTTTTCACTATGTCTAGCTTGCCTTGATTCATGGATCTTACATTCCAGGTTCCTAAGGAGAAAAAATCTTTACAGCATCGGACTTTCCTTTCACCACCAGATATATCCACAGTTGAGCGTCCTTTCGGCTTTGGCCCAGTCGCTTCATTCTTTCTGGCGCTACTAGTACTAGCCCTCTGCTCTTCCCCAGTAGCATATTGGACACCTTCCGACCTGAGGGGCTCATCTTCCAGCGTCATATCTTTTTTTCCTTTTAGTACTGTCCATGGGGTTTTCATGGCAAAGATACTGGAGTGGTTTGCCATTTCCTTCTCCAGTGGATCACATTTTGTCAGAACTCTCTGCTATAACCTGTCCGTCTTGGGTGGCCCTGCACGGCATAGCTTATAGCTTCATTGAGTTACGCAAGCCCCTTCGCCACGACAAGGCAGTAATCCATAAAGGGGAAGAAACATTTAGTTCACATTTAAAGAATTTGTATTCTTGAACCAAACATATGCGCTACAAGTAGTCTTCTACTTGTGGCCACAATTTGAGCCCAAAATTTCTGTTGCTAAGTGAGACATTTGTTAAGTGAATTTTGTCCCATTTTATGACCTTTCTTGCCACTGCTGTTAAGTGAATCACTGCAGTTGTTAAGTTAGTAATATAGTTGTAAAATGAATCTGGCTTCCCCATTGACTTTGCTTATCGAAAGGTCGCAAAAGATGATTGCATGACCTCGGGACACTGCAACTGTCGTAAATATGAGTCAGTTGCCAAAGCATCTGAATTTTGATCATGAGACCATGGGGATGTTGTAACGGTCGTAAGTGTGAAAACTGTTGTAAGTCGAGGACTACCTGGACTCTTTTCCCCCACTCAGTCCTACAATCATGAATTGAAGAAAGAATTTGAAGGAAGATCTGGACAGGGATACTGAAATACAAAATACAAGAAAAATAATGATTATCTTTCTTTCCAGCGGGTTAGGGAGCCTCTTTGAAGAATAGGGTAATTTTGGTCCTTTGTTTTCACCTCAGTTGTCCAAGCATCCTTTAAACAACATTGATGGAGTTCCTCTTCCATTTGCTACTTAAGTAGTCTGTGTGTGTGTGTGTGTGTGTGTGTGTGTGTGTGTGGTATGTACAAGTTTGACTCCAGGTGCATAGTCCTGAAATCTTAATAGGCAACCCCCCCTCCATAAACAATACAAAAGGAGTTGACAGGTCTGAAAGGGGCTGATGTGAAAAGATAATTAAGTGCTTTAGAGAGTGTCAAGAGTCAATAGCTCAGCACTGTCAGCACTCTCTTGTGTTACAGGCTATAATTAGATGGCATGGAGGTATAAGGGATGTTTGGCAGTTTATTTCAGCATGATCTCTGCAGGGAAAAAGCAAAGAGCTGTCTCCAAGTAAGACACCATGGAAGAGGTGGGACATGTGATTAAAGCACCCCCACACACATACACACACACCTCTGGGCACTTACACAAATAGTTATTTTTTTTCTCAGGAAGCTACCTCTGTCAATGTCTTTTCCATCCACCTGGACCTTTGTTCTGAAGGAAAAATAAGGTGATCCCAAATAATCTTTTGATTCATACGTTAAGTCCCTGACAACACTCTTTTTATCACTTTGGTCTTACAGAAGCTTTTAACGGAGGGAGACTGGAGAAAGAAGTCACACAACAGGGCTTCAAAGGGGCCTCCTGTTGTTCTTTAGAGGCAAATGATAACTGAACATTAGCGACAGCACGGACACCAACTGTTCCCACTGACAGAGAGAGGCTCTTCTTTCTGAAACGTGGGAGAAGGTCTCTTGTCTGATACCTTCTGGCTATGGATCCCACTCCTACACGAGTTGCAGGTGGCTTCTACTCACTTAGCAGTCCAGAAACTTGTAATGTCACCACTCTGTTAATTGTTTGGTGATGTTAGTACTTGTTTTATAGCTGCTTTGATTTTCTTCTTTAAAGTTTAAGTTTTCTTTTTGGTATTAGCCATCTTATGTTCACGGGCTCATCAGACTATAAGAGAAGTGCCGATAGCTAGCTAGATAATAGATAGCTAGATAAATACCTAGATGTGCCTATCTATCTATCTATCTATCTATCTATCTATCTATCTATCTATCCATCCATCCATCCATCCATCCATCCATCCATCCATCCATCCATCCATCTATCTATCTATCTATCTATCTATCTATCTATCTATCTATCTATCGCTAGATATCCAGCTAGATGATAGATAGATAGATAGATAGATAGATAGATAGATAATGGTTATGGTAAGCCAAACATCTTTTTCTGATACAAAGATTTAAAGAGAGCTGAAACCAGTTTTCTCTGAAACCCCCACAAGGGTTGAAACCTATATGGCACAAGCATCTCACGTGTGGTATTGCCATCAATATTATAATTAGCGTGTCTCTTTTGCTGAATATACTGCATACTTCATATGTTTCCATTTTTTGTGCTTACCCATTCAAGCCATGCCTTTTTACTTATAAATAAAGCCTCCATTTTACATATGAGAGAAGTCTGCATTCTGTCCTATCCCATGGCAACTCTAGCTTCAACCTTACTTACTTACCTGCTCTGAGTTTTAAGGTAGCTGTGCTTAACTTGGTCTCTTGCTAATATCTGACTCACAATTCTTGTAATTTGCAGGCAATTAAGCCGGTGTTGTAGACCCACATATCTGCAGAGCAGCACGTAGTTGAACTTTGACTTAATAAAGCCGCTCCAAATCTAGGTGCAACAAAGTGGATGCAATGAACAGGCCTGACTGTATCTTGTCTATAAATACTTATTAGTCTCCTGCTATAGGGAGGTGGAATACATCATGCGATCTTGGAATTCTACAAATAGTATACTAAAATATCTGGAGGATATTAGGTTAGAAAGGCTAATTTAGAATGTATTCAGCTGTGCACTGGAATGTGTTGACACTGGGTTAAACATATGCTCTAAGTGAAATGTAAGATGCAGTGGAATATAATAAAAGATTGATAGGTATATTTGGATTGCAAATTCTAATTCCATGGGTAGGTTTAAATGCTTGTTAAAGGAAGAAATATGTGATGGCATGTGCTATTCGTGTACGCAGGATAAGACTGTGGTAGGTTTGATAATGTCTGTTCACAAGCGACATTTTAATGTATCCTTCTCCCTTTGGGTGCCTTTATAAGCACATCTCTAAATCTAAAATGACCCCTTTGAAAAACTTATTCGACATAGATCTGTGAATGTAGGTTTAATTTCCTGCTGTTGATAATTTTTGCCACATTAGTTTCTCATAATCAGTCAAAATGAATCAAATTATGTTTTATAAAAGTGCCCTTCTACCAAATTCCAAGCACATCTAATTGAGTTCAATGATCCTTATTTCCAAATAAGTGTGCATACAGGATTGCAGCCTCATATACCAATAATATGTGTATCTAATCATTAGTTTTACTGCCTAATCTACTTTTTCTCTTTCCTTCTAAATCAGCTTAACCTAAGACATGAAGATTCTCAGAATTAAACTCCAGCACACCTGGAAGGCACCAGTTTGAGAAGGCTGTTCTACAATTCTTAAGCAGCCTTTTTCAATAGAACAAATCTATTAACCATATTCTAAGGAACTCAGAATATCTCTTTTGTACAACTCAAATCTCCCGGCAAGGATTTTACACTTTCTAAAACTGGAGCATCTGCATGGAGTGCGAGAGAATTAGTCCTCGCCAGTAATACATGTTATTGAAAACCTAGTTCTGCGAAGCCCCCTTTTCTACATCCTCTGATTTATTTTAATTAAAGGTTAGCAGCAGACGAGTTCATATGATTACCGTTATAATTATTGCTCTACCAGTCGTCCACATTTCCATTAATGTTCCACTTGGTAGTTGGCAATAAGCAGAAATAAAATATTAGGACTTTTGAAATAGGAGATTAATAATTAGCACAATTCTCCAAAGATACAGAATAATTTATTAATTATGATCATCCTCATTATTCCAAAAGCAAAGTTTCCCTGGGATACCTGCATGCTTCCTTCCTGCTTCCCCAGCAGGCCTCTCTACTCTGTAATTGCAAAGATATGTGTTGAGAGAGTCACAGCTGACTGTGAGCCAGAAATGAAGCCTGCAGAAAGAGGCATGGAAAGGAAGCCTGCTTTCTTTGCTCTAGCAGAAAAATGACTGGCTTTTGTGCAGAAGGAAATCTTTAGGTCTATTTTGTGAGAATAGGAGCCAGTTTTCATTATCCTTACGATTTCCACACAGATTGCACTTGACTTATCTATGGTGCTCCCATCTACATGAACCGCTGGGTGAGATCATTCGGCGACACAGGGTAAGGTATCATCAATATGTGGATGATATCCAATTATATATCTCCACCCTGTGTCCTTTCAGTGAAGCAGTCGATGTGATGTGCCGGTGCCTGGAAGATGTGAGGGTCTGGATGGGGGTGAACAGTCTTAGACTCAACCCTGACAAGACCGAGTGGCTCTGGGTCTTGCCCCCCAAGGGACATTCTGATGGTCCATCATTAGTCCTGGGTGGGGGTAAATTTACCTCCCTCAGTGCAGGCACGCAACTTGGGTGTCCTCCTGGACTCACAGCTAAATTTGGAACAACATCTATTGGCTGTGGCCAAGGGGACCTTTGCCCAGGTTTGCCTGGTGCACCAGTTGAGGCCTTATTTGGACCAGGAGGCTCTACTCATGGTTACTCATGCCCTTGTCACCTCAAGACTGGATTACTGTAATGCGCTCTACATGGGGCTACCCTTGAAGAGCGTTCGGAGGCTGCAGTTGGTTCAGAATGCAGCCACGAGAGCTATTGTGGGTGCACCAAGGTACACCCACGTGTCACCTATCCTCCGCAAGCTGCACTGGCTTCCTGTGGGTCTCCGGCTGCAATTCAAGGTGTTGGTTGTCACCTTTAAAGCCCTTCATGGCTTAGGACCAGGTTACTTACAGGACCGCATACTGCCGCATAGTTCCCAGAGACTGGTGAGGTCCCACAAATTGGGCCTCCTTCAGGTCCCATCGGCCAGACAAAGTCAGCTGGCGGGCCCTCAGGGAAGGGCCTTTTCTGTGGTGGCTCCGACGTGGTGGAATCAACTTCCCCCCGAGATTCGAACTACTCCCACCTTGCCGGCCTTCAAGAAAGCTATTAAAACTCTCCCGGCAGGCCTGGGGTTGATGTCCCCGGGGGGGGGGGAGGATACGATTGGGACTCATGAATGAGTGAATGTACTCATTTTTATTGTTATATTTATTGTTTTAATTTTGTACGCCGCCCTGAGTCCCTAGGGATTGGGCAGCATATAAATTTTATTAATAAATAAATTATTAATAAATAAGTAGTAGATCCTTGGGGTCTTTGGTGCTCTCTGAGCTTGGTTTGTTTTCTTGCAGACGTTTCATTACCAAAGTAAATAACATCATCAGTGCAAGCTGTTTGGTACTAAAACATCTGCAAGAAAACAACCAAGCTCAGAGAGCACCAAGGGCACCACAGTTCAACTCTGAGCTACAAATAATTTCTTCTATCAGTAGTAAGAGATCCATTGTCTGAATTTCCAACCTTAGGCAAGACATGTGGATTTGCATTAGCCTAACTCCATACTCACCAGTTGTCAAATCATAAATTCTCCCACTGAATGATTTATATCAGGAAATAGGGGAGATATGATCCAATAGAAGTGGTTCTCAACCTTCTCTTCACCACAATCTTCCTTTAAATATATTTTATGGCCACGGACCATGGCCACAGACTCCTAAGACTTAATTCAAGATGTAAATCATAACATTTCTTCAAGCTTTTGTGGACCCCCCTGTGATGACATTGAGCTCCCCCAGGGGTCCATGGACCATAGGTTGAGAACCACTGTCCTATGGGATATCCTTGAATCATCAACAACTTTGATTGTTCTAGCTTGAACATCTTTCTGTGCCTTGGTGGTGCAGTGGTTAGAATGCAATACTGCAGGCTAACTCTGCTCATATGGCCAGAAGTTCGATTCCCTCCATCCTGACCAGCTCAAGGTTGGCTCAACCTTCCATCCTTCCAAGGCTGGTAAAATGAGGACCCAGATTGTTAGGGGAAATATGCTGAATCTGTAAAACCTCTTAGAGAGGGCTGTAAAGCATTGTGAAGTGATATAAGTCTAAGTACTATTTGTTATTGCTAAAACAGGGTTGGGAAATTCTGGGAGTTGAAGTCCACACATATTAAAGTTGCCAAGTTAGGGAACCTAAATTTCAGAGCAGATCCTTTAGGAGTGCTTCAAGATCCTATTTTGTTGTTGAGTTTATCCAAGGTATTGAAAGTGCCAGGCCAGTTTTTCAGGGCTTTTGTGGGATGTCTCCCATATGCTGATGACCTCTATTTCTGTGTCTTTTTTTCCACTTAACCCAAGTGAAGAATAAAGAAGGCTCTGTAATAAAATTACATGGCTTTGTGAATAAAAGGGAAGACAGGATGCTGAGTCTGTGACTTACAAAAATAAAAATAGCCGTACATGATATACCAATGGCAGAGATACTAATGGGTGATTTATGAGGTGTAGTTTTTAGTGACTAGATGTTAAAGATAGTAAGAACCAAGGACATATGAAAGGGAAAAAAAAGATGGACGTGTACAAACTCATCTATATTTACACACCCATATTATTTGTTGGATAGGCATGAAAGAAAAAGAATGAGATTAGCATGTCCTCAGATGCTAACAAAATTTTGGCTTACCTTATCTTGTACCACAGAGGGATTCAGCACAAGTGTGGGTGTGGGTATAAATTGTACATGCGTTTCTTAATTTTATGTAATCAGATTATTACACAGCCCCAAGCCTGCATCTAAGTACTCAGGGAAAGAAGTAGAAGGTGGAATGCGGCTTTCATAACTAACAATATCATTTCAGCTATGAACAAGAAAGAAGCAAGCCATGGGGGGCGAGGATGGGAGAGATTTCACTGAGATTCTAATGCTCCCCAAAGACATAAAATGTTGAAGCAAGGGTTGTTGTTTGAGCTCACCAGACAAGGATTGCCTTTCACCTAAGACAGAGGTGGGTTATTTTCCCCAAAGGGCCACATAAAAAACTAGGACTGTGGCAGAGAGGCGAACTAATAATTCCTAGCTGTGCTCACTCATAAGACTGTGGTTTGACCAAGGCAATGGTAAGTAGCTGACCTCAGGTTCCTTCATGTGATGACCATCAACACCACCTCCTCAGGCTGCTCCAGGCAAGGGGCAAGCACTCCACAGGCACAGAAAAGCACTTTCTTTCCTTGTCCTCCTGTGTTTGCCAGCTGACTGAAGCAGTACCCAGTGGCCTGCATAGAGCCAGATCTGACTTGACTTCTTCTCCTGACCCCTGCAGCACACTTCTTTACATTTGATTTCTAATTTACAATTGACCTCACGAGGCCCATAGCTCCAGGGCCTGTAAAATGCCCAGGTCTGATCTAAGGCCAAAGAATAGACATCTCCAGTGGGGTGTTGTTGCCTAGTGGTAAGATGCTAGGCTTCTTGACTAGAAGATTGGCAGTTCGAGACCCAAGTACAGCATGACAGGCTGAGCATTAATTACTCACCCTAACTCCTGTTCAAAAGTATTCAAATGCAAGTAGATAAATAAGTAGCACCTCGGTGGGAAGGTAACAGCATTCTTTGTGCCTCAGTGTAGAGTCAGGCCGGCCTTATGACCACTGAAGCATCTTTGGACAATGCTGGTTCCCTTGGCTAAGAAACAGAGATGGGCACTGCCCTCTAGAGTTGAACACGACTGGGCAGGAAAAGACTTTACCTTTACTTTTCTAAAAGAAAGATATTTTTTATTCTCTATATAGACACCCATGTTCATTATATTTAGTTTTTCCACAGTTCTTTTTAATAATATCATGATTAAAACACCCCATTTCATATAAATGAAATGATGGGGTTGCATTGACTAGCTTCATCAGATGGGTTGGATACCATTTATAGGGAGGATAGTTCACTCCTCATTTATTTTTTAGATATAGATATACCACCTAAATCAGGAAAATGAAAAGTGACAGCATTTATTTATCCTGTTTAAATGTTTAAAAACATTTCATAACTTGTTTCATTTTCTTGACCCATAGAGAGTGAAAGGAGTCACATTAATTCTTAGTAATCCCTTCACATTACTCTCTTTCCATTCATTAGTCCCTGAAATGGATTTTGAATGCTTCTACAATTATGTTCCCTTATAGGAATAAGACAATAAAAGAGTTGGAAGGGACCTGGAAGGACTTCTAGTCCAACCCTCTGCTCAAGCAGGAGACTTTATACCATTTCAGACAAGTGGTTGTCCAATGCCTTCTTAAAAGCTTCCAGTGATGGAGCACCCACAACTTCTGAAGGCAAGGTGGTCCACTGATTAATTGTTCGGTCAGGAAATATCTCCTTATTTCTAGGTTGGTTCTCCTCCTTGATTAGTTGCCATCTATTGCTTCTTGTCTTGCCTTCAGATGCTTTGGAGAATAGATTGATGAGGATTCAGAAACACTGACAACATCACTTGCTGCCAAAATCTGTTTTGTGTGTGTGTGGGGGGGGGAAGGGTCACAGAGTTCAATTCCTACAGAAGAGAAGTGGAGATGGAATTGATAGAACTTGGACTTTGCTTTATTCACTTAGATATTGAAAGGGAGAATTGTAAAACTATAAAGCCAGGGTCCCCTCCCAGGATCTACTAGATTAGAGTAACTGAAGATTAGAAATTAGCAATAGGTATGAGAAAGGTTTTGTTCACTAATTGGGAAATGATACACCCCAATTCCATAAAGTTCCAGTGCCCCAATTTTAAAACTGGCTTTAAAACAGTATTTATATCCCACGAAAGCTAGAAGTAAGTGGACCAGCTGTTTAAAAAAGAAAAAAAGCATGTGATCAGGAGGGTACAGAATTCATCCTGATATGCACAAAACTCTCATGAGTAAAATGGTGATAGGATGTGGTCTGGAGTTGCAGGAGGAAGGGTCTTTGCCATGTAGATACTAATCAGGTTGAACTCTTAAATCAGGGGTCTTCAAACTTGGCCCTTTTATGACTTGTGGACTTCAACTCCCAGAATTCCTCAGCCAGCATGCCATAAAAGGGCCAAGTTTGAAGACCCCTGCCTTAAATGTTAGAATGCTGCACCCAATAGCATAAGACAGACAGACAGACACACAGGAGGTTATTTGCAGCACAGAAAGCTAAGGGAAGTTGTGCAAATTCTTTTAACCATGATAATTTAATTTGGCCCTCGGGAGGGTAGATCCAGAGCAAAACCTTAATTTCATTTCATTACATTAACTCCTGTGATTCCCAACCCTCCTCCCCCACCCGCACTGATTACTCCCTTCAGTCACATGAAAATTGCAAATAGGTTGTTATAGAAATGGCTTGTACTCACTGAATAAGTAAAGCAAAAACCTGAGGTTATAACTGCATGTTGTGTTCTAGTGGATAGAAGAAAGTTGAAAGCTTTCTTTCGTTTCCTTTTACCTTTCACCCGTTTCCCCTTCTTTACTTTTCTTTATTCCCTCATGATCTTTGATTTTATTGGTATTATGTACTATAGTAAACTTTTTAAAAAAAGTACAAATAGATTATGGCTTTTTGCCAAGGCCCTAAACGTATCACCAAGGTTTTAGGTGCCATACAGGTACCTCAGCTTACAATTTGCAACCATACATTTAGTGACTATTTGAAGTTACAACGGCAATGAAAAAAGCGATTTATGACCTTTTTCCTCATGACTGCTACAACATCCCCATGGTCACATGATCAACGTTCAGAGGCTTGGCAACGGGCATATATGTATCATGGCGGCAATGTCTTGGAGTCATGTGATCGCTTTTTGTGACCTTCCATCAAACAAAGTCAATTGGGGGAGTCAGATTTGCTTAAACAACCATGCTTAACAAATTAACAACTGCAGTGATTCACTTAACCACTGTGGCACGAAAGGATATAAGATGGGGCAAAAGTCACTTAACAACTATCTTGCTTAGGAATGAAAATTTTGGACTCAATTGTGATCATAAGTTGAGGACTAGCTGCATAGGGCTTTGAGACCACCAGCTGAGCATCCTAGGTTAGAAAATGAGAAACAACTAAATTACAGAGGTAGACAACCTTGGCTCTTTTATGACTAGTGGACTTCAACTCCCAGAATTCCTGAGCCAGCCATGCTGGCTCAGGAATTCTGGGAGTTGAAGTCCACGAGTCATAAAAGAGCCAAGGTTGCCTACCCCTGAACTAAAAGAACATAATGTTAAAATGTAGAGCAGTTTCACATTCATACAGTATATGATCAAGTTTGTACTTTTTTTTAAAGTACGGACTTCTAATGGAGGCGGCTTGTGTCTTAGGGGACTACTTATAGAACTGTTTGATTAAATGTGGACCTTCAGGAATTGTTCCTTAAGGAACTTCAAATCCAGATCAACAGAACTAGAAGAGCTGTTTCTTCCTTCTCATTTTCTCCATTATGAAAACACGATTGCTGATGATACCTTCAGGGTATTGTTTAGAAGAAATCGTTTGTTCTCTTCACAGGGAAAAAAAAAGAGAGAACAAAATCTAAATCCCCATTCAGATAAAATGTAAGCAGTTACTAGTACTAATAAAAAGAAAACACGGGTCTGAAGATGTCCTTCCTTCTGCCTTTTGTTGAAACAAAACAACAAACTGTTTAAAATGTTAAACCTAAGTGGTTGGTTTTTTTTTTTTTACGTTTACATATTACAGTTCTTTGGCACTTGAAATCATTTGTATTTTTTTTTAAAAAGGGGGCATGTTAAAAGGGGGGAGGATATCTTTCTGACACTCAGAGGAAAAAAAGAGCAGAATTTTAAATTGCCCCCTTTGACATCAATAAATAATGAGAGCAGAAATTGCTTTTTTACAAATGTAAATGAAATGCAATAAGCAAATTTGACTAATCTGCCAGTTTGATTGCTTTGTTTGGTATTTCACCACAGTGAGCAAGAGAGTAGTGTTCAAAAAAGAGGTTAGGAAAGGAGGAGTCATGTAACTTTGAATTTTTATAAAGTAGAACATGAGTTGGGATGTGGAGACCCTAACAATTCAAAACTCAAAAGGCTCTTTTCAGTGGTATCAAGGCAGCAGAAAAGTATAAAATTCTGTTTTGTAGGATGAAATAATTAACATTCAATACATGTTTCATTTTCTCACACAGAAAGCATACGAATGCATCTTTTTTATTTATTAACATTATGATATTTTAAAGTCCATATATGCTGAAAAATGTACCACTGTGTCTAATGAAGATTATTTTCAGCAAAAATAATGAATGCATTTCACTATATTTATTTTGAAATATAATAAAACAAAAATCCAGAAAGAGGGCAAGACATGAAGAATTTCAATACAACTAAAAATAAACCAAAAAGCCCCCAAAGAATTAAGTCTGTGCTTCTGTAGATAAACTTGGTGGGCTTCAGGACATTAGTGAAAATGTGGACATTCATGGGGGGGGGGATTTAATCTTTGAAGTATGATTTCCATTTTTTTATTCTTCTATTCTACACTTATTTGTCAGTTTGATTTGCAATGTTGTTAATTCCAGTTATGTATTGGATAATTCAACACCACTGTAAGTTGGCTCCCTGGAGTGGAGAGCAAACGAATGAATATATCCCTATTTCAGAGGGTAGCGCCTTGCAACAGTAATTCATGTTTTCAGGAATATGCCACTGAACTACTGCAGTGCATGCTACATGGGACTGACCTTGAAGACTACATGGAAATTTCAGTTATCCTGGAATGCAATTACCCAGAATAGCTCGCTTATTGACCTTGAGCATATTATATTTGTGCTCCAGGACCTCCATTAGCTATCAGTTAGTATCCAGATACAATTCAAGGTCCCTTAGCACAAAAATATCTTCAGGGCTACCAGCTTTAACAAATATTGATCAGACTGACTTGTCTGAACCCAGGAAAAACTGTTGGTAGTCTCCTATTTATTTCAGATATATGCTGTTTTTCTGTGATAGAACCTATACTTTGTAATAACTTCCTGTTCAAATTCTGGTTTTCCCTTCAATAAACTGATTAAAAAACAGAACTATTCTGGAGTATCTATGATAATATTTAGGATAAATGGCTATTCAATGGTCTTTAAGTTTTATAATGTTACTAGGGATGGGAGCTTTGCAATCTTGTACTATTATAAATTGCTGAAAGTTTTGAAACTATGGCAAGTAAGAAATCTAATAAATCTGTTTAAATAAATAAGCTTTTCTTTAATCATCATCCATAGTTCAGTGGAGAAATGGGATCTGTAGTTGTTTGGGAACACCCTGCCGTGACATTGCAAGGACTCAGGAAGTTGTTTTGCATTTTTTCTCTTTTGAAATCCACTACAAATCTTATCTACTGAACAAATGTCCAGTTAATGAACTACAGCTAAGGTGCCATTTCTTTCCAGTCTCTTTTGCTTTGAAAGACCTAAGAAAACCATGATCAAATCTTCCAATATTTTATTCATGTTTTCCCCTCAGGGAAAAAAAAAAGAAATGCTGTTTTTCTATCTTTTTTTTAAAAAAATGCCTTAAATCTACTTTTGTGGTAGAGTTGAGCTTTGTTACAAGGCGGTTGAGTTGTTACAAGGTGGTAGAGTTGAACTTTTGTTCCAAGATGGTTGAATTGATAAAGGGGGAGGGTAGAGTTGAGCTTTGTTACAAGATGGTTGAGTAGTTACAAAGTGGTGGAGTTGAGCTTTGTAACAAGATGGTTGCATTGTCAAAAGGAGTTTGTTACAAGATGGTTGAATTGTTAAGGGGGGGTAGAGTTGAGTTTTGTTACAGGATGGTTCAGTTGTTACAAGGTGGTGAAGTTGAGCTGTGTTACAAGATGACTGAATTGTTAAAGGGGAGGATAGAGTTGAGCTTTGTTACAAGATGGCAGAGTTGTTACAAGGTGGCAGAGTTGAACATGGTCACAAGGTAGTTACAAGATGTGGTCAAAAGATGGTTGAGAGGCACATTTCTTTCTTTTCTTCTACTCCCTGTGGCATATTTCCTCTGTCATTTCATAGCATCTCTATCTGTCCACATGCACATCTAAAAAAACCCCATAGAGTAGATCCTCCTGATGGCTTCCACTGAAATATAATTGTAGCACAGAAAGACAGGAAGGCTGCAACCTGTCACAAAGATGATATTACAAAGATATAGAGGATAATAATCTTTGGCCACTGTGTAAATGGGATAAGTGCCAGAAGCCTGCAACCCACCCAGAAGACTTTTTTTTCTAAAATACTGTTCTTGAAAGTAGATTCTTTTTTTAAACTAGCCATTAAAAAAATAATCATTTTTTATCAGACCACTAATCTTTTAGAGGAGTGTGGATAGGACCAACTTTAAAATGAAGGCTCTCAGTGGGTAGTCTTTGATTGGCAAAAGTTTTGGAAAAAAAAGAATCAAAATTCAGTTTCACTAACAATTTTTCAGAAAAACTTTTTCCCCATCATTTGATATGTAGAATCTTGAATGATTCTTTTTTATATTTTAGGACTCTGCATTAAAAAAAAAAAATCCAGTTGCTTTTTATTTAAATAAAGTCATTCATTTTGTTTCCATTCATTTCATTTTTTTTCCTTATTCCTCTTAATTATGCTTATTTTATTTTTCAGGTTTTTTTTTTTAAAGTTGGTTTCAGTGAGAGTCACGACCAATATTCTTCTATCTGATCTTTGTGTGTATATTTAAATAAGCCATATGGCAACCATTTCTGCATTCCCCTTTAAGTGTCGGTTTAAGAAATCCACATTGAATGGGTTCACTTTAAAAATGTGAACTGAATAATTTTACTTCCCACTTACCAAAATTTTAGTTCTTTATTTTGTCATCACCTAGAACTCCTCTGTTACTTCACAAGCCTTTCCAACCAGTTTAAAAATGTGTTGCAATAAAGAACAAATGAGAAGCAATCAAATAAACAAGAAATGTATTCATTAATTTGAATTCCCATTTTGTTTTAGGCTTGAAATAAATACAGCTTATTCAATTCATTTTTGCTTTGCAATTCAAACCCGTTGGCCTTGCAGGATACACCAGATGGGAAAGATGACCAGATGAGCTAATTCTACTTTATTGTAAAACTATATTAACAGAATCTTGCAAGCCTGAAAGTCTATATCTTCTCAGCCCCATCCCCATCTCCTTTACAGTCTGAGAAATGAGGGAGGGGATCTTCTGAGCCTCTTGCCTCACCCATTACCAAACTGTGGGGTTTATTGTCTTTTCTCTGATCATTCCCTTGGCAGCATCTCTTTGCCCAGTTTCCCAAGGTCATTGCCACATACTGTTACACTTTGTTTGTGTTTATATTGTGATATCGTATCTTCCATCTTGACCACGATTTTTTTTAATGAACCTTGCTACATAGGCTACTGATTACTTCTCAAGAGCAAGAAGAATGCCATCTTCTTCCCACACCAATAGCAACAGGTGCCTTGGGTGCAATCCCAAAACATCTAGAACACCACACTATTGGCGTTGACAAAATCACCTTCAATCAATTGCAAAAGGCAGTTTTACTCAGAATAGCTTACATCTTGTGATAATTCCATTAACACCATCAAATATGAAAGATCAGAAATGAGGAGGTGATAAGCCACCTGGGAAAGCCAAGGGAAATCATCAAAACAATTAAAAAACAAAAGTTAGAATATTTTGGACATGTGACATGACACCCAGAAAAATACAGCCTATTCCATTTAACCTTCCAGGGAAAGATTGAAGGCAAATGAGTCCAGGCAGAAGAAGATCATCATGGCTTCAAAATCTAAGGAACTGGTTTGGACAAAACTCAGCAGCACTTTTTTGTGCAGCTGCTGATAAAAACAGGATCACCAACATGATTGCCAACATCCGATAATGGATATGGCGCAAGAAGAGGAAGATCAGATATGAACATCTGCCTGTCCTAGGACTCGATAGGGAGATAAAAATGCTAAATCCAATCTAAACATCTGGCTGACTGCGCAACGAACCATCATGCCTCATCACAATTTTACAGATTGAGATACACTTTTCTCTTGGCTCTGAAAAGCATGCATTTAAGGTGCTATGAAGTTTTACTGTAAATATTCTATTTCTATGATCTTAAGTGGGGTGGTTTGTTTCTTAAATATAACAAGAAAGATTCAGCTAGTCTTGGGAGAGGTTTTAACCTGAACTTGTTGTAAGTGGCTTCATAAGATGCATCCTCAGGGCTGACTTCTTCTACATTATCCGGGGATAAATGAGATGCATATTAACTTCCTGAAAAAACCCTGCCTCCCCCCCCCCCACACACACACACATTGCACAGTCTTGACATAGGGGCAGGGTGAAAATTGTTGAAGAAGATGGCTATGTGTCAAATGGAGTGTGATTATGTCACTCATTTTATTTTCCATTATCTATAATTTAAAAGCATACTGTCATGGTAGTTTTGATAATTAAAACAAGTTCCCATTGCTGTTTATAATTATCGTTTTAAAACTTGACATTTGAAGGTTGCTTTGGTGTCTTAATTTTCTTTTCAAAGTATGTGCTGAGTTGAGGTGAACCTGGTTTTAGCCACTGGTTTTTGGGTTGCTGCCCTAGCACGATCCATGAAATCAAGAACTTGTAATTGGAGCTCAGCTATTCAAAGCAGATGCATATTTACACTTCTCCTTGGACATAACACCAGCTGGGCTGTCCCTCTACTAGAAGCACAACTGTAGGACTTGGGCCAGTGTCAGGCAGCCAAATGAATGGAATTTGAGGATCCCTCCTGGGATTGGCTTATTCGCTCAGTTGGGAGGTAGCCAATGCTGGGAGGTATGTTCAGCTGCTACCTGCCAATCTCAGTTTATGCAGGGTTACCACCCCATCCCAAATCTGTGCCACTCTTGGCCTGGCTACATCCACCACAAAATAAGAATGTGAAAGAATCTTCCAAAATCACAGTTAATGGGTTCCTCTCAAAGTTAATTAGATGTACATGAGTTACTACAATATTACTGTTTCTAGAATCAAGTGAAAAGCTTTGTACTTGTGGGAGATGAAGTATGGAAATGCAGGATTGATCTAAATTAGTTTTATCCCAATATCTTGGACATAGTGAAGATTTGGACATCTTCCGGATGATTCCCAATTTTCCATCTCTAGCAAGGAGGCTGCAACTCTCGTCTCTAAGAAAGTTTCTACAATTTTGGGTTGAGAAAAGGCTTTTTAAGCTAGGAAATGTAGTGTCCAGTGGATTTGTACCAATCTTCCTTCTTAAAAAATGTTGGAGGTGGGATTGTTTGCCAGCACCCTGGGAGGCCGGGGGGTGGGTTGGTGGAGGAGTCCAACGGGGTTGTCATACGCTCACCTATGTTTGCTTGCCTTCTAGGTGGGGCCTTGGTAGAAGGGGCTGCCTGTCAAGCCCCTGGGCTTGACACAAAATTGTGGAGGGCAGAGAAGCAGCAGCCAGCGGCCAGCTGAAGTCCGGACACCACTCTGGGGTGCCGCCCAACTCCTGAAGACCAGCTGGGAGTCGGCAAGATGGCCAGATGCCACCCAGCTCCCGAGGATCAGCTGGGAGCCAGTGTGGCCACTGTGCACCGTGGCCGCCTCCCTCCATTGCCACAGATGCTGGGGACGTCCCTACCACCAGCTGGGCATCGGAGGCAGGCCTGCCAGATGCCGGGGGTCTGCTGGTCACTGCAGCCTGCACCAGATGCAGGGGGGATCCCAGATGCAGGGGGGATCCCAGACTTCGGCTGGGCATCGGAAGCAGGCTGGCCAGATGCCAGAGGGACCACCTCCCCCATGGCCACCTCCCCCTCTTCCCTGGCGCCAGGGGAAATCCACAGAAAGCAGCTGGGCAGCAGAGACGGCCGGCTGGATGTCGGGGGGGGGGCGTCTCTTGTCATTGCTGCTCCTCCTGTATGCCCAGTGGCCCAGGGAGGGCTCTGGTTGCTGGGGGAGGCCATGGCCTCATGGAGGAGAGCAGAGCTATCTGTTGTGGAGCCACGCCGGAGCTGGGCGTTGGATGGATGCCAGACAGGACAGCTGGACGTCTGAAGGGGGGGAAGGTGGACCTTGAGCTATGGATTTTATCCATACAGACCGGATGCTGGCTTGTGATTAGGGTGGGGTTGGAGGGCGGGGCACGTTTATGTAAGGCACTGGGAGCAATTCAATCCCAGTGCTGACTGTTTCTTTGCATTTGTTCCTTCTGTGTCTGGAGTTTGTCGGCAACTAGCAGAGGACAGCTGACACTAATAAAGTATCTAATTTTCCAAGAGCTGAACAAATGCTTGAGAACCAGTTTTAGTGTAATGGTTAAGATACCAGGTTAGAAACCAGGAGACTGTGAGTCACAAAGCCAGCTAAGTGATCTTAGGCCAGTCATTCTCTCTCAGCTATAAGAAGCAGGCAATGGCAAACCACTTCCAAAGTCTTGCCAACAAAATTGCATGGAGTAGTCCAGGCAGACACTAAAGAGTGAAGACTGACTGAAAAGTACATGTGCATGCACATACACACATATACAAAGATGCTTCAGTGTAGCTGTAAAAATATCTACTGAAAAAAGCAGCTATGAAAGGATGCCAAATTTGTTCAGTAGAGCAATAATGGATGGAACAGCATATTTAACCATATTCTTTCTATAGTTTTATCACTATAAATTCTACCTGACTTTGTTTCCTCCTACAAGTTTCCAAATCATGCTTATCATCTATAAGGGAAAAAGAGGCAAGATGGTTCAATTTTAAAATATTAAAAAGTCAAAATAAAAGTGCAAATAGCAGGAAAGGCAGGAACTCCTTTATATGAGAAGGGGGCAGATTCCCCTGAATAGACATGCAGTCAATTTCTTGTAACACAGGTTTGTTCAAGGTCAGGCTAAGTGAAAACAGCTCCATCCAATGGATCTAAGGCAAAACAAGTAGCTCCAGGGTCAACCTGGATAAATTCAGTGTTCAGTCTTGATTCAGGACTGAATTATCATGATTAGTTTGTATTGTTTCCTTAGCAAAGGGAAGGAGAAAGAGAGCGAGAGAAGCATTCATCATTTGTGCTTCAGTGGCACATAAAGCAAGTTCTAGTGTGTGACAAACAAGCAAAGGCCCAATCCTATGTTCATACTGAGGAATGTCCATCCACAACTAAAGCAAATTATGGTCAAGAAACAGGAGATCCAAGCTGTACTTCTCAGATGAAGTTTGGTGCTCTTTCTCTCATACTCCGCCCTCCTCCCCCCCCCCCTGTCTTTGAGCAGGCAGGCATGTGTTTGGCAAACATCACAGCACTCATCACATTGGAGAGAGAGAAGCCAACTCCCATTCCGCTACACTTAGGAGCCCATCAGAACAGCTGTTCACACTTCATCCAGAGGCTATGGCAGAGCACAGTTATGCTGAGTTGAAGGTCAGATGCCAATTACCAGTCTCTTGTGCCTCTCTTCTGTCTCAGTCCTCTTCACTGAACAAAACGTCCCATACAAAATAAGTGAGATTGAATAAGGCCACCCAAGGCCCTCATCACTGGCTGATTCTCAACGGGTCACACTGATGGCAACAGCTTGAAGCAACCTGTTGCTACAAAAGGCCCAAGGGGCCAACTGAAAGTTTATTTATTTATTAGACTTATGTGCCACCCATCTTGTCCAGAGGTGACTCTGGGTGGCTCACAAATATTAAACCAGTTAGATATTAAAATGATAAAACAATAAATAACAACAACAATAATAAGTACAGCAGAATGGAAAAAGAAAAAATTTGAGAAGACAACAAAATATAAAGACCTGCAAATATAAATAGAATGTGGTAAAAGAAAGCAAAGGTAGTACCAATAATAATAGGTGCCTTGGGTGCAATCCCAAAGCAACTGGAGCACCACTTGATCTCCATCGGCATTGACAAATTCACCATCAGTCAATAGCAAAAGGCAGCTTTACTTGCAACAGCTTACATCCTGCAATGATATCTATAACACCATCAAACATCCACAACTATTTATCCCAGGTCCTTGGACAAAAATGCCAAATCCAGTCTGAACATCTGGCTCACTGTGTGACAAACCATAAGTACAGTCAAAAGATTGGGAGAAGGGAGCATGAAGACCACAGGGAGAAGTGGGGGGGGTTTCCTAATCCAATAGAATGCTGCACCCTTGTTGGAGCCCCAGACAACTGGGAAAGCCAGGTCTTCAAGCCCTTACAGAAAGTCAGCAGGGTGGATATGGATCTCACCTGGGGAGGGGATAAAATGTTGCAAAGGGCAGGACCCATAGCAGAAAAGGCTACACCCTGCCAGCTAAAATTCCTTGACCAATGGGATCTGCAGCATGCCCCTTCTGCTGGCATGGTGGGATGGACCATTCCCATTGGAAGGAGATGGTTTTTCAGATAACCCAAAAGTTGATTGATCAAAGTTGACCAAAGGGGTCCTAGCAAAGGTACTGAAAAAGTTCACATTAGTTGGGATGGGCAACTTTTGATTCCTATGCTATTCTTTTGTTTGTCTTTTGGGACTATAAACCAATCCAATCATTTACTTTTCAATCTCACTAAATATAAAAGCAGAATTCTCTACAGGCATTCATGGGAAGAGAAAGCAAGCAAATATGGACAAAAGAAAACTTTCTGGTCCTTTCCCTCTTGCTGAGATTAAGTGTTCTCCACCCATCAGTGAGTCAGCAGAAAACTGCACCGGCGTGAAATTTGCTGTTGTTTCAAGTCGCTGCTTTATCCTGACTTCCCTCCAAAGTAATATGTAACAAAAGCTAACAGAATTTATATACCTTGAGATTGCCTTTGCATGGTGTCAGAATAATGGGGAAAATATCCTTTAATATGTATGACTTAAAGCTGTCTCACTTTTGGGATGAATGGAAGGAAATGTCATAAAAACACAGTGGGGGGGGGAAACTTTGTCAGGTCATATTTGTGCCATGGTTAAGGACAAGTGGGAGAAAGCTCTTGGTACGGATATGATAAAACTTACCATTGATGGATTTACTTAAAGCATTTATAAATTGCTACCTTACCATTGATGGATTTACTTAAAAATTTATAAATTGCTTTAAACCTCACAGCTACCCAGGTGATTCTTATTTAAAACTTCAATGGAATAACAACAACAACAATAATAATATAAAAATAAAAAGCAATCAGATCACAGGATCCCTGAATTCTTTTTGGTAGAAGCTAAAATAGTACCAGAGAAGACACTAAAATTCACAAAAGCCCAAGAAACAAGGACTTCAATACCTATTCAATTTTTAATAAAGAGCTAATCTACATTGTCTATTCACCCAACTAAACTTCCTTCATAATGAGACATAGAACACAATTATCAATGCCATTTAGTTTTTTTTCTTTATTTCTACCTATTCATTTTGGCTGAGTTTGTAATTATCTCAAGGGATAGCTCCCTCTCTTCTTTCCCTTCTTCAAATCTGAATTTTTTTATCCAATTAATTAAACATATGGAGAAATGGAACTAAAAATCATAAGTTTTCCTGTAGAGGAAAACACAAGCTGAAATCCTAGAACAATCAGCTTGCATTAAAAGGGAAAACTTCTTTTTGATGGTTCAAAGGAATTCTTAAACATGAGCAGATGAAAAACAACAAAAGACTATCATGGGCTCTGATGTAGATAGTTGTCTATGACCATATCTACTGTACATTTTTTTTGCCATCATCAAAACTATTTTATTTTATTTTATTTTGCATCCAACAAATAGATTTGTTTATGTGCTCAGTAGAACTGCTGACAACAGTTTCACAAAAGATTCACATACATCTTTTGACTTTAAGAGTTGATTTATTACTGAATGTATCAGTTTTAATCCTTCTTCCCTGCAATAAATGGATTTTTTTAAAAAAATAAGGACAAACTAGACCTGACCTTCTGAATAATGCTAATATTTTTTTTCTTGTGCATTCCCTCTTTTTGTTCTGTGTGGCTTTAATAACTGTGGCTTTATCCTTCTATAACAATACCTTTCAATGCAAAGAAAAAATGCTTGATAATCCTGAGCATTAAAACTTGATGACTTCAGGAGTGGGGACATCCTTTGTAGTAAGATCCTACATTCAATCCATTGCATTGCCAATGAAATATTAAAAGCTGAGGGATATGATCATTTTTGTCCCAAAGTTATCATGAGTGTCTACATGTTTATTTCATATGGTCGTTCTTGTATTCATACTTTCATATTTTTTTCATTAATGTTAAAATTCTATTCCTGGTCTTACTTGTTAGTATTTCAGATGGAAATCTTGAGGGTTGGTGAATATTTTTTTAGTGAAATCAAATGTGCTCAGGGCAATTTGACCAACACTTTTACATCACATATTCTAAATTCAGAGCTTGATGGAAATGTGGGGTTTTTAGCACTGGAGAACACATCTTCCCTGAAATATGTGAGATAAACCTTTTCCACATGTTTCTTTCTTTCTTTTTTCCTAATAAAGATTACCACTGTTGTTGCTTTTGATTGGTGCAATGCATGCCATTGCGTTCACTTCTAGGGGGAAAAAAAGCCTCTTTAATTGAGACTTGTCTTGACATCCTTTTAAATTATTAAGGGCTTGGGACGCTCATTAAAGAAGAGATTAGAACACACAGTAGACGTGGGTAATTATTAAAGGCCCAAGAAGAGGGACAGATGGTGCATTTTAATGGAGGCTTTAGTGGCTTGCTAAATTAAATGAGTAGTTTAGTGATAAAACTGGTTGAAGTTAATCAATTGAATAAAACTATAAGGCTGTGGAAAAGGGTAGATCAGAACAGTTTCAGAAGCAATGGCACGGATTGCAGGCAGTTAATTCATATTTGCTTAATAATAGATTTGATGAAGAGTACCTAATTTGTCAGAAAACTGGGCATTAGGTCAAGAGCTGTTTGACGGATGAATGTGACCCAATTCAGTGTCAGCTGTGTGAAACACAGCAATTTCAATACACAGTGATGAATTAATTACTTGACAGAAATATATCATAATCATTTTAATTCTAAACTGTTGTGAAGAGTGTTTTCCACAAATCTGATAAATTTCTGAAGGTCTTGAAGTGTGCCAAGTGGCATTTGTACTAGTCCTCCCTTGCTCATCTTCACAAAGTCATTGGCTGTGTCTGAACCTGGCTGAATCTGGATATAACCTGCAGGTCATTGGATCCTAGACTCCCCAAATTTGGCAACCTTAAGCCTTCTGGACTTCAACTCTCAGAATTCCTCAGCCAGCCATTCTCCAATTGGAGGCCACCAGATTCTATGGGACCTTAATCCTCATGAACCCTGTTGACTGAACAGAGATCCAACATAGAATGAGGTAGGCTTAGGATTTTTTTCTGCTTCCTCTAGACAAAAAGTGAAAATATCCTTTTGGTCATTTTTCCCACAGAAAAAGAAAAGCTAGCCTGCTATAGTTTTAGTTGGAAATTTCATGATGTGTGAAAAGTAATGATCAGATCCAGATCTTTTAAAATTAGACCTGAAATTGTTGACCAAATTCTCTTATTACTACTGCTTGCTTGTTAATTGGATTCTCCAGGCTGCTGGATAACTCGCCCAACTCAAGTCATTTGCTGGGTTTACTAATAAGGGAAGGAGCCTTTGACCCAGCAGCTGTTCAGTCAACTGATTGGAAGTTCAGGGATGAGAAATAAGATATGAGACTTTTCACCTCTTAGGCCTCGGGATGAAAAGTTCAAGGAGAAGTTGGCATTTAATAGCTAATTAAATGTCTCCATGGCATACAGTATGCCTGTAGCTGGCAACTGTTAGAATGGAGTGAGTCTTAACACAGCTTGCCTGATCCATCTGATCATAAACTGTAAGGAAGTGTAGCCGTTGTAAGATTTGCTCTGCTGTGTTATTTTTCTCCCAGTGTTTCAGTGTCCTTATTTGGAAAATGAGCCTTCGAATTTGCTTTATGCTGAACTGCTTGAATGGAGGATGTAACATAAGCTAAGCACATTTCTTTTCTTAGTCAGCTGATTCATTAACAAAGGCATTTAGCAAAGCTTGTTGGGTCACCTAAGGATAAATACTGGTTAAGTTCCTTGAAACTTTGATGAAGGCTGCAATATTTTTAAGAGAATGGGCGGCTACAAAAATAATTTTTAACCACAATGAAAAGTTAAAATAGTTTAATGTTTACTCGGTACAGTAAATTGCATCTAACATAACCTTAAAGTGAAAATTCTAATTTCCTGATGTCTTGTTAAAAAGAAGAGAGAAAGAATGATATGTTGCCTCCTCTTAATACTAAACTGGTTTAGCTTTACAGACAAACCAGCTCAGAGAAAGAGATTGGGACTAATATCTCCTCAGCACAGAGATTTTGGCTTTCTTAAAGATAGATTGAAAAGTACCACTTCCATTTCTGCTTGTTGAAACATTTTTTTAAAAAAACAAGTTTATTGTATTTTTAAATCAATACAATTCATAATACAGATATTACTTGAAATTTTAGTTCTAGTATTAACACAAATAATACAACTATAACCAAAGAACAAAACTAATACATTTTGTTATATGTAACTATTTTTAAGTAAACTATATACTTAAAAAAAACTTTAAAAAAAGGAAAAGAAAAACAAAATAATGAAACAAGTAAGAATTGAAAACTAACGTTCCCTCTAGGAAAGAACTCACTCAAGCCTATGTTATGTTTAGCCCACTGTGGATTAGATTTATTCTACAATTCTTGTTAACCCTTTTCTACATTATGTGAACCAAGTATGGTTCTTTAAATAAATGGAGCGTCAAATAGTTTTAATTAAGATGCCTCAAAACAGAGTAAATATTAACAGTGTCAGAGTTCAAAAAGCTGAAGAAAATTATTGTGCTCTTTATTGGGCGCAAGCATAAAGGAAGAGAAACTCTCTTGGAGAAAGACACCTTTTTAACCTGTGACCCACTCAATTTAAGTCCAATGGTGGCAAACTCTATAGTCTAAAATGGTGATGTGCTGGTCCCAACCTGTGAAATGAACTGAAATAGACCAGTATGTGTCCCTCCCCCCTATCCAGTTTAGACTGTGACAATCCTAATGATTAAAAGCCTGGATTTACAGCCCTTCTGAAAGTGTCTTCGTATTTCATAGTGCAAGATTCTTTGTACTTTCTGCTGAGGACTGAAAGCAAATCAGGTTTCAGACAAGTAATGTCAAAAATGGTAATTTGATCCAATGTTATTCACTGTTCACGGCTCTTGCTTATTCCCCTGCCTCTCTCCTGTCTTTCAAAACATCAGCTACACTTTAGAAATTAGGTCTCAGCCTGGTTTGTTGTGGGTGAACTTCTGAATGAAAACTGCATGTTGCTGGTAAATGCATGTGTGTGGCTTTTGTTTGTCTTGGTTAGCAAACTGAAATTTTGCAAGAGTTGGCATGTAGCATCCACAAGCAAGCAGAAAAGAAAAGAACAGCTATACAACCTTCGTACCCATCATTCTTTTAGCCACCCTGGTTGGAAATGCTGCAGAATTAGCCATGGGTCCATGTTGATAGATTCAGCATGGCTTTCTCAGAATTGTGTTCCCCTGTTGGAAGACAGATCAGGAATTATGCAATTCTAGCAAGGCGAGCTTCAGATATTCAGGATGGACTCACAAACTATGGCAGTCTGCATGATTGCAATGGGACTCGTTAACTGCTATTATGAAAAATTACAAACTTGTTCTAGGACTTGTTCCAGAAATGACAGGATGTAGTTTGGAGATGTCAATAATGAGAAGAAGAGAGTAAAGTATTAGAGCACCAGAAGTATTAATAAGCCAATTCTATTGATTAATACATAGCTTGCCTCAGTCCCATGCAGATATGATGGAAGAAGCATCTTTAACTCTGTTTTGGATTAGAGTGTTGGGGGGGGGAGTGTTTCCATAAAAGTTCTCTTTCAGTATATCATTCAGTGGCCTGATTCATGTATGAACAGAATCTGAAGACAGGCAGGATACACCCTTTTTCTGAATATATTGAAAAGAACAAATGATTGCTCTAAATTACCTGGGAAATTAGAATATTCATTTTTTTAAAAAAAAATTCTTAGAAAGGTGATGAGGTGTTTATGCAATATCTAAGATGCTATAGAGCGGGGGTGTGGAACCTTGGCAAATTGAAGATCTGTGGACATCAATCCCAGAATTCCTCAGCCATCTAAAGTTGCTAGAGTTGGACTTTCCTGCTGTAGAGTTTAATATCCAAGGTGAATGCCCTCACTTCCATTCTGAATGAAAGGCCCTTTGAAACCTTCTTTTTGGAATGGAAGATAAGAAGCAGGTGAAAACATTATTCTCATGCTTTACATCCCTCAATAGAAACCCATGAAGGATGCCTATCAATGAGCCATTCTTCTCCTTTATTTGCATACCACCTTATATAGTATGATTATAATCATACTGGCCAATCAAATGCATATGCCTTATTAAATGATGCTGTACGAAGAAATATTCAGGTGGCACCACACGGCAGCAGGTTAAAATGACAGACGATCCTCTACAGCAGGGGTGTCAAACTGCCAGTCTGCAGGCCAGACACATCATGTAGATGCCGCACCCACCTCATTGCCGGCAATGGCAAAACTCTCCTGATACGTTGCGCAATGTCACGTGACGTTGCGAGTTTGACATGTCTGCTCTACAGCATGGGTGTCAAACTCGATTGGGACACGTGACATATTGTGATGTGTCACAACGTTTTTTGCCTTTGCGGAGGTGGGGTGGGCATGGCCTGAGCGTGATGCATCCGGCCTGTGGTCTGCCACTTCGACACCCCTGCTCTACAAGATGTCAAATAAATTTCTATTTATTAGGGTAAAAATAAAGATTGGGTTTTTTCCTCTTTGTTTTCCAATTGCATAAAACTGTTACTTTGGGCTGATGTCCATCCTACTTTCTAGTGTTTAATATCAGTTCTGTGATGGTATCACTTTTACCATGGGAGTATCATATCATATCATATCATATTATATCAAAAAGTAACAAAACTATTTAGGATTTTTTTTCAGGATGAGAGATTGTTCCTTGATTTAAATCCTTTCTGTTTTTGATTAAGGATATCCACTTAACTCATTATCTTAATGCAATATTCAGTTCAGGAACCTTTAATTTAAAACCACATGGAACCAAATCTACCAATCTAGTCCTGTCATATATTTATTCATTTTTATGGATTTCTTTTTTTAAAAAAAACAATTAAGTACATACCTGGGTGCTTTTATTGAAAGAGGAAGTTATAATTTAAGAATTCTTAGTCATTATATCCATTTTTCTTAATTTTCCCTGTAATTCTCCAATGATCAGCATGCATGAAATAATAGGGGCTCCCTCTGCTGGGACAAAATAATAGGTATATATTAAAGTATGTTGCTTTTTTAAAAAGCATAAGCATAATATGCCTAGTAGTTGAAGTTTCTGTTTCTGAAACAGATGAGTACTTCGGGTTTCGATAGGATAGTAAATTAGAGTATTTTTGTTGTAAAATGGCATATTTTCCAGTGAAAAAGAAATTGTTTATAAATTGGCGCAATAATACTCCAGAAAATAAAATGCATCTTTAAATATTCAGTTAATTACAGAAAACTTGATGTATATATGAATCTCTCTCTCTCTCTCTCTCTCTCTCTCTCTCTCTCTGTGTGTGTGTGTATGTGTTTGTGTGTGTACATATGGGCACATGTGTAGAATTACTTCATTCTATGGAAATACAAATGATTTTGAGCACTTTGATTATCTTAAAAAGTATGAGTTACTTTAAGTGATCTGCTTTACACTTCTCCAAGGGTTTATTCAGTTTATTTATTTTAATTAAAATCAAACAAGTGCTATTAATTTAAGTGTTTGTCTTTTTCTGGTGTCCCAAGGAGCTAAGAGACCAAGAGAGGGAAAATTGCATCCACCTGCAAGATCCACAGACTCCAGAACTATCAGTTACAAAATGTACACTTTGCTGAGCTCCTGAGCTACAGGTGAGAGCCAAAACTAAATTACTACAGTACGTAGTTCTGGTGGTGACAACAGGGGCTCACAGGAGCAGGAAGTCTATCTGGGGCTAAAGACAAAATCCTATGTGAAGTCTTCATCTAGAAGTTGAGAAAGGAGGAGGAGGAGTAGGGGAAAAACATCTACAAATGATCTGAAATGGGGGGAAACACTATGGGAAGGATCTTTGATTATATGGTTTTGGCCGCCATCTTGAAGTTTTGGATACATGTTAAAAAAGGTGGGGCTTTGGTTGCATATTTAGAGCTACCATACAAGCTTTTTTTTATGCAAGTGAAAAAGACCAAGCTGTCATCTTGATTATTTTGATCCTACCTCCTGTAATATCTCTGCATCCAAAACTGATGCACATTTGTGTTCATGTTTGCATCATAAAGCACACCCAACTGAATTAGCTAAAACATCTCTTACTAACTATTCAGTCATTTATCTTCGGGCTACCAACAGTCTTGTTGGACGTGCAATAAACATGTAGGGTCATATTTACAGTGATCCTACTGAAAGGGTTTATTCATAATGCTGTGAAAAATTTGATTATGTGTCTGTCCTTATACAGAACAAAGCATGTTTGTAATTGCCATTTGCATATCTAGGCTAAGAAATATGGATGACCATTCAAGAGTGAGGTTAGAGGTCTCTTTGCTGCCATCTAGTGGTCATCTGGATTTTGCAGTGCACATAAGATTGCTCCATTCATGAATAATAAACACAGAGTTTTCACAGGTCAAACCACAATTCATTCCAATTTTTTTTTTCATTTCACATCTTCATTGTATGGATTAAACATCCAAATGCGACGCTTTTTCCACATGCATAGGCATAGCTTATGACAGTCATTTAAGTACTGATTTTTAAAACATATTTAACATGTGGAAGAAGAATTAAATATTTTCTTTTTAACCCCCCCAAAGAAACCAAGAGAGTTCACACTGATCTACTATTGCAAAAATGCAAGAATGGCCACATGCATTCGTGCACAATAATCCATTAAAACAATGGATTGGAATGAGACTAATGCTTGGAATGGGGGGGGGGGAAGTCATCTATAGATATACTGAGCATGTGCAAGAATTAAGAGATGCTCAGAAAGAATTATTACATTGGAGTTGCTAATTCAGCTGCCAAATTTAGAAATAGCAGGATCGACTTGCTCATCACTAATTATCAGAAAGAAGGGTATATTTATTTGTTTGTTTCATTGCTGTATCATTACTGCATCACACCAGAAGCATATGTAACACATTAGAATCAAAATAACTTTTAACAGTGAGACTAACTTTCACTCTCATTAAACATATTACTCTAATAGCTGTTCTGCCACTTTAACATACTATTTAATTTTCTTGACTAGAAGCAGTATTGAGGCAGAAATAAGATAAGGCCACATGCAGAATTCATTTGCTGATTCAGGACTTTATGAACTATTCTGAATGTTGGGGAACAATAGCTTTAAAAAAAAATGAGCTAAGTAAAACAAAATTGTAGGAAAGCCAGCCTTTTATTTTATTTTAACCAGAAGCTTTTCTTCTTAAGAAGATAGTAATTACTAATGTTGATGTTCTTATTTATTTTTATAACAAGAGATTCTGGTTTGGTGGTACATATCTGTTTTATCAGTTGGTGTGCATGTGCTTTCATAAAGTGTTATAGAAAGTAATTAAGAGATACTGCTTTAAAAGACCCCATACCCTATTAAGATTTTTCTCCAAAAAATATTTAACTAATTTTTGGTCATCTTCCAGCTTCTCTCTCTCTCTCTCTCTCTCTCTCTCTCTCTCTCTCCCTCCCTCCCTCCCTCCCTCCCTCCCTCCCTCTCTCTCTCTCTCTCTCTCTCTCTCTCTCTCCTTTCTCTGTTTGTAATAAGATTAATTATGTGTGGTGCACCACTGCTTATCCCCATGAAAGAAAATCTAAAACGAAGGATTTCAGCTTCAAGAAGGCTATTTTGTCCTGTTTCCGATGTTCTAAAGGGATTAATTTACCATATCGTATAGCCCTGGAAGACTGTGATAATTGAAAACATCCATATTCATTGCATGTTCAAAGGGATCTGTCTGACTTTGTAATGTAAAAAGTGCATTTTTAACCTGAACGGGGACCTGCATCTGGCATTGCTTAATCCTATTAGTCCGACAGTTCCAAAGCTTTAGTGTATAATCATTAGCTTGTGTTAATCCGCAGACATGCCTCCAGCTTCAGCCTGTCAGAAGAAGTCCCTGCAGGGAAAATGTGGAGGTGCTGATAGCACAACACCAACTAATCTTATCTAAAATGCTAGCAGCAGCCACTATCTGTGATAGCCAGGGAATGAAAAACATTTTTTTATGGTCACTGGGTCCTGCCTCCCTCCCCTCTCTCGCACACAGCTCTTCTACCTTGTCCTACTGTTGGTTACCCTCATTCTTTTGTCAGGTAGATGGCTGTAGAGAGGGTGGAAGATGGGTAACTGGCTGTGGGCTGGGCATTGGAGGGAGGTGCTATGGTGGTGACAATGACTTGTAAATATTTGCCATGGCTGCCAGGACTGGAACAATGATATTTGCTCAACCTCTTCGATATTTGTAGCCTTTTGGGTAGCAGAGTTTCAATCTTATCACTCGCCTATCATTCCCCATATCATTTTGTCTGTCATGGAGGAATGACAGCAATTTTTGATGGAGAAACTCATCCCAAATGCTCAAAAGCTCAGCCAGCATTTTGCAGTCCCCACCATAACTCTCTTTTGTGTCCAGGGTCAAGGAAGAAGAAAATCAGCAGCTACAAATTGAAAAGAAGGTTCTGGATAGCCAAAATATACCTTTGTTGCGTGTTTTAATCTGTCTTACAGCTGACTAACATTTCACTTTTTGACCAATAAAACATCAAAATCTCATTAAAAGTTTGCCTCGCTTATGGCTTAAGATCTTACAGCTTCTTTATCCCATAAGTTATGATGAGTTAAAGAAAATCTTCTTTCAACCCCTGATTGGTTAAGATAAACATCTTCTAAAAAGAAAAACAACAACAACATTGATCAGGACAAATAGCCTCTGGAAAGATAGAGAAACTTGACTTACTGGTCATTTCTTAACAAGTTTTATAGCAGGTGTGTCCAACCTTGGCAACTTTAGACCTGTGGACTTCAACTCCCAGAATTCCCCAGCCAGTATAGCTGGCTCAGGAATTCTGGGAGTTGAAGTCCACCAGTCTTAAAGTTGCCAAGTTTGGACACCCCTGATTTGCAGCCATATAAGCAATAGCAGGGTTTGGTGGAGGGCCCAGTTCACATTTACTTCAAGAAGCATAAAAAAAATGTGACAATTCCTCCTGCTAATGACAGATATGAGTTCTCTCTAAAGAACAGGCATCATTTGAGAAATGAATCATTTGCAGTGGTTGGGAAAGGAAGCCTACCTTTCTACAATTTCCCAACAAAAATGTAATTTAAATATGGGAGATATATATATATATATATATATATATATATATATATATATATAGATAGATAGATAGATAGATAGAGAGAGAGAGAGAGAGAGAGAGAGAGAGAGAGAGAGAGAGAGAGAGATGATAGCATATTTATCTAAAGCATAATTCATGCTTTCATTTTTTGGGGAGGGGGGCTACTTTAAATCAAATTGAGGAAAATGTTTCTTGTCTCCCAGAAGAGGAAACTGGAATCTGCGCCCTGGAATTTCTCTCATATCTGCTGCTTATTGCTAGGCATGAACAGATGCCTTTAGGTATCTGAAAAGCTTTAACTCAACATAGTTGAGATGTTTGAAAACCTTTCATGTGAAATGCCCTGATATATTTCCGTGCTGGAAATAGAGCCTCCAGGCTCCCATATGTTCTTCCAATGAGATTCATACACTTGATGACCCTCCAAAATATCTGTGGAAGATGCTGTTCTGGGACAATAAGCTTTGAACTAGCAATATACTTACTGACAACTTCCATGTCCTGTACAAAGATTTTGAGACTACGTCACTATTGCCAGGGGCACATCTTTGATCATATAGGTTCCCATACAAAGAAAGTAAGGTGTGAGCGATCATGGATACTTAATTATATTCTCATGAATTTAGTACAGCAGCACGCAGAGGGGGTAGGCTAGAGGAACACTGGAAAGCATTAATTTAGTCTACCCTCCGAGAAAGGCAGTGCTACATTCCTACTTTGCAATCTTATACATTTCATCTAAACCTTGTAAGTCACACTGTGTTCACTGAGACTTATTCTTGGAAACTTTGCACATGACTCCATGCTTAGTAATTCACATGGAGATTTATGCTGTGTTAGAGCCAAGCAATTGCGCATCGCCCTTACATTTTATGAGATCTCCCCAACTGTTCTGAACGCACATTGTGAGCTTCACCAAACTTACAAAAAGTGCAGCATGTGAACATAGCCTTCCCAAAGTCAGATTTGAAAGCATGGGTGTGCGGAATCTTCGAATGATTTCAAGCTATATGTTACAATTTTATGAGCAGTTGTGAAAGGATGAGCCTGATGGAGACATTCTATAGCTCGAGGGAATGTGAGTCAACAAGAAACTGGCAAGTTTTGAATTCTTCTATTCTCAAAATGTCCCCTCCTGTTTAAATATTGAATACATTAAGAAATAATGTAGTATAAGGCAAGATAGGGACAGAGAGTGAGTTTATGAGAGAGAGACTGCAACAGATTAAGTGCATTTTTATATAAATATAATCAGTTCCTGGTTGCAGCCTCAGGTCTAAACGGAACATGTGTGAAGGATGTGAAGGTAGCATGACCTTCTCTGTAAGGCTTGGTTTATGGGAATAGTGCTTCATTTGACCTTCACCTTCTGAGTTTTTTCAGCTGCCAGCAGATTTTCTTAAGTTGAACAAACAATAAGAAAAGGTATATATAGTCCAGCTTTAAATCTTGCAGCCACTGCTTTCAGACATGAAGGACAAGAAGAGGAATCTCTCAGGCAAAGCGTAACCCCTGAAAGCTTTTCCAACATTCACAATGGCTTAGTGTAATAGTTGCTAAGAGGTGTGTGTACTATTTTTTTTAGTTTGGTTTTCTGCATATGTTTAATTCCAGGAACTGGGGGATAGCTTTATAATGGGAAAAAAATAAAAAAAAAAATGTGGTCATAGGGTAAAATTGTCATGGATTTAGGCCTAACAATCACATTCAAATGTTATTTTTTGCAATAGATTATTATTATTCATTTTAGAAAATAACTTACTCCTGACTTATTGAAAAACAATTTTGTTATCATCTGAACTGTCCTTTTTCGAACTAGAAGGATGAATGTTTTTCAAAAAAATTGACTGATATCATTGAGCAATCATATATTTTCAGACAGTCTGTGTGAAAGTACACATAGACATCACACCCAAGGTTCATACACCCAAGACTGAATGAAAAATAAGGTTGAAAAATTAAGGTATGCAGTTATTTCATAACATATTGAAGAAACCTGTCTGTTGTTGAGAGAATATGCAGCAAATGGTGTTGATTATATGAATAAGTAAACACAGGTTTATAAAAGACTTCATTTTTACAGGATTTTTTCCCCTATTTCATTATTAAAATATTTCTATTTAAAGTTACAAGGTAGAAACATTATTTTTCATTCAGCCCTCATACACTGTGTTTCTCTTAATGTTCTATAGCATTTGAAAAATAGGATAAAGGCAGAATAGCAGAACACAATGTAGTTATAGAAACTACAGTGGGGCAAAAAAGTATGTAGTCAGCTACCAATTGTGCAAGTTCTCCCACTTAAAAAGATGAGAGAGGGCTGTAATTGTCATCATAGGTAGACCTCAGCTATGAGAGACAAAATAAGAAAACAAATCCAGACAATCACATTGTTTGATTTGGAAAGAATTTATTTGCAAATTATGGTGGAAAATAAGTATGTGGTCACCTACAAACAAGCAAGATTTCTGGCTCTCACAGACCTGTAACTTCTTCTTTAAGAGGCTCCTCTGTCCTCCACTCATTACCTGTATTAATGGCACCTATTTGAACTTGTTATCAGTATAAAAGACACCTGTCCACAACCTCAAACAGACACACTCATCTTTTTAAGTGGGAGAACTTGCACAATTGGTAGCTGACTACATACTTTTTTGCCCCACTGTATGTTATTCTTCAGGAAGGTTTCCTTATCTGAGTCTAATACAGTTGGTTAAAAAGAATATTTGTAGCTCAGAACTGTGGGTTCCTTGATGCACTCTGACCTTGGTGGTTTTTCTGTAGACATTTTCTTACCGACCTAGGTAACATCATCAGTGCACCCTAATAGGATTCTTGAGGAGGGAAAAGAGACTCACATAGATAATTAACATTTGCAAATAGCATGGTTATATTGGTGATAGAAGAAGCCCTGTTTTTCTCTGTTCAGTGTTCATATCTGGAGGAACACAAGAACATAAAATGGAATGATTGAAAAACTAGGCAACAGTGTCCTATGCATGATGAAGTATGAATACATTAAAGAGTCTTTGTGGTGCTGTTAATTCCAGTTCACATTATTAAATGTCATCCTTTCTTGGGGGGATGCCTCTTGAGTTGGCACCCAGCTGTTAATGGCAGAACCAGTCAAAGATACTATGGTGCTGCCTTTTTTTCATGCTAGAAGATGTGTGACTTTTTATCATTCCTGAAGATGCAGCAGAGCAATTTAACAACCAGTTCAGAACTCTATTAAACCAGCTAGAAAACACCCCTGCAAGGAACTGTAATAAAATCCATCATTCTAAACCACAGAAATGCAAAGGGTGCTCTAACAGACATGATTACATCCAACAGAGATAATTTCATCAAAGACTTTGTAGGGTTTATGTATAAGAAATTCAAAATCATACCCAAAACAGTTTTCCAGCAAAAGAGCCCCGAAAAACTGAAAGGGCTGCAGTAACATGCTTAGTTCTCTTCAATAATCAGGATATTATCTAAATATTGCTATTCTAGATTAGTGAATATTAGATTAGTTTATTAAGTTGTAAGAGTTCTACAGTTATATCTGTAGCATTTTTCAGATGGGGAAAATTGACTGATATTTAAAATGCTTACTCAGATACTTATCAATTGGACCCAACATTACTTTCCAGCATCTTTGCTGAATAATATGGCAAACTGCCCTAGAGAGAACACGTTGTTCTTTGATAGCATTCTCTCACATGATAATATTTTGAGGATTGCACATAGCTATCTTTAGCCAAAAGCAACTGGGATTATGTTTGATGGCTCTTAAAAATGTTTCTAGTCCTTCAGATTAGCCAGGTTTTACAGCTATTTCCTATGGTTGCCAGCCTGCCATGCGCTGACCTGCCTCAAGCACACCAGGCTTCCTGCATGCTGTGGCTATCTGCCAGACAGTATTAACTAAGAAGACATTAAAGCAGCTTTTCCTACCCATAGGATGGATCTTCATATGGACCCTCATGAATGAACAGGAGAGTCCAACTGGAGTTCTCTCAGGAATTTTCCTACATAAACCTAAGCTTTGTGGGAGACCTCATTCCTTATTCTGGGAGCTCTAATGCCACCCCAGAACCGAACTTTGAAGGAATATTTACATTAGTAATGTGAGGAATAATGCTCGTAAAATTATAGAACCCCCACTTTGTTTCATTTTATCCTAAAACAGCTAATATTTTACATATAAACAAACCTACCATCTGTATATCAGTGAAAGAAGTGGTTACAGGAAAGACTTTTTTCTGAGACTGAAATGACGCTGTCAGGCAAATGGGCGCAAATCTGAGAAACAAATTGTGAGACAGCCTATTGGTAGAATATCGGATTTTCATATAAAAATCATAGAATTAATTTCTAGATACTTCTGGTGGGATTGGAAGATCACTTACCTCAAAACCCAAAAGCAACTTCCAAATAGAAATAGCATGGACCAAAGATCTGATACACTATAAGGAAATGTTTTGTTTTCTTAATAGTTTAGGTCTGTCTTCTCTAACCATGGGGTCTTCTGGAAGTGCTGAACTTTAACTCAGCTGAAGGCCAGACAAGAATCAATGGATGAAAACTAATCAAGGAGAGAAGCAACCTAGAACTTAGAGAAATTTCCTAATGGTGAGAACAATTAACCAGTGGAATGCCTTGCTTTCAGATGTGGGTGCCTCATCGCTATAGGCTTTTAAGAAGAGACTTGAAGCCACTTGTCTGAAATGGCATAAGATCTCCTGCTTGAGCAGGGGGTTGGTATAGAAGACCTCCAAGGTCCCTTCCAACTCTGTTATTCTATGTTCAAACTCTCACATTTTCGATGTGGCCTAATAGAGTTGAAATCTGACACGTGTGAATGCCATTGAGTAGAGGAAGGATTTTATTTTATTTCTACATGAGTGTCTCTGTGGGCATGCATTTGTGCATTTGTTTGCAGAAGAATTATGCATAAACATACAAAAAAAGCCTGAATAAAAGTACTGGTTCATTGTTTTCAGTTTGGCAGTCTTTAACTATAAACCCATGCCCATCTCCTTAGTCACAGGATAAGAATCAGCCATAATATTATTACAGCATAATTCAATCAATGAGAAAAATAAATAAATAAAAGAAAACCATTTGTTTGAAAGAACTTTAAGAGAAAAAAAATCTCGGCAGCTCTAGAGGTTCTGTTATTGGGAAGGCTTTTTTATCCTTGAGAAAATCCAAATCAGTTTTTATGTGACTCTGTAAGATAGCACTCCAGTCTCTTACTGTAGTTTAATATCTAAAAGCCAGCTAAGCGTTGGAATCTATATCATTCAAAACATAGCTTTGATTGAAGCAAAGGAATGTATAGCTATGCAAATCTAAGCACTGGAAGAATGAAATCTGCCTCTTCAGATTAATGACTTAAGATTAATTTCCTCTCACAAATACTTAGAGACAACTTACAGTGCAGAACCAACTCCCAGTTGCTTGCCAAATAACAGGATATCCAAGAAGGGTTGTTGTTTCCCCCCTGCAAACAGCCTGTCCCAGCACTGTCAAGCTTTCCCCCCTTTTCCACAGTAATGGGACACATCCGTTGATTCTTCTTGGCAAAGAGGTCACTTTCCAGTTTCTCAACAGATTTATTTTCATGGCTGAGCATGTGGTATGAATTGATTTTGCTCCAAAGAAGAAAAAAATAATGTTGCCGGTGTATCGTGCATGGCAGACAGACTTCTGAGAGCAGGAAGGCCCAAGCTGCTTTTGAAAGGGTTGGTTTGATTTTTTTTTAAAAAAAAAAAAAGCTTGTCAACAACCATTCTGTCTCAATAATGTTGTCTGTCAAAGCTATGAGACAGACATATCATGATGGCCAGTGGTGAGATTCAGATATGTGAACAACCGGTTCTCTGTGTGGATGCCACTTCCGGAAGTCCATTCTGGGCCTGGGCAACAAAAAATTAGCTACTGCTTCTGCCAAAGTGTTGCGAACCAACTGAATCCCACCGCTAATGATGGCATCTCTGAAAACGCTCTCACTTTTCCAATCCTTCCTTGTTGGAAAAATGGCTTCTAGGCTGAAGGAAACTAAGCACACAGCCTTCATTTTTGGATTTTCCACAGCATTGCTACAAGCACCACCTTGTAAGTGCTCATTCCTGCCTAAGACCTTCAGAAGAATGTCTGATGCATATCCAGGTGGCTGGAGCTTCATATGTATCATTGTGGCTACTATCTTCATTTTTTTTTTTTTTTTTTTTGATCACATGTTGAGGATACCGGTATGTGCTTCACAACCACCTTTTCACTTGTGGGGAAAATATTACTGGTCTAGTCCTTGAATATTTCCCCCAGTAGTAAAAAAAAACAAAAAACTTTTTGTTCCAGTTTCAGAGCATCTCTGCACCAAGTGTACATTTCCAGGGGCTGCTTTCATTGAAAACAAACAATTAAATAAATCTTTGCCTGTACCCTCTGTCAAAGATTTTGCTTGGCTTTTAAAAGGTATAGATTTTGATAGACCTCTGTGGTCACTGTGTTCTAGGACTGGAGGGCAGAGACTGAAATGCTTTCCAAAGATTAGGAGGCCACACTTTTATAGAATGAGAATATAATCAAGAAAGGATAAGAATGATATTTACTATCACAATGAAACAAAACAAAGCAGCTGTGTCCGGCCCAAGCTATTCAGAATAATTATCATATAAACCTATACAAATGAAAATGATTCAGTGATAATAGCAAGTAATATTTCAGCTCCCATCATGGAAGAAATGGAGTATATTTACATTACATAAGTGATATGGCAGGCTTGAAAATGACATTTTTCCCAATTTTTCTATATCTATCTTGTCAAAAAACCAATTAATGAAATTGGGGAGTTAGAACTAAACTAACAGGAATAAGAAAAGGGAATATACAGTCTTCTGCTCCAGGAGCGAAGAAAAAACGCGTCTTAGAGCAAAGAGACTAAGTTTAAAACTGGGGTGCAGTTGGCACAGAGGGGGCGGTACTAAATTTCAGACTTAGTCTAATTGGAGCAGATAGATTAAGACAACACATCCGTGGGTTCTCCATCCAATCATGCTGGAGAATGACATTTTTCCCGGACTGCCTACACAGACCATACCTGAATTTTTCTAGTAGTTTACAATTGGGTTGTTTTTCATAACATTCCATAGCTATAAACATAGCCCTGCCTTTGAAAAAAAAAAAACTCTGATAAATCTCATGTTTTCTGTAAAAGTATACAGTAAGAGAGGATTTTCTTTAATATGATTTTCTAGAAGTTTACCCCTTTTCTTTTTGGGATATAATAGGAAAGACGAACATGTTATTGAGTAGGATGAGAGAAGACTAATTGTTAAAAATAGGTTATTCCACCCAGCTTCAATTATTTCTGCAAATTTACCCACTGAATGTGTATTTTTCAGGACTTGTGATGCTTTAAAATAAAAGGTAAAAGTGAGCAAGCAGAACTGGATTGTTTTAGGAAAATGATCTACA
Source organism: Crotalus tigris (assembly GCF_016545835.1). NCBI lineage: Eukaryota > Metazoa > Chordata > Lepidosauria > Squamata > Viperidae > Crotalus > Crotalus tigris. Next base: position 864,429 of record NW_024096493.1, on the reverse strand, counting down.
TTCTACAGGAAGAGAATTGCATTCAAATGCATAGGAAAAGAAATGTGTAAAAAAAGGCCTAAAAACCTTTGTGTAGACTTTTTCAGGAAAAGAATGACAACCCAGCCAGGCCTGGGACAAAATTAAAACCACACAACTCAGAGAAATGAGAAAACTAAGTGGAACTGAATGTGCAGAAGGCAAACAAATTGCCCTGCCGGTACAGAAATCGGCATTAAAATTTGTTATCCCCTCTGAAAAAAGAAAAGAAAAGAAAATCCTTAAACAAATCCATTTTGTGGAGGGCAGCGTGATTCGTCTTTCCTTTAAGAGCTGAAAGTGCCTTGTGGTTTTACAGGAATGATCAAGCAGCTGGTGGACTGTGGAATTTGCTGAAGGGCTGTGTTGATGGCTGCGCTATGTTTATTTGGTAGTGGTTGTTTACAGCACCTGTGGGTGGATTAGCAAGTCTTGACTTCAGCTATTTGTCCAGGAAATTTAAACTGTGAGCTGTGTGTATAATTAGGAGGCAGTGTACTTTCCACTTAGTCACAGCACCCAACTGACCCCTGCCGCAGGCGCATGTAATTCTAAATAGGACATTGCTCCGAAGATCCCTCTGGTATCAGCCGCAAAGCCTTCTGTAAGGCACATTTTCTTTTCGTTATTTTTTAATGCATAAATATATAGCTAGCATGCTGGCAGGGAGCCCAATAAGAAACCGATAATTAAACATGTATCTGAAGTGATTTCTAGGATAAAACCAACCGAGCCATTCAATGGATTCAGGCTACTCCAAGGACTGCAGAGGAAGATTATGGAAAAATAAACAGAAAGTAAACAGCTTTTTCTTTTCTTTCTGTCCCCCCCCCCATTCTGTCAGTATGAAAGAGCCAATCGTTGGTTGCTATCGCTGGTTCTAACATTTAGTAACTGATAATTGCTGTAACTGGGGCCAGTGAGCTTTGCAAATATTACTCAGTAAATTTTAATTAGCACCCTGGGGATTGAAACATTTCCGAAGGAGCTCCCGGGGGACGCTTTCTCCCCCAACTGGTGGCAAAGTGTGCTGAGTAATTTCAGATCAGCCTGCCTGTCAGAGCGGATCAGGATCATCTTGCTACTTAGACTGGGAAAAATGCACCTGCTCCGGCATGGAAATAAGGTGCATTATCGGGCAATTTGTGCTGCTTATTTTTGCCGCTGCCCCAGTTTGACAAGAGGGAGATGTGGAAGTGTGGATTATTTATGTCGGAACCCAGGGGGGTGGGGGGAAATGGAATGAAAGGAAGATGACACATTTTCCCAGAAAGTCTGGAGAAAAACATTTGATGTTGCAGGAGGCGCTCAACATACCTTTACCTGGTTTTTAAAAGAAATTCATTAAACATTTTATTCAAATATTCCAGAGGAAGGAAACAGGCTTCTTGCATCAATGGCATTTTTCTATAAATGGTGTGAAGAAACACAGAGAAGCAATAATGGTAGTTAGAAAATTTTGGGTAATATTCCGAACAAAAATAGATATTTCTGGCTAAGGTAGCAATAGTGTATGTATGTGCATATATGCATGCGTATATACACACCGACAGGTATAGGCACACACTGTGACTTCATTGAAGAAATAGAAGGGCTTTCTCACATATTATATGTCTTCCTTAGGCATCCCGGTAAGGGAGTATCTGTGTGTGCAACCTTAAGCAGATATTCAGAGAATGGTCTTGTAATAGATTTGTGGAGTCTAGTGCTTGCCTTATTTAAGTCAATCTATGTCAATAACCTAATATAGACATATTAGCTGAAAACAGGGTACCTCACAAACATGAGCTCAGCAGCCATTATAAAGGGGCATATCTCTTAGAACAGAGGTCTCCAACCTTTCTGGTCTCGAGGACCAAAGGGAAGGAGAGCAGCTTCAAAATTGGTGTGCGTGTGCGCATGTATGCACACATGGGGCCACATACACTGGTGTGGAACTAGCAGCCCCATTTTCACATGCGGCATGTGCTGCAGCGTGTGCATGCGCAAATGGCTGCAAACCCCACAGTGGCTAATGGCCCGTTCACACATGCGCAAACAGGCCGCGCAAACCACCCGGGCTAGTAGTGTATGCGCAAATGGGCTGCAGACACCTGCCCCATGCTAGCATTCCTGTTCGCGCCCATGTGCATGCGCAAACAGGACCGCAGGCGCTAGTGCGAGTGGGGGGGGAAATATGTGCCCACACATGTGTGCACCAGTCAGGTTGGGGACCCCTGCCTTAGAAGGTTCCTACAGCTGCTTAAAAGCTTTTGCCTAGCTTTCTATCAAGGACTTTGTGGATCATATGATCCTTAGTTGCTGAACTGGGGAAAACTTTGAAAGAACCACACCGAACCCTTGAAAGATGCAGCCACATCAAGAAAAGATGTTTGGTCTCATGACTGTTTGGAAAGTGCTTGACTGAAAAGCTGGACATGTAGCAGGGAGACTCAGTTTCCGGTTTACTCTTTGAGTGATCTGAGTTCAGTGATCTGAGCCAGTTTCTATCTCTCAGTCCCACCTACTTCATGGGGTTGCTATATTAAGTTAGAGGAGAAAGTGGCATGCATGCCACTCTGAACTCCTGAATGAAAGGTGGGTTGTGAATCTAGCAAGCAAATAAATCCTTGTTTTTCCCAACTGTACCAATTTAGCATCTCCAGCTAAGCTTCAGATATAACTGGGGAACTGTGAGAAAATGCTAATCACAGTGTAGCCATAGGTGATTATTTTATATCATCACACAATCATAATTTGATTATGAAAACATAAATGTAATAATAATAATAAATTGTTACTTAGGAGAATGTGTGGTAGACACCATTGTTTCATGTTTCTGTTCTTAGGTACAGCCTTGCAATACATGCATTTGCCATTGTTGATTATCTTACCTTGTAAATGCAGATTAGAAGTGAAATGCAGATTAGAAGTGAAAGCATATGCATAACAAAGAAACATTGCTTGCCCTGGGTGACATGGCAGATCTCCCTGATTGTTATCTAAAAACATTAAATAAATGGTGTTGTGCATTTTCAAGCAACAAGCAAAAGCTGTGTAAGATTTCAACTGAATCATTCATGTGATATCAGAGGAGGTGACTATTAGGGTAAATTAATTGACATGCGTATCTTAATGACAAATTGCAGAAGAAACTGTATTCAAAGGTTGGCCCCTTTTGAGTTATCTGTATCCCTTTTCCTAACTCTCTTATTAATTATCAAAACTTCTGCAGCCTTGTATTTTATTTATATACAGAAAAAGAGACCTGATTGATCTAGGATTAAATCCCTAGCGCTAAATCTCATTGACTCATCAAGCTAGATAAGTTATTTTAGTCACTCCAATTGGTTTGGATGTACATGGATTTCCATTTTTCTCAGAGTGTTAAAGTAAACTTTATTTTAATTCTATAATGTGGATTGTTGAACAGGTTTCCTACATATATAATAATAAATACTTCTGATTATATATTATATAATCACACGAACACTCTACTGTAAAGATTTAGATTTTGGCACCTAGAATTCTCATGTTTTTTTTTTCTCTCTGATTCATCTAATAGATTTTTTTTCATCATACTTCCTTATTTGGAATCAGTTTTAGTACCTAGATGTCCCTGGTTAATCTTGAGAAACTAAGTAGGAACAGATTTATTAGTACTTGGATGAGAGACCACCACAAAACAAAAGATTGTATGTTAGATTAGCAAATAAAGCACTCAACACACACCCAGAAGAAATCAATGGCAAACCATTTTGATGTTGTCATCAAGAAAACTACATGGATGGTTTAAAAAGAGCCAAGGTTAAATCGACAAAGATTTTACCTTTCAAACTCCTTTAATTTTCTACATGCTCCATTTGGTGTTCCTTGCTACAGCAGGCTTTATATATATATAAAGCCTGCTGTAGCAAGGCTTTATAACCATTAAGGACATATATATATATATATATATATATATATATATATATATATATATATATATATATATATATACACACACACACACACACACACACACACACATATTAATAAGAATTTTTGTGATTTTTCAGATTCATGAAATATCCCTATTTAGGATTTTGAATAAAAATTCAGCATTAATAGCATTGAAGCCACATACAGCTAAGCTTTGAAGTATGACCAGTTGCTTAGCAACTGTTTGAAGTTACAACAGACCCTGAAAAATAGACTTATGACCTGGATTCAAAGTTCTGACATCTGCCCCCCCCCATGGTCATGTGACTGCATTTTGAGTCCTGGGCAACCAGCCTACATTTATGGCCATCTGCAGAGCCCCTCGGTCATGTGATTGCGATTTATGATTATGACGTTGCTAAAAACCAGAAGTAAATGTCGGTTTTCAACAACAACAAAAAAGTGTTCCACAGTGAACAATGGGTTTATTTCACAAGCCTGGCATTTGTTTCACAAATACCATGCTTCCTTAAGGACTGCCACATTCACTTTACGACTGCCACAAAAATGTCATAAAATCATGTGCGGCCACATGGTGACTTGCTTTATGCCATCATGACTGATGATTAAAATTGCTGGTTCAATTACGATCATAAGTTGAGGACTACCAGTCTGTCAGTTGCAGTTTCTTGGTTGCAGACGCATTTTTAAATGAAATGAAGGATTAGCTTAACCCATTTCCTCACCTGATCTTGCATGATCTCTTTTATATGATTTCATTCTATTGAGCTGGATGGAAATATAAACTCTAATACTGTATTCTTGTTCATTAAAAAAAAAAGAGCCAGCCCCAACTTGTCCTCAGAAGTTATGATTGCTCCAACTTTGGAAGTTTTTAAGAAGAGACTGGACAACCATTTGTCTGAAATGGTGTACGGCAGTGATGGCAAACCTTTTAGAGACCAAGTGCCCAAACTGCAACCCAAAACCCACTTATTTATCACAAAGTGTCAGGGGCACATCAACATTGTGGTGCCCTCAGGGGGGCCGGGAGGTGCCTCTGAGTGCCGCCTCTGGCACGCAAAAACCAGGGGTGCAAAAATGGGCCACCATGCTGCAAGGTGCAAAAATGTCTGCCACTGCGGGGTGCAGATAAAAGCCGCTGCACCACGCAAGAATGGGGCAGGGCTAGTGAATATCACAAAGGCACTAGCCCAACCCCATTTGCAGCATGTGGCCCCGTGCGTGCATGCATATATGTAAGATGCTTCCCCCTCCCTTTTTTCCAGTCTGCCAATCGACAATGGTTGGTGATCTCTGCTCTACCACCTCTACTGGAGCTTGCTAGTCGGCCGCTTCACCTCCTTTGTGCTGGGCGGGGTTCCTGCTCTGGGTGGCAGTGGCAGCCTGATGGACCTGCTGCTGGCGACAGTGGCATGTGTGTCAACCATGTGTGCCATAAGTTCGCCACCACTGGTATAGGGTTGGACTAGGAACTCAACATTAAGAAAACCAAAATCATGGCATCTGGCCCTCTCAATTCCTGGCAAATAGATGGGGAAGAAATGGAGGTAGTGACAGATTTTATTTTTCTGGGCTCAAAAATCACCTCAGATGGGGACTGCAGCCAAGAAATTAAAAGACGCTTGCTTCTGGGGAGGAAAGCTATGGCAAATCTAGACAGCATACTAAAAAGCAGAGACATCACCCTGCCAACAAAAGTGCATATAGTCCAGGCATGGTTTTCCCAGTTGCAATGTATGGCTGTGAAAGTTGGACCATAAGAAAGGCTGAGCGCCAAAGAATTGAGGCCTTTGAACTATGGTGCTGGAGAAGACTCCTGCGAGTCCCTTGGACTGCAAGGCGTTCAAACCGGTCAGTCCTAGAAGAGATCAACCCCGACTGCTCTTTAGAAGGCCAGATCCTGAAGTTGAAACTCAAATACTTTGGCCACCTAATGAGAAGTAAGGACTCACTGGAGAAGGCCCTAATGCTGGGAAAGATTGAGGGCAATAGAAGAAGGGGACGACAGAGAATGAGATGGCTGGATGGAGTCACTGAAGCAGTAGGAGTGAACTTAAATGGACTCCAGAAGATGGTAGAGGACAGGAAAACCTGGAGGAACGTTGTCCATGGGGTTGTGATGGGTCGGACACAATTTCGCAATTAACAACAACAACAGAAGACCTCCAAGGTCCCTTCCAACTTAATAATAATAATAATAATAATAATAATAATAATAATAATAATAATAATGACCCCCAGTGAGGCACTACCTTGACGTGGTTGTGGGGCTTGTGTACTCTGAGGAAGATGAGAGCTATGCCAGAGGTTCAACCATACTGGACAGATCTCATCAGAGGAGTCAGACAAAGAGTGTCTCTCCCATAAAAAATATGGTGAGACGTAAATTTCAGAATGCCATACCGGCTCGGACGTCGCCCGGGTTAACAAGGTCCGCACTAGATATTGGAGTTCCTGGATATCTGGTGAAAAATGGGTTACAGGACTCAGGACTGTTGGCTGAGCAACCAGGGCCAGCAGCTGCAGAACTACTGGAAGAAAAGGTGTTTACCCGTCGCAGATACACAGTGATGGAAAACAAAGAAATAATGATCTGTTACTACAGATCAAGTCCAACAAGAAGAGGATATCTAAAACGAATGCACCAGTTCTGGAAAGAACAACATCCAGAATCAGAAATAACAGAACAGAGACTAGCAGATCAACGCCGATTTATAACACGAAATAAAATATTCACAGAAACAGAATTGGACGAACTGCAAAGGTTTACCCAGGGCAAAGAAATCAAAGCCTTACCAGAAGTAATTCAGAATGTAGAGGCAAACCAGGGGGAGTTGGCAGTGAAGGAATCTAGCAGAGATATACAACTGTTCTCATTTGGAAACCAGGCACCTCTACCTCAGGAAGAACAAAATCCTCTAACTAAAGAAATAAAAGAATTGAAACAAAGAATAACTGAGCATCTAGAACAGCACAAAAACAACAGAATAAGGCTACCTGCATTGAAGCTTGTTCCAAAGAAACAGCTAGCACAAGCATTAAAAGATGCAAATATTGCAATATCAAGTATAAGCACCAATTCATTGCAAGAAACAAACCAACTAATGTACAGCACAGCTGCAGTTATAACAGAATACCTGGGATGCAAAATCAACAAAGAAGAAAAACAAACAAACAGTGCACCAGAAAAATGGAAGGTTAGACTAGAAAATAAGATCAGCAAGTTAAGATCACATGCAAGCAAGCTAGAACAGATGAAAGAAAAGAAGCTGAAGAACAAGAAGACCAAAGAATACCTAATCAAGAAATACCACTTAGAAACAAGGAAGATCAAGGAAGCACTGGAAATAATAAAGCAACAAATAACAGCTATAGCCAGGAAAATCAGTAGATATGAAGCTCGAATTGCAAACTATAGGCAGAACCTCCAATTTCAATCCAATCAGAAACGTTTCTACCAATCCATCAATGGAGAAACTGCAAGGAATCAGTCAGTACCTGACAAGGAAGAAACAGTGCAGTTCTGGAAGCAGATATGGGATAACCCAAAGAAATACAACAAGGATGCGGCTTGGTTAAAAGAGGTGGATGCAAATAAAACAGAAGTTGAAATGAAAGAACTAGTAATAACAACAAAAATGGTAGAAAAAAGAGCAAGGAAAATCAAAAATTGGTCAGCACCAGGTGAAGATGAACTGCATGGGTTTTGGTTGAAACATCTAACTGTTATACACCCACTCATTGCCAAGCAGTTCAACAATATACTACAAGGAGGAGAAATTGAAAAGTGGCTAACAACTGGGAAAACCTACCTAATAATGAAAAATCCAGCAAAAGGGGCAACACCAGGTAACTACAGGCCAATTACCTGCTTACAACAACTTTCAAATTACTAACTGGTGTAGTAGCTGATGCAGTGCAACAGCATCTAGTTGAAAACAATCTCTTTCCACCTGAGCAGAAAGGAAACCGCCCCAATAGCAGAGGAACAAAAGATCAACTCCTAATAGACAAAATGATCTTGGAAAACTGCAAGAGAAGGAAGACCAACCTGAATGTGGCATGGATTGACTACAAAAAGGCATTTGACTCTCTGCCACATGATTGGATAATCAAGTGCCTAGAAATAACAGGAGTCAGTAGAAACATCAGAAAATTTGTGCAAAGATCGATGGCACAATGGAAGACACAGTTGCAGATCAATGGTGAGAGGCTGGGAGAGGTTAATATCAAGAGAGGAATATTTCAAGGAGATTCATTATCACCATTACTATTTGTTATTGCACTGTTTCCTCTGTCAACAATACTGAATAACTCAGGACATGGCTATCAAACATCAAAAACATCTGCCAGACTATCCCACCTCCTTTATATGGATGATCTGAAGCTGTATGGAAAAACATCATCTGAAATAGAATCGCTGCTCAACACTGTCCGTATATATAGCCAAGATATTGTAATGGAGTTTGGCTTGGACAAATGTGCCACACTTACTATCAAACAAGGAAAAATAGTGAAAACTGAAGGAATCAAGATGCCCACGAAAATAACATTAAGAGTCTGGATGAGGAAGAGTACTACAAATACTTGGGTATCCTTCAAGCTGACAACATCAAGCACACTGAAGTCAAGAAAAAGATTAGAGGTGAATACATCAAGAGAGTGAAGAAGATCTTAAAGTCCAAACTCAATGGAGGAAATACCATAAAGGCAATCAACACCTGGGCAATCCCAGTCATTAGGTACACAGCTGGAATAGTGGACTGGACTCAAGCAGAACTAAAAGCAATGGATAGGCAGACCAGAAAAATAATGACAATGAATCATGCCCTTCATCCACGCAGTGACATTGATAGACTTTATCTACCAAGGCAAATAGGTGGGCGTGGAATGCTACAAGTACATCAGATGGTTGAAGAAGAAAAAATGGCTTTGGAAGAATATCTGAAGAACAATGATGAAGATGCACTGAAATTAGTATATCAGGAAGGCTTACTAACTACTGGAGAGACCAAACTGGCCTACAAGAAAGACCAAATGAAGAACAGAATAGAGGCATGGGAAGACAAAGCACTACATGGCCAATACATGAAAAAAATAGCTGGGAAAGCAGATAATAATAAAACCTGGCAATGGCTAAGAGCAGGAAAATTGAAGAAAGAGACCGAGGGACTAATTCTGGCTGCACAAGACCAAGCCTTAAGGACAAATGCATACAAAGTCAAAATTGAGAAGACAGCAACAGACAGTAAGTGCCGCCTATGCAAAGAAGCTGAAGAAACAGTGGACCACTTGGTAAGCTGTTGCAAGAAGATTGCACAAACTGATTACAAGCAGCGGCATGACAAAGTAGCAACAATGGTGCATTGGAAGATCTGCAAAAAATATCATTTGCCTGTAAGCAAAAACTGGTGGGATCATAAAATAGAGAAAGTCATAGAAAATGATAAAATTAAACTGCTCTGGGACTTCAGAATTCAAACAGACAAGCACCTGCAACATAACACCCCAGACTTAACAATTGTCGATAAGAAAGACAAAAAAGTATGGATAGTGGACGTGGCAGTGCCTGGAGATAGCAGAATAGAAGAGAAAGAACTGGAGAAGATAACAAAATACAAAGACCTACAAATAGAAATAGAAAGACTGTGGCAAAAGCAAGCAAGGGTAGTACCAATAGTCATAGGCTCCTTGGGTGCAATCCCAAAACAACTGGAGCACCACTTGAACACCATTGGCATTGACAAATTCGCTATTAGTCAATTGCAAAAGGCAGCCTTATTAGAAACTGCTTCCATCCTGCGACGATATCTGTAATACCATCAAACATCCACATCTGCCTATCCCAGGTCCTGGGTAAGGACTCGATAGGTAGACAAAATGCCAAATCCAGTCTGAACATCTGGCTGACTGTGCGATAATCGATAATAATGACTTTTAAAAGACCTTGAGAATATAAGGTGAAGAAATGCTACCTAGGGAATGATCAGAAAAGAGGGGTACAGTCTGCAGCTGCATAATAGGAAGAAAAAGAAGCTTAGAAAGCATCCTCCCTAACTTCTCAGGCTGTAAAGGAGATGGCAGCAGAGCTGGACTTCAGACTTGCAAGATTAATGTCAGTCTTCCCAGGTATACCATACAGAAAACAAATCAGAGGAGCGACTTCTATTCTGTTGTAACTCTACGTTACCAGAATCTTGCAAGTCTGAAAGTACAAAACTCCTGCCATCTCCTTTACATCTCCTGAGAAATTAGGGAGGGTCCTTTCTGAGTCTCTTCCTCTACCTGTTATGCACCTGGGGACTGTACCTTCTGTTATCTGGTCATTCCCTAAGCAGCATCTCGTTGTTTCTCAAGGTCCTTTTCACATACCATTACAATAATAGATTGCTAGCTGAAAATTTTAAAATAAATAGATACAATGCATAGTAACCTCTGGCACTGACATAGTAGTTAATTTCTGCAAAACTGTAGAAGTCCAAATAAGCATATGGTGGCATTCTTCAAAAAATCCAAGGGCTAAGGAGACCAGACCTGGAGAAACTCAGACAGCCCTGATAATTGGGAAGAGGCCAGCCTAATGCAGGCATTAAAGAAGTTATCTAGAGCCCTACCTAAAGACAAGGAGTTTAGTGCCAACTGACAGGAACATCTAAAGAAGCTATTTTCAGGAAATCAACAGAAAGGAAGGAAAAAAAAAACGAAAACAAAACCCAAAACTCCACGCATTTTAAATCAGGAAAAGGGAATAACAGAAAGAAAGTTAATTAGAGCGAGGAAGCCAGAAGTACATCGACTGTGGCATTTCTTTGCATTTGTTCTTGGCTGTGGCTATGCAAAGCTTTGATGGAGTGATTCACTTTGAAGGCAACGTGATCAAAATGATCCCAATTGAAGCAGATCTGCCAAGGGAAGCGGTGCATGCCAAATCAGAGCAGCCATGCCATTTCCGAAGCCTACCGGGCAGATTGGCCCTGCCTTGAGGCATCGTGAGCCAAAGCGTCTCGTCTCTGACAGGACTTCTCAGGCAGACTGCATTATTCAAGAGGTAGCTTTCATTTAAAAACGTTTGGGAGCAGAAGAGATGTGGCTGGTGTGTGAATGGGATACCACCAGGAAAGAGGAAGCTTCAGGCTAATCTGGGAAAGTGAAAATAAAATCCTGGTCGATAGCAACAACAACAAATCTGTCCGCAAGTCTGGGAAATTACTGTGGGTAGTCTCCAGTTCAGTACTTCCCCCACCCCAAGTCATTTCCTCTACCCAGATCAAAGCAAGCACACAGACCATTCAATTCAGCTAACCAAAAAAAAAAAAAACCGCTTGTTTATTCATTAAACATCAGCAAATGTCAAAAATAGTTAACTGGCCAAAGAGGACAAAAAGCAAGCAAAAACCAGGAAGAGAGAGAGAGAAATGGAAAAACAGGGAGGCAAAGAGAAGGATGAATATGAAGCAACAATTTATAATATCCCTAGATGTACAGGTAGTCCTCGACTTACTTTGTTTAGTGAATGTTCGAAGTTACAATGGCACTTGAAAAAAAAGTGACTTATGGCCGTTTCCAGGTTCACTTAATGATCAAATTGCTAACTTAGCAAGTGCAGTGATTCACTTAATAACTGTGGCAAGAAAGGTTGTAAAATGAGGAAAAACTGTTTTGCTTAGTAACAAAAATGTTGGTCTCAGTTGTGGCCGTAAGTCAAGGACTATCTATATTAATCTACACAGAACTTTCCAGAGCCACTGGAAGCACTATTGTAGGTGTTTACAATGGCTGGTCCCAAATGGAGTGGCCCTGGTTGTTCCAGCTTATACCATTTCTGCACATAACGGCAGCAGAATGGAGATGGGTAGAAGGACAACAGGTGATCTCTCCCTCATTTTCCACCATGAAGAAAACCATGGTGGATGAGAATGATGCTTCCAACACATGAAGCCATTAAGAATCCAGTTTAATTCCAAGGAGATTTTACCTTTCATATGAAGGGGGCCTTTACTCCAAGAACTTTGTTTACATATGGTTAGAAACCAATAATAAAAAAGACAAATTAATTTCTCACTCCAGGAAATGCAAAACAAAACAAACCTTTGTTGATTCAAAGGTGTTTTATTGTCACATCTCTCACATCTTCTTAATACTAAATTATTTCCCATGTAGGATTATCTATCTCAATGCACATTAGACTGGGTTTTCTTTATTTTCCTTCTAATTTTGTTCCTGCAAAGCGGCAAGGAAGCAGGTTTTTTTTCCATGGATGAATGTGAAGCAAGCAGTTGACTCTTTACAGAGCAGTTTCCTGAATGTTTATCATTCTTGAGACCAATCATTACAACCACTGTTGTTTTCTAAATAGAAAATGATAAATTGTTCCAACATTCAATAGCAGCTGTATTGACTGATTAGTGAATCAAAGCTAGAATTTAAGCTCTTATAGCAATTACAGTCAAACAAAACATGGCAACTCTTCCTGAATTTTCAATTGGCCAATCTGAATACCAGTCAAAAGATGATATTCTCCTCATCCAGTCTACCTGCATCCTTGACCATTAAAGCATTGATAAATGGAGTCACTAGATTTGGTAAAATAGACATTCTCATAGGACATTGGAGAATGATCCACTTACTTGCAAAGATTGTTTTCTACAGTGATACATCATCCTTGTTGTAGGTTTTTCTGTGCAAAACATTCAGAATAATTAGCAGGGGTGGAAGATATTCTAAACACGCTGCCTTTAAAATAATGAGTGTATATATATATATATATATATATATATATATATATATATATATATATATATATATATATATATAGGTTGCTAAGGTAAATATATATATATGCAGGAAGTTTTTCAGACAGATGTCTAATTGATTACACCTTGACATTTTTTAACTGCTATACTGCAGTTTTTTTTTTTTGAGCCTGCTTAACGCCCCTAGTTGGGGGCTGCAAGGCAAAAGAGATTGTAAAAAAAAAAGTAAAAAAAAAACAAAAAAAACTGCAGTATAGCAGTTAAAAAATGTCAAGGTGTAATCAATTAGACATCTGTCTGAAAAACTTCCTGCATATACTCTCTTGACTCAGCTGGCAAAGAGGGAGGAGAGCCTGTGGCTTGGTGGTTAAATCACTGCCTAGCATGTAAACTGCCCAGGTTCGAATCCCATAAAGGGTGTGGCTAACTGACGAGAGCAGAATGAGCTCGAAATGGCCATCTTAGTCTCCCAATTTAATTCTTTAACTCTTTGTCAGAAAAAGAAATTTGGATTTATATATATATATATATATATATATATATATATATATATATATATATATATATATATATATATTTACCTTAGGTCTTTGGTTGTTCGGGTTTTCTCCCGCGTAAAGTCCACATGCCTTAAAATTGTCAAGGTTGAGAAACACTGGAGTAGATGGAATTCAATATTCCCATAAATGCAGCTACATGTTGTTTTTTGACAACAGCAAACGTATCGTCTACGTACCAAATCCAAAATTTGGATCGGCATAAAATCATAGCCTTATGTTCAAGTTGTTGAAGGACTACCTCAGCTACAAATTTTGGGTTCAGTACATGGACGATACGTACCACAACATTAAGACAGCATTCTGCACAAACAGAAAAATATCCACCATCCTAAGAAACCCCAAAGATAAAATTGAATTAGAAAATCAAGGTGTATACGAAATCCTATGCACCACTTGTCCCAGCACATACATTGGACAAACCAACAGAAGAATAAGTGCACGCATTGAAGAACATAAGAACTCAGTCAAAAAAGACTGAGTCCAACACCTTAAAATCACAGGACATGAAATTGACTTTAAAAAGACCAGAACTATCGCCAAAACTGAACACTTTAATAACAGAATAATCAGAGAGGCCATCGAGATAGAAAAATGCCCACACAGCATGAACAAACGAGATGATACTTCCCACCTACCAGCCATTTGGAAACCCGCCCTTATTGACAAACAAGTCCCTAACACAAAGAATGACACCAGACCCACACTCACAAAAACCACACAGGATGTCACCACCACATGTCCACGCAAAAAGCAAACCCAAACCCACACCGATGATGAGGCACGACCACAAACCAGAAGCCAGACCACAGCTGCATCATTAGCCACTTTAAACCCCTCCAATCCATACATGAAGCAAACTGACACCCACCATGAAGATGAGGCATGACCACGAACGCGAAGCCAAACAATAGCAATGCAGCTCACCATCTCACATCCCCATGCAACTCAAACTAACCTGAGCACAACAAAGCCCCCACCCAAAGAGAACACTCCCCCAACCAATCAGAGCACAGCAAACCCCCCATCCAATTAGAGCACAGCCAACCCCCCATCCAATCAGAGCACAGCCAAGCTCCTAACCAATCAGAACACACCTTCATCCAATCAAAATACAGCCAAGCTCTCATCCAATCCGTTCATACCCCCACTGGCAGTTAAAAGAAAGAAACAGCTACGATCACACATTGCTCTTAGAAGCATGAAGCCGAAAACACCAGCCTGAAGATGACGAATGAGACTTCGTCGAAACGTCACCAAGACACTTCCAATTTGACGCGGGAGAAAACCTGAATAACCAAAGACTTACATATATATATTAAACAATAAAATATACGAACACCAGGAAGTTATAAAACTATAAAAAGTTTTAATAAAACCAGAATAAAACCAAGCTTCGCACCTGCGTTTTGATCGTAGTTTCTGTGTTGCCATGACGAGGTCAAGAAGCCAGGCGTAAAGAACGCCACACTTATAAATAACTTCTCCCATCGACTGGAGACTACCCTGATGATGCTGGCAGATGCCAGCGAAAGCTTGGTTTTATTAAAACTTTTTATAGTTTTATAACTTCCTGGTGTTCGTATATTTTATTGTTTAATATGAGTCTACCCAGGAATCACTGTTTTGTTTTTAATATTCTTAATAATACACACACACACACACACACACACACACACACACACACACACACCATTTTTCAGAAGGTTAAGGTGGGTATTTGTTTTTTTAGTTTGACATTGGCTCTATCAAAGCCCAGTGAAATTAAACAATAGACAGAAAGAACAAAACATTTACTGTTCAAATCCATCCCTAATTTCCAAAGAACATGCAATTATCTTTAGGATTAAAGAGGCCAGAGATCCTTCTATAAAGGTTATTTTTAACTAGAACTTAAGGGAACAAAATGTCGTGTGAACTTTGATAGGTTCTAGACACATATGAGCATTGGTGACTGATGACAAACAACAAAAAATACCACAACAACCGAATGACTGTGATGAACTTGCACTAAATAGTCTATAAGGTCCCCATGAGTTGAAGATGTGTATGTACAAACATAGGTTTACTACGATCAATCGTATTTTTGGACAGGTGATTTTCAAATACTACCAAGAATAAATAAACTTAGAATATGCAGGTCTCTCAACAAGAAGAATAATTATTCACATAAACATTTGATATTTAGCATCATAGATCTATGTTTATTTACTTGAAGTGAAATATACTTATGCTCAGTGGAGTTAATTCCACGGTGACTGTTATGTCCCGAGCCTTGCAAACGGCTCGGGGCGTTTGCAGGCAGTCCCGGGCAGGTGCAAAGCTGCCCGGGACCAGACAGGCTGTCGCCAGCGCCGTGCGCATGCGCGGGTGCTGGCGCGGGAAAAGTATCGCATTGACCCGGGAAATGCCTATATAAGAATCTGGGAGGTTTTGGGAGCTGCTGAAGCCATCTACTTGTAAGCTGAACACAGAATAAAGAAAACTGAGAACTACAACTGCTTCTCGTGTCTTGCCTTTCCGCGAAGGACTCAACACTGGCGACGAAGGTGGGATAAGAAAGGAGAAAGTCAGCCAACCTGTGATGCCAGTCCCCGTAGGTGAGTCTTTTCAAGGCATCCTTTGTGATGCGCACCATACGTTCAGCCATACCGTTGGTGGACGGGTGGAAGGGTGCAGACGTGGCATGACGAATCATGTTAGCCTGTAAGAAAGCTTGGAATTCGGAGGAAGTGAATTGAGGGCCGTTGTCAGACACAATGACATCTGGAAGCCCGTGTGCAGCAAAAATCCCCCTCAGTACCTGAATAGTCTTTGCAGTGGTGGTGGATGAGACAGGTACAACCTCAAGCCATTTTGAATGGCTGTCAACAAAGACCAAGAAGAACTGGCCCTGAAAGGGCCCAGCATAGTCAATGTGCACCCTAGACCATGGGGACTGTGTTTCCTCCCATCTATGCACGGGAGCTTGGGGCATCTCTGGGCGAGATCGTTGGCACAGGTGGCATGCATGCACCTTAGCCTCAATATCTTTATCTAAACCAGGCCACCACAAGTGGCTGCGCACAAGAGCCTTCATACGAACAATGCCAGGATGACCCTCGTGGAGGGATTCTAAGACCCTAGTCCTCATTGAGGTGGGAATGACAACTCTGTTTCCCCAAAGCAGACAACCCTGAGAAAGGGACAGCTCATTCCTTTTGGACCAGAAACTCTGAAACTCAGGACTAGGGCAGTGCTCAGGCCAACCAGACAAAAGCCAGGTAACGATAGGAGCACTGGGAAGCAGAACACTGCATGAAATAAATGATTATATGTTGGTAGTAGTTTTAGCCCGGGGGAAAGGGGTGTTATGTCCCGAGCCTTGCAAACGGCTCGGGGCGTTTGCAGGCAGTCCCGGGCAGGTGCAAAGCTGCCCGGGACCAGACAGGCTGTCGCCAGCGCCATGCGCGTGCCCGGGTGCTGGTGCGGGAAAAGTATCGCATTGACCCAGGAAATGCCTATATAAGAAGCTGGGAGGTTTTGGGAGCTGCTGAAGCCATCTACTTGTAAGCTGAACACAGAATAAAGAAAACTGAGAACTACAACTGCTTCTCGTGTCTTGCCTTTCCGCGAAGGACTCAACAGTGACTATGTATAGGATTCTAAACATGTGAGGCTGTTTAAAATTATAAACTTTAATAAAATAAAACCTAAAGGTACAGTTTTAAACATCTTGGAGTATGCCATTAAGTTCAGTGCATCTCACAAGTAATGAGAAATATCAATTGAATGAAGATCTCTATGCTATGAGAATTTGTAACTTACCCATTTTGAATTTTAGCATCTACAATTTGCTCAGGATATTATGTACATAAGATACAGATATCTTATTGTGTTCAATAACATCATAATAAAATTTAAGCTGACTTGCCCAAAGTCACCAGTATAATTCAGAGGATAAGAATTTAATATGTCTACAACATTACTTATCTCAAATGATTGTTTCAGAATTCCATTAAAATAAAAAGAGGTAAATACTATTTATGTACCCACCACAGTTTGTAGAGAGAGTGAATTCCCTAACATTGTTAAGCCTGATAAGCTCCTGATAAGCTCCTAGAAAAGAAGCAGAAGCCTAGATGAATCATACATCATTTTGTAGTAAGATACTGATAGAATTTGTATGTTTTAAAATAACGTTATTTGTTTTATTTATGTCCTAACTTTAATGTGCTAATTGTTTTAAATTTCAAACCATTATTTGTGAGTAAAGAAGGTTTGAAACTGTTGCAGCTTATAGAACTGCAAGTTGGGCAGCTTATAATTCTCCAGAATTTACTAGATTATACCTATCCCAGGATACCTCATTTACTGCCTAAGAGTAACAAGAGTTGGATTCCACTCTAAGAGTAACAAGAGTTGGAAAGTTCCAAGATGCCCATCCAAAAGCTTAGCTGCATTCCATTAGGTTTTTAATGTGTCTTGAAAGCTACCATGAATCTTGAAAATTCAGGGACATACAACATCATCATCATCATATTTGTTTTTTTTCCTATTTACATATGCACAAAATAAGGAAATATAATATCTCTGAATATCATGCTTCTTCTTCTTCTTGTGCCATACCCGTTATCGGACATTAGCGATCATGTTGGCGATCCTGCTTTTATCAGCAGCCGCACGAAAAAGTGCTGCTGAGTTTTGTCCAAACCAATCCCTTAGATTTTGAAGCCACAATGTTATTCTTCTGCCTGGATTTCATTTTCCTTCAATCTTTCCCTGGGGGATTAAATGGAGTATGCCATATTTTTCTGGGTGTCGCAACACATGTCCGAAATATTCTAATTTTCGTTTTTTAATTGTTTTGCTGATTTCCCTTGGCTTTCCCAGGCGGCTTATCACCTCCTCATTTCTGATCTTGTCAATCCAGCTTATACGTAACAGCCGCCTGTAAATCCACATTTCAAATGCTTCTAAGTCTCTTCAAGTGGTCTTCTGCCAGAGACCAACTCTCTACTCCATAGAGCAGGATAGAAAAAATATAGCATCTGACAAGCCTGATTTTCAGTCTTAGGCTTATATCAAGCTTGGGTTTCTAAAATTCCTGTCTTTCTTTCCATTTATCTAATCAAAATAAATTAAATGTCACCTCTAGAACTGTTGGTACCTTATTCTTTAAAGATTCCCCTCTCCTCCTCCCAAAAAGTGACAGAAGGTAACTCTCAGAAGCTTCTTCACAATTTACTTGCTTTATTGTCTTCCAAAAAGCCAGTTAAAACAAGAAAATCACCTTGTGCAAACACCATTGCCTCCTAGAGCAGAAGCTGCATCTCTTGAAGGACTAAAGAGCCAAAAAACTAAGAATAACAACATCTTTTTTCATAGTTAGCTTGAAAAGAGATGCAGTGAAATCCAAACATAAAACAACTGATGGACAGCAGGCTAGATGTTGAAGCTGATAGTACCAGTCAAAGCAAGGATTCTTACACAAAGCTACTTCTAATCCTTTTTTCAGCAGAAAAGACAAGTAGAAAGTTTAGATAAATGATTCAGTTCTGGCATTAACTGTCTGTTTACAATAACAGTTAAATGCTAAGTACATTTGCAATTTACAAATTCCAGCTAAGGATATTTTAAGAGGGATAGAGGTCAGTGTCTAACAGCACACCCATGCTGAAATTTAGTATATTTTTTGCACGTAATTCCACACCAAATTACATAGATCCCAAAGACAGGACATTCTAAAATTCTAATTTGCAGTGTGACCAAGCTGATACAGTACAATCTTAATTTTTTTTTTTTAAAGCAGCACCAAATGTGATACCTCTGCTACAAGAGCTATACTGGTTATTGGTGAACTTTGGTGTGCAAGTCAAAGAGTTTCCCACAGGGCCCAGTAAGCGGAGAAACCACTTTGTTTCATTGCTTCTGCTTGCCCTGTACTCCGTGGGCATGTTGTGAATTCTATCCTCAAAACAATGTTTTAAAAATTTGTATTGCCTTGACCCTGTCTTATTTTAAGTGAAACTTGAGAGAACCGGCTCTTCCTCTGGGTGTTAGGTTAAGGCAGTGGTAGTCACCCTTGGCTCTTTTATGACTTGTGGACTTCAACTCCCAGAATTCCTGAGCCAGCATTGGATCCTTGTACTCCCTTCTAATTCTATAATTCTATTACTGCATGATTCTCAGACTACGTCGTTACCTTGAGCTGGCTCTATAGTGCTTTGTCTTTGGACAGAGCCAGACAGGGATTAAAAGGCATTAAAGTTGTTGTGTCTTTTCTATTGATCAAACAAAAAACATTAGATCAAAATCTAGCAAGCTTTACTAAAACCTTTTTCTTAAAGGTCAGACAAGGGGAATGAGAGGCATCTAACTCTGTCTCAAAACAAAGAGTTAGCCCTGCATAATCTACCCACAAACCCAATTAAAATTGTGCTTGAATCATGTGAGGAATATGTGACACCAGGCTGAGGCAAGGGAACAGTGTGAACTTAATGGCATCCAAACATCCAAGCAGAGGGCAAAAAACAGTCTGGAAGACTAATGCAAGATCAAAGTGTGCTATTAACATGCATCTCTGCATCTTAGGTTGTTTCACAAGGTCATTTCACATCAGCTTAATAGCACATAAACTAGGACAGCTGTCCCAAATATCTAATCTGTTCTTTACAGTCAAAATATTTGTATAAAATGTTCTCACAACACATCATGTAGTATCTAGAGAAAATAGTTCTGTGATTTTGGCAACTCCCATGTCATTATAACATTTCTAATACTCCCACCTTTATACTTTCTGTTGCTTTTCACTTGATAGTTGCACACAGGGTTGTTATGACCAGAGAACTTTGGAGTTTTCTTGGAAAATCAAATAATTACTTCACCTTTTTTTTGTACTGCTGTATATTTCTTGGAAAAAATATGAATGAAAGATGATGCAAGGCACACATAATTTATATTGACATGGAGGTTTACCATTGAGGATTAGCCCACATCATGTTTTGTAGTGGACTTATAATGCAAGCACATCCACAATATATAGAGCATAGAATCACAAGGTTGGAAGGGACACTGGAGGACTTTTAGCCCAAGCCTCTATCTGAGCAATAAAGTCTATAGAATTCTGGACAAATCATTATCCAATCTCTTCTTAAAAACTTCCAGTGATGGATCACCCACAACTTTTGGATGTAAGCTGTTCCATTGATTGATTGTTCTCACTGTCAGAAAATTTCTCTTTAGTTCTATGTTGGTTCTTTCCTTGATTAGTTTTAATCCATTGCTTCTTGTCCTGCCTTCAGGTGCTTTGGAGAATAGGTTGACTCCCTCTTCTTTGTGGCAGCCCCTGAGATATTGGAACACTGCTATTGTGTCACCCCTACTCCTTCTTTTCATTAAAGTAGACATAACTCCTAATTCTGCCCTCCCTGGCTGCAAATGGGTGGTCAAAGAAACATGAACATCTCGCATTTACATTTACATATACATCTACATTTACAAATGCATACACATTTCCAACACTGAGTATTATACGGTGGGTATGTTAATGTTGATGACAAACATAATCAGGATCAACATTAACATACCCACCATATAATACCCATCCAACTCTCCAAAGGTCAACCTAGTCATATATTTATATATTTTTAGTTGACCTTTGGAGACTTGGGTAGGTTGCCTCAATCAGCAAAAGAGATATTGACCAGGATTAACTTGCTTAGAATGCATGATTTGGTTGCCACATCCACTGTTTGGTTCTTAGTTTTGACAGAACTGTGGTGACCAGCAAGAAGATTGTTTTGTTTGTGGAAAAATGTACAACAAAGACCACTTTATCAGATGAATTATTCATTTGGTGCCTCTGCCAACAAGTAACAAGTTGCTTTTCTGTCATTGGACTTGAGGAAGGCAGCTTCAGAAAGGGGATGGTATCAGTAATGTTAAAGAGAGAGAAGTGTGAAATTGTTGGTTTGAAAGGAGATACACCTATCTAAAAATGCAAAGCTACTTAAAATACATTTGGAAAAGACGGGATAGAAAATAGCTTCCATGACTTTGAGGAATAAAAGTGTATGCAGTGCTAAGGTTTAAGAACATGTTTAATAATTTCACTTGAGTTTACTTCTGACTTCAGATGACAAAAAATACAACATGACCTAACTAGAAAACTCCAAAGTATTAACAAATTAAAACAAAATGAAAATACCCAGAGAGCTAGAGATAAATTGTCAAATTTTGATTCAGAGCTACTTCCTTAGGGCTTTTTGCACTGTTTTCAGAAAACATAGCATAGCTTATTTGAAAGCAAGTTCTTTGAGAATCAGTGTATGTATCAATTGAACAAAAAATTGGAATTAGATGATAGCAGGAATGGACAAACAAAAATGAGGATCTCTGGATGTTGACCTTTGATCCCCCCCCCCCAGCCTGGAATAAGCATTACCAAAGGAATCCACCCATCATTTACAAAAAATCAAGAAAAAATATGATTGATAGCCAATTCCTGTACCCATCATAATTTGGTGGAAGAGATTGGCAAAATTAGGTGCTTTAATTTCAGTAAGCAGAAATGTAGCTTCCCAAGGAAAATCAGGTAAACAATGTTTATCTGGGACTGTTTTAGTCTTTCTATGGAGTTGATTTTTTTTAATAAAATAGAGTTGGAAGGGACTTCTAATACAGGGGTGTCAAACTGCCGGCCCACGGGCTGGATGCGTCATGCTGAAACCATACCCATCCGAGCTCTGGCAATGGGGAAAAAGTCATGATACATTGCGACACGTCACGTGACGTGGCGAGTTTGATACCCCTGTTGTAATACAACCCCTTGCTCAAGCAGGAATCGCTATACCATTTTAAACAAATAGTTGCCCAATCTAGTCTTAAAAACTTCATGTTGGGGCACCCACAAGTTCTGGAGGCAAGTTGTTCCACTGATTAATTGTTCTAATGTTCAGGAAATTTCTCCTTTATTCTAGGTTGGTTCTCTTCTGGATTGGTTTCCATCCATTGCTTCTTGTACTACCTTCTGGTACTTTGGAAAATAGCTTGACTCCCTCTTCTTTATGGCAGCTCCTTAGTTATTGGAACACTGTTATTATATCACCAAGTGTGTAAATCCGAGTATGGTCTTACCAAGGTGTTATAAAGTGTTATTAACACTTCATATGTTAATATGATTTGTTAATGCAGCCTAGGACTGTGTTGGCTTTTTTGGCAGCTGCAGCACAATGCTGGCTCATATTTAAATGATTGCCCATTAGGACTCCAAGATCCTCTCTCAATTACTACTATTAAGCCAGGTACCATCTGTTCTATACTTGTGCATTGGGTTTTTCTCACCTAAATGTAGAACCTTAATTTTTTCAGCACTGATTTTTATTTTATTACACAGAGTTGATTTCTTGGTCTAGTGTATCTAATGGGGGTGACATTAGGGCAGACATGTCAAACACAAGGCCCGGGGGCCGGATGCAGCCCGCAAAATGGTTTCATGTGGCCTGTGAGGCCATCCTGGAAACAGTGAGGGAACGGCCCCTGCTGCCTTGGCCCAGGCTGGCCGGGAGCCAATGTACAATTTTGTGGTGGCCATCTATGCTAAAACACATTCAGTCTTAGCTCCACAAGGGCATCTAGAAACAGCGAGGAACCAGCCCCTGCTGTGTAGACTCTACCTCCAGGGTGCATGCTTTGTGAGGAATGAAGAAATGGACCATGCCTTGGCACTTGCCCAGTCCCACCCCCTTCTGCCAGAGACCCTCAGATCTGTCCAACTCCTGTCCAGGCTCCCACAGGCACTCTTGGCGCGAACAATGTAGAGCAGGCCAGGCCTACCCAGTAGGCCACACCCACTCCATCTACACCCACCCAGTAGGCCACACCCACCCTGGCCACACCCACCTGGCCACCCAAGGGCAACCGCAATGCTGATGCGGCCCTCAGTGAAATTGAGTTTGACTCCCCTGCATTAGGGATAGAGACAAAATCAGTATTGACAGCATGACAAGCCAAAGCAGGAAGTGAGGCCACAGTGTGAAGGATAATAATATATATTCTATGCAGAGAATTAAAATATGCTTCTCATTTTTATTGTACTTTCTGCTTTTGTCATTCTGTTTCTGGAAGTTAGTGCAGAATGAAAAATATTGTGATTGGCTCCTGAAATATGTGTGTTGTGGAAATGTGTGTGTGTTGCTAATCAGAGGAAACTGCAAAACAAAGATGAGAGACACAGGTAGGTGCCCTCCATTCACACATTAGATGGAATGCAACCTTCTGCTCTGCAGGGAAATCAATTGTTTCGAAGCATAAATGAATGCATGATGATGACAGAAGTAAATCCATTTCATCAGAAATGAGCTCTTTTTAATTTGCTGAAATTGCTAATGCTAGACTGTATGGGTTTAGCAGCAATTTCTGAATCCTGTAATTTGGCATGAAACTGATTAGCATCAGCTGGGATGAGCACTCCCTTCTGAAACCTCTTTAAGCAATTGCCTGAATAAATTTATTCTTCTGCAAGAGTTGCACTCTGTACATTCCAGGAGGCAAGCAAGAGGAAGGAAGGAAGGAAAGAAGGAAGGAAGGAAGGAAGGAAGGAAGGAAAAGAAAGAAAGAAAGAAAGAAAGAAAGAAAGAAAGAAAGAAAGAAAGAAAGAAAGAAAGAAAGAAAGAAAGAAAACCTCTACAACACGGGTGTCACACTTACCATGTCACGTGATGTCTCACAACGTCTTACAACTTTTTCCCGCATTGCTGGAGCTGGGGTGGGTGTGGCCTCCGCATGATGCAACTGACTGCGGTCCAGTAGTTTGATACTGCTCTATAACAACAATAATGCCAAAATAATGCAACTGTTTCAGAGAAACATCATGTATTCTTTGTTTACTTTGGACATTTCTCAGGATCTCTTTTGTCTACGCGTGTTTTGGTAGCTCCCCAAAAGCAAGAAAAATCATGATTCTCATGTTTTGCTAGATTTAAGGTTCAGAGTCCCTAAACCCACAATTTATGCTTGGCTTTCAGGGTCAGGGGAAAATACTGTAAATATGTTCAGGATTAAGTTCATGAAGCTTCACCAATTTCCCATGATGAAAATATAGTATTCCTAATCTATCTGTACCAAGCACAGGATTTTCCAAGTAATTTTATGTGAGTAGTCAACAGGTCCACAGTCATTTCTTAGATTATCTGGGTGAATATCTATTGATGATTATTCATAATATCTCAGTCATTTCTTCCTACAGCAGTAAGTGTGCAGGGAAAAATGCAATATTTTTAGCAGCAGCATTGTATCAATACAATCTGAAGAACTAGCAATTTCTCCCTCCAAAAATACATCATTTTTAAAATCTTTTTTGTAATTATTTCTCAGAAAACCTGGCTAGGATCAGACTTTCAAATCTAGAGCTAATCATTTTTGATCTTGCTTGATTTTTAGTGGCTGTGGAGGAAATTTTAAATCACCCACTGATAATTAAAAATAAACTATAGGGTGGCTATGAATATTTAAAATGTAAATATCTCCCTCTTCTGATATATCCCTCTGAATCTTGCAACCGTGGATGTTTTCATAGTATTTGTTAGATCTGCGAACACTTCAAACATGATTAGAAACAAATATGTGGATGCCACCAAGTGCAATCACAGCCCTAATGAGCTATTAATTAAAGCAACCAAGTCTTTTAAGGACTTTCGGGTGAAACAGAAAAAAAGATTCTGCTGCTTTTAATCACTTTCATGAATCATCCCCTGAAAGCACCTACATCTTTTTCTAGACTCAGTTCAAAGTCTGAAAAAAGACACAGCTGCTTTAATCAATACCAGACAGATGTCAAATGTCAAATAAGATGATAAGCATCCTTAGGCATCCTTATGCCTGAAAGAGGAATCCAACATTTTAATCTGAACTTCCTATGTCTGAAGCCTTGAGCTTCAGGCTTCCTGAAAGCTGTCACCCTAAACTGGGACTGGCTGATGATCTACTCATAAATAACCTAGATCAGGGGTAGGCAACCTTGGCTCTTTGGTTTCCAAGCTGAGCCAGGCTGGCTCAGGAATTTTGGGAGTTGAAGTCCACAAGTCATAAAAGAGCCAAGGTTGCCTACCCCTGACCTAGATCCTTGAGTAGTCACTTGATAATGCCTCTGCCTGCTGCTTTGAAATCCTTGGCATGTCTTTAGCAATTTGCTGAAACACATCTGTATATGATCTCTGCTACCATCACTTACATTTGTCAAAACTGAAATAAAATCTCTGAAACTGAATCTGTGTATGTCCATGTGTGCATACGAGCATGTGCTCCTGGTGTAGAACAATGAGGTCTAATTATATTGTACCTGCACAGCTAAAATCTAGGTAAGTATTAGATAGCAGCAAAGAGATTAGAAAACTGTAACTCTTTGAGGTTCTCTATTGACTGGCCAGATATGGTATCCTAACACCATCCTAACACACAACTCTGACTAAATCTTTATTTAAGGTTCAGTCTAAGCTTATTGAGGTCCAATTAAATTTAAAAGAATTTTTTTTTTAAAAAAAGTGAAGGCCTCCAGTCATGCTTTACTTCTGCTTCTTTGTCAGTTTCTATGACCTGAGAAACAGCTTGAAGTTGACAGAGAGGTTCTCATTTGGGAATATTACTTTCCATGCAACCTGGTGAGCTTGCAAAAGTGTCATCCTGGTGAGCTTGCAAAAGAAAAAGGTATTGTATCTCAGTATGGATTATTTGCATTTCTGTGGCAGTTCTAATCTGAGCTGTTATTACTTGGCCACAAGTCCGATAGATTTCAATAGGACTTTCTCTACCATACAGTCATTCCCAAGGTCTTGTGGGCAAAGATTAAAGAAAGAAAAGAAAAAGAAAAGAAAAAAAAGCAGAACACATAAATGCAAGTTCATGCCCACAAGGCTGAGCAGAAGTTCATAAAAAGGAAAGCGCACAATGAGCTTACTTAAATAAGGAAGACACTTGTGCTGTAAGTTGTAAATGTGACTACTCAGCATTAGATGCAGGAGAAGTGGAGAAAACATAGCAAAAATAAACACAATGTCTGATCTACTCCCTTTTCTTGTCTTTGTAAATGAGATCCCATGTTCACTTTATAGGGAACTTCTGTATGAGGGAATACAATGGAGTTGTCTCTAGCAACAATATTACTTAGACTGTATTTCAGTATTTCTCAACCTCGGCCACTTGAACATGTGTGGACTTCAACTCCCAGAATTCTCCAGACAGCGTTGCGTTAACAAAGAGATAGAATCAAGATCACATGAAGTATTAATACCACTTTATAATCCTTTGGTAAAATTACACTTGGAATACTGCATCCAGTTTTGGTCACCATAATGTAAAGAAGTTGTTGAGACTGTAGAAGGAGTGCAGAGAAGAGCAATAAACATGATTAGGGACAGTGGTGGGATTCAACCTGTTACCTGCATGGATGAGGCCTGGGCTTCTGAAGCCTAGAACAGACTTCTGTAAGGGGCATCCATGCACTTCTGGCAGGCCTCCTCCAGGCCTCCCAGACATAGAACAGACTTCTGGAAGCAGTGTGCATTCATCTGGTTCTCCAAACTCAACACAATTTAGCTACCAGTTCTGCTGAAGTGGTGTGAACAAGCTGAGTCCCACCACTGATTAGGGGACTGGAGGCTAAAACATATAAAGAACGAGTGCTGAAATTGGGTATGTCTAGTTTAATGAAAAGAAGGACTAGGGTTGACAGGTCAGCAGTGTTCTAATGTCTCAAGGGTTGCCACAAAGAAGAGGGAGTCAAGCTCTTCTCCAAAGCACCTGAAGGCAGTACAAGAAGCAATGGATGGAAACTAATCAAGGAGAAAAGCAACCTAGAACTAAGGAGACATTTCCTGACAATTAGAACAATTAATCAGTGGAACAACTTGCCTCCAGAAGTTGTGAATGCTCCAACACTGGAAGTTTTTAGGAAGAAACTGGACAGCCATTTGTCTGAAATGGTATAGGGTTTCCTGCCTGAACAGGAAGGTTGCTTCCAACTTTGTTATTCTGTTAAGTCAGAACAAAGGAGAGAAAAGGAAGACAATCAGTGCTGAAGATAAATGAGAGTGGTTTTGCCATAAATGGAAGCACTGTTTTGGACTATTGAATTGGTAATGGGAAGTTTCTGTTACCAATAACAGAAATAGGTATATACCTAAATGAAGCTGAGATGAGAGAAAGAAAAATAAGAGAAAACATATGACAAAATATATACTTCTGAAATGCTTGGAGTAGATTGCTATATTACAGCAGGATCATGTTTCATTTCACGTTATACTGGCATTACAAATGTGTCTGAAGTTGTATTTTTCAGGAATTAGATAGTTCTATTGAACAAATATTCATTTATTTATATCCAGCCTGTTATTATTATTATAAATTACTCAAAGTGGCAAACATATCCAACATACCTTCCTCCTCCTATTTTCCCACAACAACAACCCTGTGAGATGAAATCATTGGCACAATGAGAGAAAATGATTGGTTCAATGTTGTCATAAATTAATCTAACAAAATATTAATTTAGATCAGGGGTCTCCAAATTTGGCAACTTTAAGACTTGTGGACCTTAACTCTCAGAATTCCTCAGCCAGCCATGCTAGCTGGAGAATTCTGGGGCTTGAAGTCCACAAGTCTTAAAGTTGCCAAGTTTGGAGACTCCTGATCTGGTACGTGTGGAGCGTGGGTGGAGGGGACACAGCTTGTTGATCTTACATATGTTAATTATTGAAACTAGTATATGGCCATGTCCAATGCTTTTTCTGTAAAAAAAAAAAGGTGCTGGAATTCACACATATCATACAGCCCTCCTTGCCTACCCTACAAGGTTCCATCCAAAAAAGGTGCCAGAACTCCGTTCTGGGCGTTCTATGACAAAAAAAGCCCTGGCCATGTCATTGTATTTAATTATTATCCTTATACCTCACTTTTCTGATCAGGATTGTAACCACAATCTTTTTACCATGTGCTAAACATAATAATCCTTCTGGGAGATTCCTCAGATTCCTGATCAGCACAACAGCTGAGCAAGGATGTATCTCTGAGCATTTCAACTTCTCTCCTTGATTAGTTTCCCTCCATTGCTTCTTGTCCTGTCTTCAGATGCTTTGGAGAATAGGCTGACCGCCTCTTCCTCAAATATTGGAACAATGCTATCATATCACCCATGGAGCCTTCCCTTCTTTTCATTAGACTAGACATACCCAATTCCAGCAACCGTTCTTCATATGTTTTAGCCTCCAATTCCCTAATCATATTTGTTGCTCTTCTCTGCACTCTTTCTAGAGTCTCAATATCTTTTTTATATCGTGGCGACCAAAACTGAATGTAATATTCTAAGTGTGGTCTTACAAAGGCATTATAAAGAGATACTAACACTTTACGTGATCTTGATTCTGTCAGTCTAGGACTGTGTTGGCTTTTTTTGGCAGCTGCAGTACACTGCTGGCTCATATTTAAGGGATTGTCCACTAGGACTCCAATTATTTCTCACAATTACTACTACTGAACCAGGTAGAGAGACAAAGAGTTTGACTGATCTTCCAGACAGACAAGGCAATTGTATGTAGGGGAAAGCCTTCATTTATTTTTGCAACAGGATTAAGAAATCTGTCTGGAAACCCTGTTTGGAAAGAGGAGACTTTTCTACATGGAGGGTTATATGAGGGAAGGGCAGACAGCCCGCCCTGAATTTGAGTATTGCCGAGTCATTTTTAATCAGTGCAAAAGAATTCTCCTAGAGATGGGAAAGATTATTTCTAGACTGCAAATCTTAATGTATTTCAGCACTGGCTGTTTTGAATCGCCTGTTTATAAGATTGTGTGTTTGAACTTTTTGTAGTGGAATACTAAACACAGGCAGCAATCAAACTGGTGTGTATATTGAAGAGGCTTGTGGAGGAGCCAAGCCAGTGGAGTGTGAATGATAATCCTGCATAATTATTGATAATACTGTTAATATGCTGATAGGCAGCTTTTCCCTTCCTTCATCTACCCATCTTTTAAATCATCCCTTATAATTACAATAATTAAAATTGATCAACAGTATTTCATTGAAGGAGGGCACTGTAAATATTTCCTCCACATTAATGCATTTTGCTTGTCTGCAATTATGATTTGGGTTTCTTTCCATGATTTACGGAGGCTATAACTTTAGTTAAGCAACTTTGCCTATGTTGTACTGACTGCCCACCCACCCCCTGCCTTGCTTTCTTATCCTCAAGCTTTTCTATTTGCAAAAAGGCCCGGCATTAAAAATTGCCTTTATTTCTTCTTACCATCCATCATTTGCACCCCTATATTGAAAGCAATGGGGAAAAAACCTCCTTGCCATAATAGCGGTTCATTAAATCTCAGGCTGGGGCAAGGGGATAGGGAGCAATGTCTTTTAAACTCATATCATGTCATCTCTTTAATCACCCGGATACTGAATAATTCAGCTCCTCTTTGGAATTTGCACGGCAAGGATCTATAGCTCTGTCTCTCACTGGGGGGAGTTTATTATTACCAAGCCTGACAGTGCAGAACCCTGGCAGGTTAATTGCTGCAGTCCAACTAGCTGTGAGTTTGCTGTTGATATATAGTGACTAAAGGGAGTGAAGGAGATTGACTGTGCCTGTTACAGCACAAATATCTTCATGCGCCTCGGGTTCCTCTGAAAGATAGGAGAAATAAATGTTCGCTGTTCGTTTTCTGTCTGCACAATACAAATAGCCTGAGGCTGAACATGGCAACTGCAGCAACACACACACACACACACATACACACACGCAGACATACATACAGACACACACACACACACAAACACAAACATGCATATACATATACATAATCATCACCATTTTAACTACTGTCTATCCCCTGCAGGATGAAGGCCTGTTTTGTATGTTTCCTACTTATACAGTTCTGAGCTTTCTTTTGCCAATGGAGCCCGCAATATATATTGCAGGCCCAATAGGCAAAAGATATATATAGGTACCAAGGAAATAAATCAGACCCCCTCTTGGGCCCTGCTTGGCTGGCAATGAACTCATGTGTTCATCTCCTATGTTAACAGATAGGAGAGGGTGCCAAGGCAGTGTTAATTGAAGGTGTGGGATATGTAAGGGCCAGTTAATGAAATAACCTCATGCTGGTTATGTCAAACCATTAATCCAGTTTAAACATCCAGTCTGTGAACAACATCTGTCCTTTTGTCTTGTTGTTGTTGTTCAACAACTCTCCAAAGCAAAAACCTCAAACCCTAGATGAAATTTGAAATTGATGAGGAGGCCTTCAAATATTTAGTGAAAATATTTAGCTATTTTGCAAGGTGATATGGCTTCGCTCATGCCTGTCACCATCCAAACCTCTGCTGCTAGATTACATTGAAGATAAGAAAAGTGGAAAGCAGATAATAACTACTGTGAACAGTTGCCATTTTATGTATTAGTTTAACTGGGCCTGTGTCAGGATTGTCTAACCTTGGCAATCTTAAGACTTGTGGATTTCAATTTGCAGAATTCCCCAGCCAGTCCACAACTCTTAAAGTTACTAAGCTTAGACACCCCTGGCCAATATGAAACCAACTTGCACCTTCACTGGAATTTGCCATGCAAGGATTTGAGGTACAGATTGTGTCTACCCCTAGTTTGGGGTGCAGAAGAGGGTGCATTACTTTTGGTAGCAAAGGTGATGCTGAAAATTGCCTTCTACTCTAAATATCCTCTACACTAAAAACATAGCAATGGAACAAGTTGCAGCTAGTCTTCATTTGGTGTCCACAATTGGGATCATCAATTCAGTTGTTAAGCAAAGCTATCATTAAGTGAAACTGGCAGTGAGCTCATGACTTTAATTTAAAGAACTGGGAAGGCTTAATGTCAAGATTGGTCATGAAGTTACTTTTATATCACTGTCAGAGCTGATAAATGGCACTAAACAAGGCAGTCACTAAATGAGAACTACCTGTATGTCTTCCTGTCTAAATTCCACCATTACCAGCATGGTATCAACTTGCAAAGAAAGCTTTCTGTTTGTGCTTGTGTGTAGCTATGACTTGGCCCATATAGAGTTTATGATAGATTCACTTATTATACGTTTTCCCATGGAGAAGTACAGAGATAACCTTGATGAAGAAATGCAAGAACAGTTAAGAGAATGTCAGCAACAAACTTGTCTTCAGAAAGGAGAAAGCACGAGAAAGAAACTGAAAATAATATTATCTTGATTATGTTTGCTATAAATGGAGGCAAACAAATATTCTGCCAGGCTTTCAAGACCCTGTTATTACACTCTACAACAGTAAAGAATATCAAATCAGATTCCATCCTGAACTAAATCGCATGCTTTCCAAATCAGTTTGAAATCTGCCTCTACTCAATTACCAATTTGAAATCCCAACCAAATTTTGTTCTTAGTATACATGTCCTATTTTTATTTGTTTATTAAATTGGTTTGTTTATTACATTGGCTGTGGTGAACTTGGCCTAGTTTCAGCTAATTAAGTATCTCAGCTGAAACTATTAAAACACAGGTTAAGCAACTGTGTAAAACAAAGTGTTGCTGATGGACAAGTTACTGACCTTTACAAGTGAACCTGATCTGGAGCATAAAAATCAGACCTTAACTAGACTGAAGAATCCATGTCCATGATGGAAAGAAAACTAAAGATCAATATATCAATGTTTGTCTCTCTGTCTATCTATCACCTATCACCTACCTACCTTATTTCTGTGCAGGCACATTAAGTCTATTAATAGTTAATCTGTGTTTAAATTTTATGCAGAGCAAAAATAATAATTACATAATAAACAATAATTACATGAGAAACAATTTGCTTAAATATGTTTAAAATTCAGTCTCTTTGTATCCCTTCTTTCTCCTGGCAGGAGAGAAAGTGCTATGAAAGGGGATATTCAAACTTTGTCCTTCATTTCTGAAAAACAATCAGCCTTTTTCCATTGGATTTCTGTATTGAACTCATTAACAACACTTCAGTATAACAAGTTATAAGTTTCTTTTATAAAGAAAATGGAAAATAACACATTTTGCTCAGTGGTAGGATTCAAATATGTGAACAACCAGTTCTCTGTGTGGATGCCTCTTTCGGAAGTCCGTTCTGGGCCTGGGCAACAAAAAATTAGCTACCGGTTCTGCCAAAGTGGTGCAAACCGGCTGAATCCCACCACTGATTTTGCTGAATAGAATGTATCTTAAAGTAGCAAACTGTTCATTATCAGTGGCGATCTCTTGAAAAAATGAAGGTTGGTTTTGAAACAACCTAAATCTTAATTAAAAAGTTTTTCTTATTTATTTTATATGCATTAAATAGCAGGAGCAATGCATGTTTCTCTCTGTGTCATATCCAGTTATGCAGCCAGTATCTCTGTATAAGTGAGTATTCATTTAGGTTTAGTTTGTGATAAAATGATTTCTTTCTCATATTATGAAGTAGGCTGCTTTGTAATCAACTATTAGATAAAGGATTCTAATTTATCCTGTGCACTATATGAAAATTACTAGATTCTTGCAATTGATTTTCACCATGGTGTGAAATATGCTGAAATGCCTACTGTAGAAATATGAAGCTGTCGTGTGACTATGTCTCCATTTTTCTGCTATTTCCATACTGAAGATAAAAATCCACTTATTCAATTTAAATATGGTGTTGGAAATAGCAAAATAGTGAACTGAGACAAGACTTTAATTTTGGCAAGCATACTTCAATCACTGCTTATTCTTATGGGAAAATCAATTGCTCACAATGTTCAGACCAGTTTTATTCACAAAGTTGTTGCCATTGCTGACAATTGTGCAATTGTGATTTCGGAAGCTCCCTGCCAGCTTCCCACAAGCTAAGTCAATGGGGAAGCCACAGGAAGTCGGAAGTTGCCCCCACTTTCATTGCTTTTTTTGACCACCCGTGGTCTTTCTATTTCTCTATTTAAGTAAATAAATATTGACTTTTTATTAAAGTTTGTTCACCACTACAATTATTATTATCGATCATCGCACAGTCAGCCAGATGTTCAGACTGGATTTGGCATTTTTTCTACCTATCGAGTCCTTACCCAGGACCTGGGATAGGCAGATGTGGATGTTTGATGGTATTACAGATATCGTCGCAGGATGGAAGCAGTTCCTAATAAGGCTGCCTTTTGCAATTGACTAATAGCGAATTTGTCAATGCCAATGGTGTTCAAGTGGTGCTCCAGTTGTTTTGGGATTGCACCCAATGAGCCTATGACTATTGGTACTACCCTTGCTTGCTTTTGCCACAGTCTTTCTATCTCTATTTGTAGGTCTTTGTATTTTGTTATCTTCTCCAGTTCTTTCTCTTCTATTCTGCTATCTCCAGGCACTGCCACATCCACTATCCAGACTTTTTTGTCTTTCTTATCGACAATTGTTAAGTCTGGGGTGTTATGTTGCAGTGCTTGTCTGTTTGAATTCTGAAGTCCCAGAGCAGTTTAATTTTATCATTTTCTATGACGTTCTCTATTTTATGATCCCACCAGTTTTTGCTTACAGGCAAATGATATTTTTTGCAGATCTTCCAATGCACCATTGTTGCTACTTTGTCATGCCGCTGCTTGTAGTCAGTCTGTGCAATCTTCTTGCAACAGCTTACCAGGTGGTCCACTGTTTCTTCAGCTTCTTTGCATAGGCTGCACTTACTGTCTGTTGCTGTCTTCTCAATTTTGACTTTATATGCATTTGTCCTTAAGGCTTGGTCTTGTGCAGCCAGAATTAGTCCCTCGGTCTCTTTCTTCAATTTTCCTGCTCTTAGCCATTGCCAGGTCTTGTTATTATCTGCTTTCCCAGCTATTTTTTTAATGTATTGGCCATGTAGTGCTTTGTCTTCCCATGCCTCTATTCTGTTCTTCATTTGGTCTTTCTTGTAGGCCAGTTTGGTCTCTCCAGTAGTCAGTAAGCCTTCCTGATATCCTAATTTCAGTGCATCTTCATCATTGTTCTTCAGATATTCTTCCAAAGCCATTTTTTCTTCTTCAACCATCTGATGTACTTGTAGCATTCCACGCCCACCTATTTGCCTTGGTAGATAAAGTCTATCAATGTCACTGCGTGGATGAAAGGCATGATTATTATTATTATTATTATTATTATTATTATTATTATTATTATTATTATTATTGATATATACTCTTCTTAGATGATCACAGGATCATTCAGCACTGGAGTAAAAACAAAAATGTGATCAGCCTAAAATTTAATTTTCATTCTTAGCACATCAGACTTTCTCTGAAAAATGACCTGGGTGGTCCCAGGGCTGTTTCATTATTTGCTAAAAATCATTTGTACATTCTATAGAAATATGTGCTTCTAAATTGTCTCCTGATATTATGCTATAAAAATTAATCCCAATGAAGGCTGACATATTTTCATAATAATTTGTTAACTGCACTTACTTCATCTTGTCTTCTTTTCTTCTCAAATGGAATAATTACACTGCACTCCACAATATAGTGGGATCAACAGACATTTCATAATGTGTTCTGCTCGTGTTCAGCTTCAGGATGGAACTCAGACAGTTGTATTTATTTTATATAAGATATTGTTTAAATTACAAATCTATTTTTTTCTTATAATCTCGGGATGGCACATTTGAAACAAAAAAGTTTCACTCATGTATCTCCCTTTTAACCTTCCACAGAAGAGAAGAGAGAGAGAGAAAAAAAAGAAAGAAAAACAATGCAGTAAAGTTAAAATCTGGGAATTGCCAACGAATATAACATTTCTTCTTAAGAAACCTCTAAGCATACAAAAGGAATGGACTTAATAGTTATGGAGAGGGTGTGACTATCAAAATATCTTTTTTCCCTGCCCTGTCCTTGCTAGTTGCCTTCTTTTTAATGCACTGTCTGTGTTCACAGATTGGATGCAAAAGTTTTGGCTTCAGTTATTTAAATGAACATGTAGAAATCTAACTACTTCACTTTTGAAACCATCAAATTGGGACTCTGTAGCCATAGCCCACAAGAATGCTTTGAAAATGACTTTTTAAGACTTCAGTGGTGGTTATTTATTTTAACAGCAGAAAAGACTGGAGACCTCTTTGAAAAATCAATTAAGAAAAAAGAGAAGGAAGAAAAAGTATATAATAATTTGCAATAAAATCCACTTGCAAAGATGTCCAATGTGGCTAATCACATGGACTTGTGGTTGGGAGCAAGGGGTGGAATTCAAAAAGAACATGCTCAGGGAATAAAAAACAGATGTTCAGTGGTTGAAAGTCTTCCGCTTAAGCTGTGTCTAATTGAATTGCGTTACATGTTCCTCTCATTTACATTCTTTTCTGCTCACCTCTGGAATTGGCCTCCAGCTGTTGTCCCTGCAAGGACAGTCGGTTTACTTATGAGGCTGTCTTTCACTTGATAATAATTGAGACTTCGCAGCCCCAGGTTCCTCCTTACTACCCAAGTTTTCAGCATTCTTTTGCAAGCCAGACTATCATGTGCAACACGTTCTTCCTTCCTTTAGAAAGAAGAGTTATGGTTCCTACCTGATGGTAGGTTGTATTTTCCAAAAGTGAAATTGATTGTTGTGTAGGCCATTCAATTATAGCAAGAGAGACAGAGAGAGAGACAGAGAGAGAGGGGGGGGGAGAGGGAGAGAGAGGGAGGGAGGGAGGGAGAGAGAGAGAGAGAGAGAGAGAGAAAACAAAAGCAGGAGCTTGAAAGTTAGGCAAAAGCAGAGAAGATTCTTGAATATCAAGCATTCTGCTGGGAGACAGTACAAGGGTGTTGATATAAATATATGGTATAAAGGGTGAACCTGTAATTAAAGGAAAAAAAAACAAATGACTTCAAAGGACTGAACATCATTTTGATTTAGAAAGAAAAAGAAGCAAAAGTAAAAATCCACATCATAATAATAGATTTTGCTGCTCCTCTCCAGAAGAACATGGGAGAGAAACTATGATAAAAGAAAAGAAGCAAATTGCTTGAAGTGAAAATTCAAAGAGTATAGAGATGTTCTTTGAAAGTAAAATAAAATCTCATAATGGTGTTTTATGTTACAAGGATCTGTACTTCACTATATGAAAAATTATGTAGAAGATCAGAGTAGAGCACAACCATGTCTTTCAGTATATATATGCACAGAGACACCTTCACATACATACATAATCCACCCAGTATTATTTATTATAGTAACACAGAGCAGCCACTTTCAATATGGTATCAACACATTTTCATTAAAAATAAGAAAATAAACAAGAAAGGACGAAAGGAAAGAAACACCAAAGCAAACTACATACATGCATAATAATGACTCAACTTACACAGAATCATATTTATTGATAAATAGTCAGTTTAAAAGTTGAAAGCAGACACATTGCTTCAGTCTAGGATTTAAAATTGTTGTTGTTTCCTTCCAAATGCAGAATGTTTTTAGCACACTCCACGGTTGATAAATCTATCAAGCATCATAAATTGATATATTTCAAAATTTTGGTATATCATTCAACATCACATTAACTTCTTTACCCTCTTGATTCTCTTCCCAATATCATATTATCAATAATGTGAATATTCAACCAAATCAAGTTACAGTTCTGGTCTGGATTCAAATTTCTTTTATCAGAACATTGTCTTGGTTGCAGATCTTCTTCCTATTCCTCAAGCTTATTCCTTCTGTCCATTATATATAAAAAAAACACCCATTAACCCATGTCAAAAATGAACAGGCCTTCAATTGATGAGTTGCTACTACCATCTTGACTTTTTAACTGCCTGCCCCTACAAATGCCCTGTATAGAAGTTATAGAGAGTAAGATTTTTGTGCCCATGATCTAAAGTAGACATGTGCAACTTTTCAAGCACAGAAGGCAAGCTAGAAAAAGGTATTTGTTTAAGCTTGTATCTGTCCTTTTCACCACTGAAGTCAGAGTATGGTAATACAAATCCGAAGTGCATCATTTGCGAGTAAATCTGATGAGTTGTTATTTTATCATCACTATACATTGTCATTAAAAAGTGACAACCATTTTTAAAAGGTAGCATGACAAAGCAAACCTATGAAGCAAGATGTAAGCATTTACAGTAGTTTTGTACATTTATTAATTTGATTTGATTTCTATAGCCCCTCCCCCATCTCAGCAAATGATTCTGGGTGGCTCTCAATTCAGAAACATATACTATAATTAAAACCAAATGTAGTTCCCCACTACCACAAACTATAGAGTCAAGTTTCCAGCCTTTGGGGAAATAGAAGGGGGTCAGCACACCCAGAGTGCAATGGATGAGATTCACTTTGGGAAAACCATCTTTGTGATCATGGTATCTCCCTTTCCAGGTAAATATATTGGCAGAAAGATCGCAGAGATGAGAGCTCCCTTAGCAGGTCAACTCAAGATGACTTCAAAAGTGGTCGCTGTAACCATGTCTGCCATTATCTCACCCGATGATAGTTAAAGAGGACGTGGCAGATCAGGAGACAGAACACCATGTGGCACAGCACCAGTGATTTCCTTATCCTTCCTCTGCAAAGAGTGGGTAGGGCAGAAAGGACTTTACTTGCCCTCAATAGTCTTATTGTGCCCTCCTGAGCAAAAAGGAAAACTTGTAATTATAGCTTCCTGTTCCCTGTTTTGGCTACAGTTCAAAAGCAATTTCGGTTCCAGCCAAATATTTCTCTCACATTGTCTATTGATCTAGTAACTAGCACTATTAATTAAACAATTGTCTTTTTTTTTTATATATATATAGAACAGCAAGTTACAGGCATGTCAGTAAATGCACTTTCTTTGTTCCTGTTAAACAGTGGTTTAAACAGGAGATTCCAGTTTCCCCAAGGGAGCCACTGGGTGGAACAGCTTGGAAGTGAAAGAACCCTGGGAAGATCAACTTGTCCTCAGCTGATCCCTGGAATGCCTGTTGGCTTTCATTCACATGATGTAAAAACTGCAAAAATGTATTAATATATTTTTATTATTTTATAATTATGTTATTTAAAATGTTCTTAATAACAGAAATAGCAGCTTATCATTAAGCCAGCAGTGGGATTCAGCCAGTTTGCACCGATTCGGCAGAACCGGTAGCTAATTTTCTGTTGCCCAGGCCCAGAATGGGTTTCCGGAAGTGGCATCCACACAGATAACTGGTTGTTCACATATTTGAATCCCACCACTGCGTTAAGCCCTGATGGTGCAGTGGTCAGAACGCAGTACTGCAGGCTACTTCTGCTGGCTGCTGGCTACCAGCAGTTTGGCAGTTCAAGTCTCACCGGCTCAAGGTTGACTCAGCCTTCCATCCTTCCGAGATCAGTAAAATGAGGACCCAGATTGTTGGGGGCAATATGCTGACTCTGTAAGGCATTTAGAGAGGGCTGCAAAGCACTGTGAAAGGGTATATAAATCTAAGTGCTATTGCTACTAATAAGCATAGCTCAATAACATCCTAAATATGATTATATGGAATTTATACCTGTGGATGGCATGCTTCCATAAAACCTTGGCATACTTCCAAACAACCCTCATGTTTCAGGATATTATCCTGATTCAACATTAGTGTTTTTCTCCAAATTAACTATTAATTTCCTCAGATGAGAAATATAAAACTGTAGTTTTTCCAGCAGCATTAGGAAATCAAACTACACAGCACATCTGTCTATACACAGACATACAAATAAGATGTTTTCTTTCGCTTTCTGTATGGAATTAATTAATTGAGAATTGTTGTTTGAGAAATTATTCAGGTTGGGATTTTTTTTCTCAGGGATAAATGCTTACATGTTTTTGTTTTTATATTACTGACAATTTTCAGGGTGGTTTCTAATATTACAAATGCAATGAAAACTTTGTGATATACTTTTAAAAGCATTCTTCCAAGTGTGTGTATTTGGGGATGTAGCCGGAGTGATTATGCATTTAGCATGAGGAAAAAGCTATATAATCTTATTTTCTTACTTTGAAATTGGACTTGAAGATAGCAACATTAGAGCAAAATATTTCTAAGCTTTTGCCTCCTTTTATCTAGGTAGAACAGAATGGAACAGAATAACATAGTTGGATGGGACCTTGGAGGTCATCTAGTCCAACCCCCTGTTCAGGCAGGAA
Organism: Crotalus tigris; assembly: GCF_016545835.1. Lineage (NCBI taxonomy): Eukaryota > Metazoa > Chordata > Lepidosauria > Squamata > Viperidae > Crotalus > Crotalus tigris. The sequence continues at coordinate 825,118 of NW_024096493.1, read as the reverse complement.
ACCCTATACCATTCCAGACAAGTGGCTGTTCAGTCTCTTCTTAAAAGCCCCCAGTGATGGAGCACCTACAACTTCTGAAGGCAAGCTCTTCCACTGGTGAATTGTAGATAATGTTAGATAACATTGTAGATAATGTTAATTGTTAATAGTAGATTGATGTCCTGTATTAAAATATAATCTATTTTTCTTAGTATAGTTGCCTGTACAGCAGTTTGTTGTCTCCACATTAAATGCCTTTTGCAGGATCTAAGTGCCATATAGTCTAGACCAGGGTAGGCAACCTTGGCTCTTTTATGACTCTTGGACTTCAACTCCCAGAAGTCCATGAGTCATAAAAGAGCCAAGGTTGCCTACCCCTGGTCTAGACATTTCTTCTACCAATTGTATGACCCAGTTTCAATTCAGCAATACTGTTATAATGATAATAAGAGTGCAGAGTTTCCACTGATTATGCAATGAGTTCCTTTTAATAATGTATTTCTATTTGTGTTCCTAATGCACTCCTGAATAGTATATGTAGAATTGTACTTTTTGAGATTCTATCTCTACTGGTCTTCATTTTAATAGGTAGCTTTGGGAGATTTTACTCCTTGGATTGAAACATTCAAGCTGAAACTGGTATTCTCAACTTTTGGAGGCAGAGGCAGTTAATAGGTTTGTCGTATGAAACAAAAATTCATCAACTTATTGCTGATAGTACATTTATGCTAACTGCCTGAAATCTGACTACACATCATCATGCCCATGTATCAAGGTAAATCTTATAGAATAGAATCTCTTTATTGTCATTGTGTAACTCACAACAAAATTAAGTGCTGTCCACAGTGCACACTACACACAAATAAAAACCACAAATAAGAACATACATTATATACACATGTCCTTCACATTCTATTCACCATCACGCTGCCCCTAATATTGCACTTCAATGTTGCACTATACGGTGGTATTTAATAGGGTTACAGCTCTGGAATAAAAACTATTTTTCAGTCAATTTGTCTTTGTTTTTATTATCCTGTACCATCTGCCAGATGGTAATAGTTCAAAAAAAAAAAAAAAGAATGTCCGGGATGAGATGAGACTTTAAGAATATTTTGAGCTTTCCTAAGACAACAGAAACTGTACAGTTCATCCAGGGTGGGAGAAGATGGTAGCCAATCATCCTCTGAGTGATGGTAATGACCCTCTGGAGCACTTTCCTATTTGCTACTGTGCACAAGCAAACCACACACAAATGCAATAGGTTAGAATGCTCTCTATGGCGCAACAGTAGAAGGTCATCAGCAGTTTTTCCTTCAGTTGTTGTTTCCTGAGAAGTCTCAAGAAATATAATCTCTGCTAGGCCTTCTTAACCAATGCTATAACATGAGTGCTCCAGGTCAGGTCCTCCTGTATGGTAACACCCAAAAACCTTAAGCTTGCCACCCACTCCACACAGTCTCTGCTGATGATTGGGGGCTGAATGTCTGATCTATTCCTCCTGTAATCTACTATAAGCTCCTTGGCTGTGAAGAATTAATCAGGCAATTAGACAAGCATGTGAAGAACTTTGAGTTCCTGACTGATATTGGCAAGTGAAAGTGGGCAAAGAACCATAAGATGCTCATCAGGGCTATGCAAAGCACTGAAGGAGTACTATGAACCCATAGAAGACACTTTGCTGGCACTGTCTGGTTTTGGTAGAAGTTCCAGCAGACATGCCTTCTATGAATGACAATAACTGTGCAGATAACCATGAATACCCTTAAAGTAGTTAAGTTTTCAGGATGATGCCATTGCTTTGAAATTCTGAAGAGCATATTTTCCATCCCATTTCCTGGACTCTTTGCTACTGATTTTCTCAGCTGCTGGTCCAATGATTTTTTTTCTGTGGGGTCTTTGGCGCTCTCTGAATTTCATTGTTTTCTTGCAGATGTTTAATTACCTAACTAGGTAACATCATCAGTGCTGTAAGGAAGTGCTCAGCAGACTCCACTTCCTTCTAGTGCTGATGATGTTATCTAGTTGGATCTACAAGAAAACCAACAAACTCCATAGTTCAACCTTGAGGTACAAATATTTCATTTTATTGGTTATTCATTTTCTGCAGGAACAACTAATAGGCACAATAGCATATTCTGCTTATCATATCTGTTTAAGTTAACAGAATATCTCATCTTTTTAAAGGGAACCCTCTTGAAGACATTAAGAGAAGAATGATACAATTCAAGGCCCCATATCTAACCACATCAAATTTCAGTCACAATGGAATCTGTATAGACAATGGAGAAGAAGGTAATATATCTTCACTTATAGTACAAAGAAGGGCCCTGGATTGCACTTATTTTCTATCAGGAACTAGACTGAGGTTTATGAAACAGGCATCATGATCAAATGTGTGAAGATTGTTGCACTTTTTCACACTGCATCATGTTGGAGTTGCTTTTCTATTCAGTAACTGCAAACAAAAAGAAGACCCTTTCGGCTTGTTAGTAATAGACCTTCAAGCACTCTTCAAAAAGTGTTTTCTTATACATGGACCGCATAGGGTACCATTATTTAATCTTGAAAAAGAGGAAAACTGTTTTATCTATGAACAGCAGGACAGCCATAGAAAAAAACAGAAAGAGATACAGATAGATATGTTTTATACTAGGTCTGATCATTTCTCTCACTGGAGCATTACAGTAGCATATTTCAATGTGGCAAATGTGGCACTGTATGAAGACATGGCAATATCCATTCTTAATACTATAAACTTAAAGGCAAAAAGAAGTGTCTTTCCTTCCCTTATTTTCTTTTGGTTCTGAGAGCATAGCATTCCAGGCAGGGTTGAAAACTTTTAGAAGTATGTATTCATTGCTGGTCTGTATTTAATTAAGTTTATGATCCAATCTTTGACTTAGTAAATGGGCCTTCCTTTCATGATTATTTAAAAGAAGTGTATGAGGACACAAATATTATGAAATCTCATTTAATAGGTGGTGATTGAAAGCATTATTAATGAATCTCCATGAAATTGGTGAGTATCATCTACAGTGATTTGCATCACTTACACAAGAACATTATGCAAATTATGCAAATGATATATTTTATGTCAATTTATGCAAAGTTTGTAATTATGCAAATAAAGTTATGTCAGTTGCGTAAAGGTGCTAATAGGTGTGGAAAATTCCAGGCAAAGTCCACAGCATTACGATTTAGTAAATCAAAGATTTAATCTATTGCAAGGCTGTCCAACCTTGACAACTTTAAGACCTGTAGATTCCAGTTCCCTGAATTCCCCAGTCAGCCATGAATTCTGGGAGTTGAAGTTCACAGATTTTATAGTTGCCAAGGTTGGACACCTTGCTTTACAATATAATGCTTATCAAAACAAATATACAGTATTTTACTTTGGAAGATGTCTCATACAAAGCATAAAGAAATATCTCAAAATTGAGAGAACTGCATCTGAGCAGAAAGAAAGAGTGTTGCCCTGAAATAAATCCATATTCTTTTCTAATTCCCAATATTTGTGATTTTGATTCCTCCAGATGTGCTAGGATGACCTTCTCCAGAATCTCCATGAAGTGGCTCATATTTCTCTGCTGATGTTTTCTAAAATATTATTATTTAATGTAGAAAATCAGGAAGGCAACTTTTGGAGTGAATACTGTAGACCAGGGGTCCTCAACCATGTCAACTTTAAGACTTGTGAACTTCAACTCCCAGAATTCCAATTAAACAAACATGCATAGAGACCAGATGTAAGAATACCCTGTACCAACAAGTGAAAACAGATATTATCGCTGTTTAATTATCTGAACTTGATTCAAAGCGCTTTGGTTTATCTTGAACCCTCCCTTCTTTTCAACCACAGGTGAAGACTTTTCTGTTTACTCAGGTATTTTAATAATATATGTAATTTGGGCTTCTCAGGTCCAAAATATATGTGTTTAATTTGCTTGGATAAGTGAGTTTGTGTGAGCAGATTTTAGATTACCTGTGATGGTACAACCTTATGTTCAACTTAATATTTAAATGGTTTTACAATTTAATTACTGAGGAGGCAAAAGCCTATTTACGTGTTGGAATGAGTCTAGCAGGTTTGTCAAGATTGATGATTCCAAAGCATGTCATCATATAGTACGCAAGTGAGTTACACCTTAGGTGTAACCTCCTAACCTTTAGAAATGTTAATGAGAGATTCTTTATTTATTTTGTCATTGCTTGGAACATTCCTGACTTGGAATCTTTTCTCATTAAGCTCTTAATCAGGATGGCCTGATTAAATGGGTGAACTTGGATGACGAAATTGTTTTTTGATTTGGGAAGAAAAGAAATCTAATCAAATTACATCTGATTTTATTTTAAGCTTGATCTTTGCAAACACTGGCTAGACAAAAACCTTAATTCTAGGAAAAACTACACATGGCAAACAAAGCTGAGCGATTTGGTAAGAAAAGGAATCATGTTTTTATCCCCCTAATAGCCTATTGTCACTTTATATAAGGATCTTCAAAAAGGTACTATATTTCGGACCCACACTTATCTAGCATTTAAATGAAGCAGCAATCAGAAGATATGTTCAAAAATATTTCAACCATCATGGAAACATCTGGAGATTTATACTTTTTCGATTTCCAGAGATGAAAAGACTTTTAAAAAGAAAGAAAGAAACCCTACCCAGCCTGAAATAATTAATCATGAGAGCAGCAAGAAAAGAGAATTGAAACTTCAAACACAAAAAGATCAACGCTGGAGAGGCTAAGTAGCTAAGACACACTGCAAAGTACAAAGGCCTCAGTAGAGCTACCTGATATTTCAAGTTAGAAACTACTGTAGTGAGACCAACTTGATCAGGAGAAAATCATGCTAGTAACAGCTCTGGCTTTTTTCTCCAGAGAGAACATAAGAAAGCATTCCCTCTGAATTGCGACTGATGTGGCATGGATGAACAGAGTATCTACATCCATTTTGCCTCCTTGAGGGCTCATTCTACAAGGCTGTGATGAATCTGATCCTCAAATTGCATCTATTTGTATATAAAGAGAGATGCATTCCAGAACATCTCTCTGTAGATCTCCAGGAGATTGTGTCAGCCTGTACAGAAACTACAGGAAAAAGAAAATCTATCACTTACTTTTCAAGCGAAAAGCTGCTTTTTTTCTGAGTGCAGAGTATTGTTAAGATGCAGTGCCTTGTTCTGAGAGCTATCCCCCCCCCCCAAAAAAAAGAAGGAAGCCAAGTGGTACTACTGATGGCCAAAAAGAATCCATTCAAACAGTGTGGGGACTTAAAAGACATCGCCTAGCCCATGGGTAGGCAACCAAAATGGAGTTGAAGTCCACGAGTCATAAAAGAGCCGAGGTTGCCTACCCCTGGCCTAGCCCTAGGCCAATGTTTCTCAATCTCAACAAGTTTCAGATATGTGGACTTCCAACTCCCAGAATTCCCCAGTCAGCAGGCATCTTAACGTTGTCAAAGTTGAAAAACAATGGTCTAAGCCAGGTAGGCAATTCCTGGCTGGCTCAGGAATTCTGGGAGTTGAAGTCCACGAGTCATAAAAGAGCCAAGGTTGCCTATCCCTGGTCTAAGCAGAAACAATATTTTTGATGGCAAGATGGGAGGTGTATAAGTTTAATAAATAAATAACCTCTGTAATGTGTATCTGTATCTATAAATTTCCACCTGTTAAGGAGCATCCCCCAAAATGACTACAAGGTTATTGGATTGATTCTGCCATTTTGTTAATGAAGGATGCTTAAAAGACAAAAAAAAATATTAAATACAAAGCATTCAAATGATTTGGAAGCACAAGAAATCTATGAAATCATGCAATCATAACACATGAAATAATAGTAGCCTTATTGTTAAAAGTATCTTATCAAAATGAGCCAAAAAGCTTAAGTAAGATGATATATTTAGAGGCTCTTTCTATAGGACACTTTCGTGCTGCATCCTTTAACTGCTCCTATCCTGAGCTGATGGTGGCTGGATTGTAAACTGGATTTAAGAAAATCCTGTCCAGATTGGGACATCTCAGAAATGATGTGCCAAATTTTACAGCACTAGGTGAGTTTTCTTTAATTCTTAGTGAAAGAAGTTTTAAATACTAGTTTAAGGACTTATTTATTTCCTGGAACAAACAGCAAAAGGATGGTTAAATTTTTGATTTTAGATTTTAGAAAGTTACACAGACTAACTTGAAATAACATTTCGGATATACTAATACAGAATTGAGCAAAATATTTTAATTTTGGACATATTGAAGTATATTTTCGAACAATGGACACAGAAATAATTTTAAGACGGTCTGCCTTTATAGATACACTGTGTTTAAAAGATGCTAAGGAAGCAGAACAAATATTACCTCACATGACTGAGACTAATCTGTAAGTAGGTTTTAAAAAAAGTAGGCTGTAAGAATTACATGGAAAAATGTGTCATACTGGACATATAAAAGAAAACTAACTAATGTCTTAATAATTAGAAGGTATGCTCAAATAATAAACCAAGGGAATGACCTGAATAATTCTCTTATACTGGATTTACAAAATAGGATTGTTAATCTATTTTGTAAATAGGGACAAAGTAAAAAATGAAAAGAAACAAAATTCTAAGACATTATTTGAAGGAACTAAATATTAAGATTGTTATAAGAAAAAAGAAGGAATATAAAGTTGGTTTATTTATTATTAATAATAATAAAATAATAACAACAACAATAACAACAACAACAATGAAATAATAAAAAACAACCACAACCACAACCACAACCACCACCACACCATCACCACAAAACAACAACAACAACGACAATAATGATGATGATGATGATGTTGAAAGAGACCTTGGAGGTCACCTACTCCAACCCCCTACTCAGGCAGGAAACCCTATACTATTTCAGACAAATGGCTGTCCAGTCTCTTCTTAAAAACTTCCAGTGTTGGAGCATTCACAACTTCTGGAGGCAGGTTGTTCCACTGATTAATTGTTCTAGCTGTCAGGAAATTTCTCTTTAGTTCTAGATTGTTTCTCTCCTTGATATGTTTCCATCCATTGCTTCTTGTACTACCTTCTGGTACTTTGGAAAATAGCTTGACTCCCTCTTCTTTGTGGCAGCCCCTGAGATATTGGACCACTGCTATCATGTCACCTCTCGTCCTTCTCTTCATTATACTAGACATACCCAATTCCAGCAACCGTTCCTTATATGTTTTAGCCTCCAGTCCCCTAATCATCTTTGTTTTACATCGTGGTGACCAAAACTGGATGCAGTATTCCAAGTGTGGCCTTACCAAGGCATTGTAAAGTGGTATTAACACTTCACGTGATCTTGATTCTTTCCCTCTGTTAATGCAGCCTAGCACTGTGTTGGCTTTTTTGGCAGCTGCAGCACACTGCTGGCTCATATTTAAGTGATTGCCCACTAGGACTCCAAGATCCCTCTCACAGTTGCTACTATTGAGCAAGGTACCACCTATACTATACCTGTACATTTGGTTTTTCTTGCCTAAAGGTAGAACCTTACTTTTTTCACCATTGAATTTCATTTTGTTAGATAGGGCCCAATGTTCAAGGTTGTCAAGATCGTCCTGTATCTTAAGCCTTTTTTCTGGAGTGTTGGCTATTCCTGCCAGCTTGGTGTCATCTGCAAATTTGATGAGTTCCCCATCTATCCCCTCATCCAAATCATTGATGAAGATATTGAAGAGCACTGGGCCCAGAACAGAGCCCTGGGGATCTATTTGAGCAAAGTTAAGGGTCAAAATGTAATCCTTAATGGACTTTCACTGAAATCAAGACTGAAACGATGAGGGGTTATGGATTTGTTATAGATAAGAAATGGCATATGGGCAGAGGAGGCCATTTGTTGTATTTTAAGAAAATGTGATAAATTACCAAAATTGTTTATACTTGTTATGATGAAGGCAAGAATCATTTCTTTATATATTTCTTTCTTTCTTTCTTTGTCTTTACTATGCTCTTTATTTTTTCCTTCTATTTTTCTGTTTCTTTTTTATATTCTTTATAATTCTTTATAATTGTAATTAAAATTACTATTAAAAAAGAGATTATACAACATAAAGCTTAACAGTTGAAAAGAGGGTTAGCATGAGTCCATCGCTGCAAAATACTGCCATTAACCTATCCATAGGATCTTCTTTTTAGATGCTGTTTGAAAATATCTCCATATTACTTGAGTCCTACTGAAATGATAATTTATACAGTTTCGCACAGAGTAACAGCTCAGCATGAACAAATCATGGGAATTCAACCCTAGGTTGATTTGTTGGCTCTTCAGGATATTTTTGTCACCTCCTAAAGTGGAATAGAGACTGATTCACACAAGTATGTCCATTACCCAACATGCCTATGTTCAGTGGCTTTATCACTCTTTAACCTAGAGCAGAAGGTGTGAATTGCTTCTGTTGAAATGCATTCTGCTTGAAATAAGGCAAGGTCATATGGAAGGCCTACCTGTGGTGCTTGATCTATTAGACCTTGTTTAGCATGTGTTATCACTTGATGTTATTGTCACTGAGGACCATGCATATATGTGTTACTTACCAAGAAAGTGATCACTAGCTTTCACATTTAGTATCGAACAGGGAAAAGAAAATAAAGTTTCTCTTGATGATTTTGAGTTCATACAGCTATCTGAAATGAAAATCACCCCAGATCTTCAAACACCATTTGCTGAAAATAATGACTTGGAGCATGATTGCTGATATCACTGAATATCAGAAAATGGCTTCAGAGCTAATCAACGCATATACACGACTATTCTTTTAGACAAGCCTTGTCTTTTGACTAATTCTTTTGATCCAGATATAACATTCTGTTCATGTTCCAGTTCACAACAGGTAGGAGAGTACATTTGTTAATCTGGATGGGTTTATCTTTCATGTTCATTTATTTGCTGTACACACATGACAGTGGAAATAAGTGTTACGCTGCAAACAAGGCGATGCTTTTTTTTTTAAACAACCTCTACTATTTATGTGGGACATTGTGTCCCAGACATAAATTCTACTGGAACCAATGGTTATACAAGAAAGGAAGCTTTCTTAAAAATTTCAATAACGGCTTGTGAAAAAGCATACTATAACTATAATAAAAGTAGAAATAATTTATAAAAGATACAAAAATCCATGAGGAATCTATACAGATTATAATGAATTATTGTTGATGACATTATATGTATGTGTATGTGTATGTGTATAGGGGGGATGCAATGGCTGAGCACTTAAAGATGCTGAGCTTGTCCTCTGGAAAGATCTGAGCACCATGCAACAGGGTGAGCTCCCATTAGTTGCCCTAGTTCTTGCCAATCTAGCAGTTCGAAATAATGCAAATTTGAGTAGATAAATAGGTACTACTTCGGTGGGAAGGTAACCATGTTCCATGCACCTTGGTGTACAGTCATGCTGGCCACATGATCATAGAAGTGTCTTTGGATAATGCTGGCTCCCTCGGTTAAGAAACAGAGATGACCACTACTTCCTAGAGTCATACATAACTGGACAGGGGAAACCTTTATCTTTATGTATTTATATATATTATGTTTTCTGAGGTTTTCGCGGGTATTTCTATGTAGGTCTTTGTTTGTTCGGGTTTTCTCCCGCGTAAAATTGGAAGTGTCTTGGCGACGTTTCGATGAAGTCCCATTCGTCATCTTCAGGCTGGTGTTTTCAGCTTCGTTTTCACCTTTGCTGCTCAAAGCATGAAGCTGAAAACACCAGCCTGAAGATGACGAATGGGACTTCGTCGAAACGTCGCCAAGACACTTCCAATTTTACGCGGGAGAAAACCCGAACAACCAAAGACCTACATATATATATATATATATTTAGGTTTTGCTAACAAAGAATAAAGAGAGAATGGTATAGCTATTTCGAGTTCCTTTAACTCTCATCAGCCATCATATATATATATATATATGTTATGTTATATTGAAGTAAGCTGTTTTGAATATGATTTATATGAAAAAGACCTATACAAATAAAACCAGTTTCAGATGTTGCTCTTAGATCTTAATTGGATTGTCTGATTGTTCTGTTATCAGAATGGGAAGCAACCCTTTTTTTGATGACATAAATGGATGACTTAAACCTTTACCCACTTCTTTTCCATTGCTAATTCCATCTCTTGGCACATTTTTCTGCTGGAGTTTGTAAGCACCCCCACCCCCTTATGTCCTTTCAAATGTTCTTATCCATTTGGGCTTGAGTGCTTTATTGCTTTACAGGATAGCTTCAGGAGTTTATGGGCTACTACTCATAGGCAGGGATATCCTTTCAACTGAGTTAGTATTTATCTCTACAATAGTACCTTTCAAACCTCCATTTCACTCTAACTGTTGCAGGAGCTCAATCAATATCATTCTCTTGAATCTCCAATGTAAAAGATGTGACAGCCTGCATGAATTATCACCAAGGCCAAAATTCTTTGCCTTTGGAGAACCAGAAGATTATCCCAAGCTTGACCTTCTTATAGGTATGTTAATGTTTTTCCTGTGTTGTGTTCTTAATGGGAGGAAACTTTTTGACAAGGTAGTATTCCCAATTTGAAATGTTGTAGGGCAGGGGTCTGCAACCTTGACAACTTTAAGACTTGTGGACTTCAGCTCCCAGAATTCCTCACTAATAATAGGATAAAAGCTTGCCCCAATTGGGGCCAGTCTACATTCTACAAAGATGGACAGGGTTGCTTAGAGATACATCACATTGTTACTGGATGTCTTTTGATATACTGTATATTCTGGTGGGAAATAACCCCACCAGGCATCAGAAAGGGTGTGGCATGAGACGTGAAATATGGAATATCTATACACCAAAGGGCATGCCAGGTGCAAGAAATCAAGGAACAAAGTTGCTCAAATGAGTACAAGTGTATTCCATGCTAGCTCTATACAAAACACTCTACAAAAACTCAACGTTAAAAAACCTAAGAATTCTGGGAGCTGAAGTCCACAAATCTTAAAGTTGTCAAGGTTGCAGACCCCTGGTATAGGGTCTCCTGCTTGAGCAGGGGGTTGGACTAGGAGACTTCCAAGGTCTCTTCCAATTCTGTTGTTCATCTCTACCATGCTTTTTCTGTATTTTTGAATATCTATGGAGATTCTCAGTCATCCAGGTATGGTTATATTTTTGAATAATAAAGAAGCCAGATCTCTGGTGGTTAGGCACAGGGCAACTTAGTTCACCCTCTATTTGTAGGATGCTGCCACGTGACTGACCAGCGTAATCTATGACCAGGTCTCTGAGAAGCAGCTATTTAGCTATCACCAGGGAAATGTTGTAAATTATATTCTTCATCTATATATTAGAAAACATAAGGGAAAGATTAACTCATTCAGCAGAGTTGGGGAAAATCAGTGCTGTCTAGTAACTTAAATTAATGTATAACCGGGATGACATGCTACAGTAAACACACAGTAGAAGACCCATTAACTGTAGCAGGAAACCAAGGACTTATAAAAAAACTTTATTTGCATTGTAAACAATGTTCTTGTTATATATTTTATATACACAGCAGTCACATCTGATGATTCTAGGCTGTAATCAAACAAATGCAAAATGGATGGTTTAAAAATTGGGGTTCATCTGAAGACAGGATTAGTCGCACATGGATGTGTTCCTGAGCAATTTTTCGCATCCAAACTGCATATTAAGCACTTGGGTATTGAGTCATTAATGCAATGGAAAAGAATTGTGCTTTTCTGGCTAGGTTTGTCTTTGATATCCTATGAGAATGATGCCAGAAAAAATCAAGTAATCTTGTACATAATGGAAATAATAGAAGTTCATTCGACAAATCCAACCTCACTAGCTTTTAAAAGAGATTTCTGCCTCCCTACATTGGAAATGTGAAATCATTTCTCACCTTATAAAAGTCAAAGGCAGTCTCTGCATTTTCATTATTGTGTTGAAATCCAAATATTATTCTTCCATTCTCTAACTCATTCTCATCATTGTGTGATCAAACTATAGCCGAGGAAGGAAAGGTTAGCTTTATCAATCAAAGTTTGCTACCAGCATTCTAAATAATTGAACCCTCCAGAAAAACAAGCTTTATGCATTTTTTTTCTTTCTTCTTTTTTTCACATCTCCATAAAAAGTCATTTCAATATGTTTGGTTCTGTGGCAGGAGGTTTTTTTTATGAAGTGTTTATCCTTTTCACAGTTCTTGACAGAAGAGCAGTGATATACATATAAATATATTTGCAGTTTGAGACTCAGCACACTTTTCAAAAGAATTCAAACTTTTTTTTCTTTTTTTCCTTTTCTTCTTTCTCTCTTGTCATGATGTTTTGGTTATATCTAGACAGTTGAGCCATTTTGTTAAAAGCAAAGCAGAATTGTGCCACAGTCTAAAGGGAAACAGAATAAATTATTTCAACTCAATATTGAGATCTAGTTTGATCTAGTGCAGGGGTAGGCAACCTCGGCTCTTTTATGACTCGTGAACTTCAACTCCCAGAATTCCTGAGTCAGCTATGCTGACTCAGGAATTCTGGGAGTTGAAGTCCACGAGTCATAAAAGAACCGAGGTTGCCTATCCCTGATCTAGTGGTTAAGACACCGGGCTGAAAAGCAGGGTATTGTGACCTTGGGCCAGTCACACACTCTCAGCCCAACCCAACTCACAGAGTAGTTGTAGTGGGGAAAATAGGAGAAAGGTGGTCTGTTGGATATGTTCATCGTCTTATTTGTAAAAAATAATAAAGTCAAAATACAATTAAATAGATAAAATAACAAAATATTCAAAGCAAGTAGAAAATTAGCACATCAGGGTACGAGGCCCAGACCACACCACTCTGTGCAGATTCTAATGACACAAAATGAAATCTAAATCATATTGATTTCAAATCATATTCCAGAAAGCGTACCACTGAAATAAACAATAGAGTTTTGGAGTGCTTCTGATTCAGTTTCCTTTAGAGAATACTTTAGAGAGCCTAGGGACACAAATGCAATACTTTCTGGCCATCAAATCCAAAGTGACAGAAATCATAGCTTTTGGGACCTTTTTTTTTGGGATGTTATGGGTTAATACCATTTGAAAAAAAAATGTGATCTCTTCCTCCATCTAGCTATATGATAGTTCATGATTAGAAGGCATGTCCTCATCTGAGTTAGGAATTAAATTTCCACCCAAAATCATTGTAAGAGGAAACTTAAGCATCCAATTCCTTTTGTTTCCCATCTTTAAGTAATGGTAAAAGGATATTTGCTATCATTTTGGAAAAAAAAATTAAAATGCTAGGCCTGTTGATAGCCATGGCTGGCTTTTAAAAAATAAAAGTTTATTTTCCTGTGCTTTCTGGAACAATTATTTATTCACACCTCCACGCACTCCTGCAATTCACTCCTATGGGTGAAAAATAAAGAGGGAAAATAAATGCAGAATTGGCAAACCTTATTCCTGCTATTCTTCATATAGGATCTTTCCCCAGTTATGAGCTATATCTGGACATGTTTTCCATCTATGTTTGAATTGGCAAAATAACATATTGGCATAAAATGGGTTGTTGCCATTGCCATTGCTTGTTGCCAAAGGGGGCTCTCCTGATTTTACCTGTGGAGTGTGTGCTAAGACAATAATTGGTAAAAAAAAAAAATCCTCTGGCTTTGCTGCCCTCTCATTTTCTGATTTTCACCAATCGGCATGGAGCCATCCACCACTCATACAAGGATGGGGTGGAGTTTAGAAAGGTGCCACATTTAACAAATGGCTGACTTGCTTGTTCTGCTTTATTTTGTGTGTCAAAAGGGAATTTGCACCAGTCATAGCAGAGGTAGAGAGTTAACAAACCACAAAACCTATCCTTTTCACCCTACTAGCTGGCAAGGTCATTGGAGATCTTTTTTTGTTCAGCCATCATTTAAAGCTCCCATGCCATCTTTCTTACTTAAACAGCTGTCAATGGGCTTCAGAACTGTGTCCCCCATATTCCCCCTTAAGTTGAAAATACCAGATGGCAGCCAAAGAGAATAGCAGGAGCCAAAGCACCCTGAAGTTATTCAACAAAGCACCTGAAGGCAGGACAAGAAGCAATGGATGGAAATTAATTAAGGAGAGAACCAACCTAGAACTAAGAAGAAATTTCCTGACAGTTAGAACAATTAACCAGTGGAACAACCTGCCTGCAGAAGTTGTGAATACTCCAACACTGGAAGTTTTTAAGAAGAGATTGGACAGCCATTTGTCTGAAATGGTATAGGGCAGTGGTTCTCAACCTTTTTAATGCCGTGACCTCCAACCGGTCGTAAGTCGAGAACTACTCAACCGGTCGTAAGTCGAGGACTACTCAACTGGTGCAGCACCGTTTGCAGAATGGTGGGCTCAGCAGGGCAGAGACAGCCTGGACAATTCCTATTGGCTTTTGAAAGCCAATAGAATTAGACTCTATTCAAGAGACTCTATTCTATTGGCTTTCAAGAGCCAATAGAATAAAAGGGAGTAGCACAGCTAAGGAAAAGGGGAAAAAATGGCAGACTGCGTTGTTTGGTGACCCCCGTGAAATGGTCGTTCGACCCCAAATGGGGTCCCGACCCACAGGTTGAGAACCACTGGTATATGGTTTCCTGCCTCAACAGGGGTTGGACTAGAAGACCCCCAAGGTGCCTTCCAACTCTATTATTGTTATGTTATTATTATTGTTAAGTGATCAAAAGATGCTGGGCTGTCTCCTATCCTATCCTATCCTATCCTATCCCATATCCTTCAAACAGCTGTGGATTTGTGCCAACCTTAAAATATTGTATTAAGGATAATTTAAATTTCATTCATGGGCTAAGGACAATATAATAATACTTTAATGAGAGCCTATTAGAATAAGGGCATGTTTGCACCTTGGTTAGATTCAAATGAGAACAGACCCAGAATGGCCTGCAACTTCAAAGAAGTAGGCAAAATGTACCTGTTATAGACCACAGATGTGGGAATTACCAACTTTGCACATAGCCATAAAGGTAGTAGAATAACTATGGGTCTCCTGCTGGTTTCTGCATTAATGGAAGAACAAACAGGGTACATTATGGGGACAGTTGCCAAATCTGTCCTGTATCTTTCAGTATCTCCATAGTGATGCAATGGTTAGAATGCAGTACTGCAGGCAAACTCTGCCCTGTCAGGTGTTCGATTCTGACTGACTCAAGGTTGACTCAGGCTTCCACCCTCCCTAGATGGGTGAAATGAAGACCCAGATTGTTGGGGGCAACATGATGACTCTGTAAATTGCTTAGAGAGGGCTATAAAGCACTATGAAGCAGTCTATAAGTCAAAGTGCTATTTCTATTGCTATCTCTGCAAAATGTGCCATCTATTCTTTATAATGTTAGATTATTTGTTTTGAGCTGTATTTTGTATTCACAGAGTTTCCTACACATTATTGATGGAGTATTTTGTTTTTTTTTTTTCCTAAGAAAAAGAAACTTTCTGGCAAGATTATATTTTAAGTCCTGACATAGGACACTGTTCATTTAATTTATTTATTGAACTTGCAATGGTCTCAATTTAAAATAGCTTAAAGCCTCCTTGAATCAATGAGCCCTCGGTAGCCACAGGTGTCACAGTCTTCTGAAGCTCATTTTGGTCCAAATGTTAATGATTCCTGATAATGATACACCTAAAGCAAGTACAAACTCCAGGTTTTTTTTCTCCATTTCACCCTATTGGTGTTTTATCTGAACATAGCCAAATGTAGGGACATACATTAGACAGAAAGTTAATAGCAATAAAGAGATATAACATTTCTCCAAGAACTGAAAACTCAGATTTATCAGACTTGGTTACTTTTGCAATAAACCAAAACTCATATAGATCACAGTGTTCCCTAGAGCATTTGAAAAATTCACCCCATGCATGAATAGATGAAATACATATAATTTCATCAAGGATCATTAAGAAGATGGGTAACTAATTTCTGAATGGTTAGCTAGACTCAGGACCTAATAGGCACAGAGGTTTGTTCATAACTGGGTAAACAACAGGATTGGATTTCACGTATCTTCACCATTCCATAAAATGGAAAATAAGGGTATTCAATGAGTTTATAATCAAAAGGCAATATATAAAATTAGCTACTAATTGTCTTTCTTGAATTTTTTGTTCTGGAGTTGGAGTTTAGGAATTCAAACAATGAAGTTTCCCAGATTTGGGATTTTAGGATAGCGGTTTTGTACATCCCAATCTAGGAGAGGATCTGACTTTGTATGTGTTTGGTAAGAAGGGATCTATTTGTCTCATTAGTCTAGTTTTCAAGCTATATTTGAAGCCATCTGGAATTGTTGCTTCAATTCAACAGTTCTTCAACTAACTCAACCACTGAAGCACATTAGCAAATCAATGAAGGAAATGGTTTCAGACTACACATTGTATCTGATGGTTGTGAAGAGCCTTGTGAGTTTCAATTGTTCAGCTTTCTACTTCTTGTTCTTAAAGGCAAGGGTTAACTTTGTTTTATCTTGTGTAAACAGAGCACTTGCACACTGATCCTGTCAACACAACCTGGAATTCATTGTGGCTCTTAGAAATCTAAAAAGGGGGTCAAGGGGAACTTTGTTTTTAAATTCTGCACAACTGGGGCAAACGTGAAGTCTCTTGCAATGAATGGATGGATGGATGGATGGATGGATGGATGGATGGATGGATGGATGGATGGATGCCAGAATAATGCTCAACTGTTTACTGCTGTAAACATAAGGGCAGGTTGGTAAGACTAACAAGGTAAGTTCTTATATGCCAGTGTTTTTTACCTGTCTGTCTCTATGGCATTGTGGTTCTCCAGGTCTGCTTCAGTTCCCTCTGCAGACTCACACAGATTTGATCTCCAACCTATAATCCTGAACACTCTGTTGTGCCAGGGATGTAGGGTATTTCCAGAAGGGGCCAAACTTGCCAATTAGTTATTGACAATTCTCCTGGTATCCCAAAAAAAAAAAAACAAGTGATCAAACTAGGCAGCAAACATAACACATATCTGAAAGAAGAAGCCAAAGCTCTTTCTTCAATATCACATCAAACCTAATGCTCAGCAAAGTGTGTGGAAAAGTAACATGGCTGTTTTTTTGTTTTTGTTTTGATATATATATATATTTAATTGGTGCTGGAAATTCATTTACAACAGTCAGATTCACTTTTTAAAAGAATATGTTCTTGAAAGAGATCCCAACTGTTGCTTTGTGCTTCTTCCCATTTTGAGTACAAAAAAAGGGGGGGGGCTTCTTTGACCTTGTATGATATCGATATCGATTTTTGCTTGTTTTCATTTTGTACCAAATTCCTGGTGGATTAGATCTTAGTCCTTGGAACATATTCTTCCCTCTCCTCTTCCTTTTTCCTCCTTCCAGTTGCACTGTTCATCCAGTGTCTCTATAGGTGCTTTTTCATATAATTTGGAGCTGTTGTGTTATCCTTTATTTATTATTGCCACCTCTGCCTTGAAAGAATTATAGGGTGGGGAAGGGAAGTATTTCCAAAATGTATTCTCTAGCAGATTTGCACCTGAAACTTGGAAGGGTTAATGTCATCTAAATGATCTACTGTCTCTTCTATTTTTATCCCTTTCTGTCAAAAAATAAAGCGGTTTGTATATTTGGAAGTTTCTGTCAGGACATCTTCAGCTTATTCCACTTCGTTGGCATCCTGCCATAAAAGGCAGGTTGGGAGAAGAAATTGGGGAAGTAAAGGGGGGAATGACAGGGTGACAGGAACCAAAAGTGTCAATCTGGAACAGACCAGCTGATCAAGAATGGGGCTATGAGAACAGAATGTGAAACTCCACCAAAGAAGTGTCAAACCTCAGAGCTGTTCTCAAAACAAGTAATCTGAATATCATTAGACATTGACAGACTGGTCAAGTGAGGGAGGACCTGGCAAGAGGGAAAACTGCAGGCTTGCGCAGAAACATTCAGATCCAGTTTTGCTTATGCTGTAATCACTTGAATTTAGTAAAAATGAACCTTTTACTTCACCAATGGAACCGAGGGTTTTTCTTTCCTAAGAACCCAACTCAGGACACTCCTAACAGTTTCTCCAAAAGAAAATATAGACAATTAAAAAAAATTAAAAAATGTCCAAATTTGAATTTTTCAGGTATTAATCTCAAATCCTATCAGGGTTGATTCAAACAGACCTACACATAAACATCATATTTTATTTAGGTTGAAGTAGTTCCAGAAAAAGTAGTGGGATAAGCCTTTTCATAATATAGTTCTGGGCCCGTGGCTACTTTTAAATTAAAATAAAAGTATTGGGAAAGAACCTAATTCAAGGCTGGGTCAAGCACTTTGTATGCAGTCAGTCTCAGGGTCTTTTCTGAAACCATTGAAAAATACAACCTGTCAGTGCAATCACAATAGTGCTACTCCTCCATTGTTTCTCTAATCACCGTGTATTTGAGGAAAGTATCAATTTTCTGAAGTTTTTATGGAGCATATTCCTTTAAAAAGTAAATCTGACTAGTCTAATCCCAACCCTCATCTCCAGTGTTATTCTGCGCTTCTTCAGATTTTGAGCAAAAAAGGCCTTCTTTGACCTTTTACAATGTAGATATCAATTTTTGCTTGTTTTCATTTTGTACCAAATTCCCAGTGGATTAGATCTTAGTCTGTTCTTTTTTCCTCCTTCCCAAACAGAGGTCTACAAGGAGAAAAGCAGAACATGTGACTTGCAAGGATGTGTAATATCTGACAGTAAGTATACAAGAGATCATATATGAGCTATTAAATGTAATCATTTTTTTAAAAAAAGCATCATTGATATGTCTTAGTTTCATTTTGGTAGAACACATTCATTAAAAAAACATTTTGAATTAAGACACTGGTGTGTATTTAACTTAATTAAATATTTAATCAAATGTCATCCTGATATTATTTCTGCTCCTACAAATTTCCATAACTCTCTTGTAGATTTTGCCTATTTTATTACTTCTGTTGACTTTCGGGAAGTTTAAGACTGTTATAAAATTTCAGTCTGTCTGATGGGACCTTCCAAGACAAGTTTCCATTTATAAGCTGAAATAAATAAAAGTAGCATTTTTTTTACAAGCTCTTTTACTGTTATGCATGTATCATTATCTATGTGAGCTATATGCTACAGAAAATGCCCTCTAAAATGTCCTTCCTTCCCTCGTGGAAGTCATTCTGTAGGTAGCCTCTCTTATTTAAATGTTCTGTGAACTGTATCACCTGCTCACTTTTTTCATGCACTAAATAATAATTTGCATGTAGAGATTTGAGAGCTACATAGTGCAATCTTTGTTCAAAACTTCAGGAGGTTTAGTAATTAAAACCACTGAGTTCCAATTAGTTATCAATAGGTAACAATAGAAATCAGCCTGAGACCCACAGTCTTGAAAATACATTCAGTCCTTCAGTTAAGAACATCTGACTTGAGGGCAACTCATTCTTACAAATGGCTGTCCATTACTAAAAATGGTAAATGGCATTCCGCTTCCTTGAGCCAATGAATTGCTGAAGCCGCACAATGTTTTCATGAACAATTGAAGTCACACATTTGTAATATACAGCAGGAGCGGCCAATTAATTTCCCCAATAGGCCACATGAGAAACTGGGATTATTGTGGAGGGCTGATCCATAGGGCTATAAAGATACATAGGCATGTATGCATGCACATATGCAAATTGAAAAAATAGCATCAATGCAAAATAAAAGCAATGTAATTGTTTTGCGTGCAAGGCATACATTTATTTAATTTGATTTCTAATTTCTGATTGATCTCACACAGGTGGACAGGCACATCCAAATGACTGTATGTGGCTTGGTGGCCATAAAATGCCCAAGTCTGAAATTCAGAACAGAACAGAATAACAGAGTTGGAAGGGACCTTTGAAGGTCTTCTAGTCCAACCCCCTGCTCAAGCATGAGACTCTATACCATTTCAGACAAGTGGCTTTCCAGTCTCTTCTTAAAAGCCTCCAGTGATAAAGCATCCACAACTTCTAAAGGAAAGCTGTTTCACTGATTAATGATTCTCCTTAGTTCTAGGTTGCTTCTTTCCTTGATTAGTTTCCATCCATTGTTTCTTGTCTTGCCTTCTAGTGCTTTGGAAAATAGGTTGCCCCCCTCTTCTTTGTGATGGCCCCTGAAATATTGGAATATTGCTATTATGTCACCCCCTAGTCCTTCTTTTCACTAGACTAGCCATATTCAATTTCTGAAACTGTTTTCATATGCTTTAGCTTCCACGCCTCTAATCACCTTTGTTGCTCTTCTCGGCACTCTTTCCAAAATCTCAACATCTTTTTTATAATGTGGTGATCAAAACTGGATGCAGTATTCCAGATGTGTTCTTACTAGGGTTTTATAAAGCAGTACTAATACTTCACGTGATCTTGATGTTATCCCTCTGTTAATGCATCCTAGGATTGCGTTGGCTTTTTTGGCTGCCCCCGCACACTGCTGACTAATATTTGAGTGATTGTCCACTAGGACTCCAAGATCTCTTTTGCAATTACTGCCACTGAGCCAGGCTTTATCTAATCTGTACCTGTACATTTGGGGTTTTTTACCTTATTTATTTATTTATTTATTTACAAATATTTATATGCCGCCCAATCCCAAAGGACTCAGGGCGGCGTGCAAAGTTAAAAACAGTCATAAAACAATAAAATAATCCAGTCATACCACGAGTCCGATCATATCCCGGCCCCCCGGGGACATCAGCCCCAGGCCTGCCAGAACAGGAGAGTTTTAATGGCTTTCTTAAAGGCCGGCAGGGTGGGAGTAGTTCGAACCTCGGGGGGAAATTGATTCCACCTTACTTTTCTCTACATTAAATTTCATTTTAGCAAATAAAGGCAGCTTGTTCACAAGGATAAGTTCCAATTTACATGCAACTTAATTTGACTTAAAAACAGATTTAGGAATGGATCTTGTTCTTAATCCAGGGAACTGTAATAGATCCCTTTATTTCCCAAAGTTAAACTGGATTTAGTTCCCATTGGGATGGATGATTCCCTAGCACTAACATATTTCATCCAAGGGGTGAAGGTCATCCTAGCTGCCCAGATAAATCAAGCAGGCACTTATCAATTGGTCAGATTATCACTTTTAAGACAATGGCAAAGGCATCATTTCACATTGTACAGGAGAAAAAAAAGGTAAACCACTACTGTATTTCACTAAGAAAACCAAATGAACAGAAAAAAATAAAACAATTGACTTTATAGTGCCAGATGATGGGCTCTCAGATAGGATGGCACTTAATGTGCTACTGAGGAAGAGCGAAGGATCTTTGAGAATACTAATGGATTGACATCTAATTGCTGATGTTGCCATGCAGGAAAAGGAAATCAAAAGATAAAAAGACAGAACTGTATGGGAACATGAAGCAACTTAAGAAGTATCAATATGGAAACGCTCAACATACAGTGAAAGATAAAACAAATCAATGACACCTTGGTATCTCAAGAATCAGTAAACTGAAATGGACCGGAATTGGACACATACAAACAGAAGATCAGACTTTTTACTACTCAGGATATGAAAGATAGAAAAAATGGTGTTGCTTTCATAATCAGGCAGGATGTAACAAAGGTAATACTTGGGTGCAATGCAGTCAATGACCAAATCGTATCAATTAGACATTGCAAACAATATTTTAATATAATGGCTATTCAAGTTAATGCTCCAATCACTGATAAAAAGGAGATTGACAACATTTTATTATGAAGTTCAATGTGAAGTCCACCGAACATGCCAGCAAGATGTGCTGCTTGGGCTTGGAGCCTGTCAACAGTGAAAACAATAAAGAGAAAAACAGAAGTTGGTTTGGATGAAACAGTAATTAAGCAGGAGGATGAGTTATCAGTTTTTGATTACTGCATTGCTTTCACAGTTCAAACAAAGAAAACATTATATAAATGGACAGTACCAGATGGAATACATAGAAATCAAATCAACTGTATTATCCTTACAAAGACATGGAATATGCCAATTATAATAGCAAAGAAGCTGAAAAAGGCTAGCTGTGGAACAGATCCCAAACTATCCATGTTCCTGTTCAAAATAAAGCTAAAGCCCAAGAACTCAATCAATTTCCATGATATGATCTTAAGCATATACTGTATGTACCCACCATTCTCAAAGAGAATAGCAGGAAATGCTTTGAAGTTGACAAAGCTGAACAATCCCAAAAATAAGTCAATATGTGGTTCACTGATTATAGAAAGTCCTTCAACTGTGTTGACCATGTCAGGCTGTGGAATGGCTTTCAGAAAATGGGAATTCCAAAACATTTCATTATCCTTATGTAAAATCTATGCACATCAGCAAGTATTGCAGGCCCAATTGCAAAAGAAAGCTCAGGACTATATTGGTTGGAAACATGCAGAAGAGGCCTTCACCTGCAGTGAATAGACAATGATTAAAATGTTGTTGATGTTGTTGTTGTTAATAATAATAATAATAATAATAATAATAATAATAATAATAATATTGGAAGGGCCCTTGAAGGTTATCTAATCCAACCCCCTGCTCAGGCAGGAAACCCTATATCATTTCAGACAAATGGCTGTCCAGTCTCTTCTTAAAAACTTCCAGTGTTGGAGCATTCACCGCTTCTGGATGCAGGTTGTTCCATTGATATTGTTTTAACTGTCAGGAAATTTCTCCTTAGTTCTAGTTTGCTTCTCTCCTTGCTTAGTTTCCATCCATCACCTCTTGTCTTGCCTTCAGGTGCTTTGGAGAATAGCTTGACTCTCTCTTCTTTGTGGCAACCCCTGAGATATTGGAACACGGCTATCATGTCACCTCTCGTCCTTCTCTTCATTAAACTAGACATACCCAATTCCAGCAACCATTCCTTATATGTTTTAGCCTCCAGTCCCCTAATCATCTTTGTTGCTCTTCTCTGTGCTCTTTCTGGAGTCTCAACATCTTTTTTACATCGTGGTGACCAAAACTGGATGCAGTATTCCAAGTGTAGCCTTACCAAGGCATTGTAAAGTGGTATTAACACTTCATGTAATCTTGATTCTATCCCTCTGTTAAAGCAGCCTAGCACTGTGTTGGCTTTTTTGGCAGCTGCAGCACATTGCTGGCTCATATTTAAGTGATTGTCCACTAGGACTCCAAGATTCCTTTCACAGTTACTACTATTGAGTAAGGTACCACCTATACTATACCTATGCATTTGGTTTTTCTTGCCTAAATGTAGAACCTTACTTTTTTCACCACTGAATTTTATTTTGTTAGATAGTGCCCAAAGTTCAAGTCTGTCAAGATCCTCCTGTATCTCCTGGATGATGATGATGATGAGGATGATGATTTTGTGTCCTGGACCTGCTGAGGCAAGTCAGCAGGCCCAGAAGTGTTGCAAATGGTCCCGGGCAACCTAAAAGCTGCCCAGGACCAGACTGGTTGGCGCTGGTCTTGCGCGCAGGTGCAAGGCATGAAAAAAGGGGACTTGTGATTGGATGTTTTGGGAAAGGCCTGCGAGCATGTTGGTTTGCTGAGTGGTACAGTGGAAAGAATAAAGAAGAACTTGATTAACAATGGGTGTGTGTCGCTTCAATGCCGTGAACCCCAATACATAAAAGTGGCGACGAGGGTGGGATTGCTGCAAAGAAGAAGACAACCCAACCTAGCCTCCAAAAAAGGAGCTGGAAGCCGGGAAGTCAGCGCCCAGATCTGCACTCACCTGCCAGTACGCAAATGCTGGAGGTGGGTTTGGCAAACAGGCCTCTTCTCAGCCTGAGTTGCAGTGAGGCTAAAAGAAGCTAGCAATGTCGAAAATCGTCCGGTTGTCAGAAAACGACGTGTCTCACCTGGAGCGTTGGAACTCTTACGTGGCCCGGGTGGAAACTACTTGCGAGTTAACCAGGTTTGAGAAGACGGCTTGAAGGCAGCAACACTGCTGTGCGTCTGCGGTCAGGACACTTTTGATGTGGCCAAAAAATTAGTAGCTCCTGTGCCACTTGAGTCTGTAATGTACACAGACTTGAAGAATATGTTGAAGGACCATTTTCATCCAAAGCTATCTGTGATTGCGTGGAGGCACGCTTTTGAGCAGAAGGACCAGAAGACTGGTAAGTCTGCTGCGGAATTCATCGCTGCCTTGAGATAAGCTGCCAGGCCTTGTGAATTCAAGGACCTGGAAGAACGTTTACGAGACTGTTTTGTCTGCGGCCTTAGAAGTAGAGAGCTGCAACAAAAGATCTTTGCTAAAGCTGAAGTCACATTCCAAGATGTCTTACGCAAAGTTGCAGCTGAAGAAGCAGCAGGCGGCGCTGTGAAGGCCTTGCAACTTGCCAGAAGCGCTACAACAGTCACGTCCATCCATCAAGAGGTCGCTCAAGAAGTGCAGGACCTGGATCCAGAAGAAAAGGTGGACAGACTTCACTAGCCCGCAGCACAAAGGCTGCGAGAGAAGCCAGTCAAGACCCCGGCAGCCCTCCAGTGTCTCGGATGTGGAGGACGCCACAAGCGCTCAGACTTGCCGGTTCCGCTCTGCCATTTGTTGGGCATGTGGTAGGCAAGGCCACATTGCCATTGTCTGTTTGGGTCGCCATCAGGTGCAACTTGGGAAGAATTCCTTCAGAAAGGTATCAGGGTCCCCAGCTAACACAGGATGGGTTTCTGCGCATCACGCAGAAGCATTTTGCAGACAGGGACACACAAGCCCCTTAAGAAGAAGCTTTGCATTAATGTGAAGCTACAAGGGGTTCCCTTATCGAAGGAGCTGGACACTGGGTCCGCTCTATCGATCATTTCATACAATACCTTTTAAAGGATTTGCAGTAGTAGTGGCTTTAGAGTCAAACTCAGGCCATCGAACTTAATCCTCATGGATTTTCAAAATTCAAGGATTAAAGTACTTGGAGAAGCTATCCTCAAAGTGCAGCATAAGGATTTTCAGGGTCTTTTAGATGTGGTGGTTGTTGTTGATGAGCGTACGAGTCTAATTGGACTTGAGTGGTTTGAGGCCTTAGGAATCCAAGTAACGGGCATAAATAGTCTGCAATCTACAGGCATTGCAGAAGTCTGCAACGAGTTTGCAGATGTGTTTAGCTCTGAGCTTGGGTCTTACAAGGGGCCTCCCATTTCCTTGTGTTTAAACCCAGCCATCACACCTGTTAGAATTAAACCAAGGAGGGTGCCATTCACCTTAAAGGGCAAAATTGATGCAGAGCTGGTCAAGCTGCTCCAGCAGGGCATCTTGGCACCGGTGGACTCAAGTCCATGGGAAACCCCCATTGTGATGCCTTTAAAGGTAAGTCCAAATTTGTGCAGACTACAAATGCACCCTGAATACTGCTTTGCAACAACACGCATACCCTGTACCGGTAGTGAGTCATATTCCGGCCTCTCTCAAAGGGGGAAAGCTGTTTGCAAAACTTGATTTAGCACAGGCCTATCAACAGTTACCTGTTGACGAAGCAACTGCAGAGGCCCAAATGATAAAGACCCATAGGGGCGCTTTTAAGGTGAAGAGGTTACAATTTGGGGTGAATGTTGCTCCTGGTATATTCCAGAGCATCATGGAGTGCATGCTCAGGGGAATACCTGAGGTTTACCCCTAGTTTGATGTCGTCCTCATTGCAGGGGAGTCATCACAAAATTTGTCAGAGAGGTTAACGGCTGTATTATTGAGGTTCCGCCAAGTGGGCCTCAAATTGAAAAAAAACAAATGCAAGATTGGAGTCACTTCCACAGAATTTTTAGGATTTAGAATAGATGCCCAAGGCATCCACCCAGCAGAATCTAAACTGAAGGCCATTCAGGAGGCCCCAAGTCCCAAGTCTAAAAGTGAGCTTCAGGCTTTCTTGGGGCTCCTCAATTTCTATCATGCATTTCTGCCCCATAAGGCTGCAGTGGCTGAGTTGTTACACCGGCTCTTAGATAAGCAAGCTCCTTGGCAGTGGACTAAGGCCCATGACAAGAGTTTTAATGAAGTCAAGGCCTTGCTTTCATCAAATGCAGTATTAGCACATTTTAATGAGCAACTGCCTGTGTGCATCGCATGTGAGGCATCCCCTTATGGGGTGGGGGGAGTACTTAGTCACCTGAAGGGTGATGGGACACAAGTCCCTATAGCCTACTATTCAAAGACTTTGTCATCTGCAGAGCATAATTATGCTCAAATTGACAGAGAGGCCTTGGCCATAGTGGCTGGTATAAAGAAATTTCATGATTTCTTATATGGCTGCCACTTCATGGTCTACACAGACCATAAGCCATTACTGGGTTTGTTTACTACTAACAAACAAACCCCACACATCATTTCCCCACGTATGCTGAGGTGGTCCATTTTCCTGTCAGCATATGATTACATGCTTATTCACAAACCTGGGAAAGAAATGGGCCATGCAGATGGCCTCAGTACACTACCTCTCACACAAATAGAGGCAGATCCTGCCCCTGCTGTTCATATTCTCTCTATTCAGGAGCTGCCTGAATCTCCCCTCAATGCTAGGGACATGGCTGCAGAAACTGCCACTGATCACACGCTTACATGAGTGCTGACATGGGTGTTGTCAGGATGGCCTGACATGTGTCCAGATGCTGCGTTTCAAAGCTTCTGGCAAAGAAGGCACAAACTGTCTACATTTAAGGGGTGCCTGTTATGGGGTAGTCATGTAGTTATCCCAGCCTCACTGAGGGGGGGTTTGCCATAGAGGTGGATCTTGACTCTGGCACCCCAGCCACACATACGGGGGACTGGAATTACTGGGGCACTGCTGCAATGCAGGCCACATCCGAGGCTGGTCGTGGGCTGGAGGGACAATGTTCCCAAGAGCAGTCCATGGTGGAATGGGAGAACTCCACTCCACCATTGGGCTTGGGGATTTCCTCCCCTCCAAGGGAACCTGGTGGGATTTCAGAGGATCCAGCCAGTCAGCTGCGGCATGGGTCACCTGCCATCCAAAGTCTTGGTCTATTGAGCCCACCAGATGGGTCGGTAGGCCAGGCACCATTAAGTAGAAGTCCTAGTCTGCCTAGCCGGGCAGGTGAGCTGACAGACCAGGCACCCCCCCTGACCTTGCGTAGGTTGCAAAGGGCTAAAGCCCCTCCCAAACATCTGGAAGAATATGTGAGGTTCCTGTCATTACAAAGGGAACTTTGCTAGTCTGTGAAGGATGGTGTTGACCAACACCTGGTATAGCGTAATATATACCAATTATGATTTTGGAGAGCGTTTTGTTTAAAGTTAACCTCATTATTTATAAAAAGTATTTTGCTTGTGTGCTAGGCAAAGAAATTCCACTTTTTCTGGCTAGGGAAAAATATATATCTGTGTGTAGAGCTGTGTGTTTCATCCAGGGAGGAGGGTTGTTGTGTCCTGGGCCTGCTGAGGCAAATCAGCAGGCCCAGAAGTGTTGCAAATGGTCCTGGGCAACCTAAAAGCTTCCCGGGACCAAACTGGTTGGCGCCGGTCTTGCATAGAGGCGCAAGGCATGAAAAAAGGGGACTTGTGATTGGATGTTTTGGGAAACTATAAAAGGCCTGTGAGCCTGTTGGTTTGCTGAGTGGTACAGTGGAAAGAATAAAGAAGAACTTGGTTAACAATGTGTATGTGTCATTTCAATGCCGCGAACCCCAATACATAAAAATGATGATGATGATGATGATGATAAAAACAGGCTGGCTCCAGATTGGCAAAGTAATGAAGTGAGAATGCATGCTCTCTCCTGGATTGAAAGAACCTAAGCATTGTGTCAGGCTCTAAAGAAACATATTCTGTTTCAGTCATTGTTGTTTCTTAGCTTGCCCTCAGATGCAGGGAGAAGGAGGGATGTTTGGAGCGCTTAGCACACCTGTAAATAGTCCAGTCTGGAAACCAAGGTCATTGCAGAAACTGTTGACTGGGAACTGAAGATTTTTCTCTTAACAAATGTCTGACACTTAATTGGGGAGTGTGACCTGCACTGTCAGAGGGGAAGGAGGTTCTACTCTTTTAATTTACTGTTTTGGTGCCCTTTTGCCAGAGCTGGTTTTCTATTCATCAGTGCCAATATACTGTACTCAATAAAGTTTTGCATTAGAGATTGGAATGTCTCAGCTGTGCTTACTTCATTGGGATCATCGGGCGGATGCTTGACACATTGTTTTGAAATTGGAAGAGGCAACCCAATAACCTGTGAACAAATCAGTGCAGAGTTCTACTTTGAGATACAAATGATCAGGCTCAAATTATCATATTTTGTACAGATTATGAGATGGCTATGCTCTCTGGAGAGGTTTATAATTCTGTGAAAGGTGAAAGAAAAGAGAAGAGGGTGACCAGCAGCCAGGGGACAGATTCAGTTATAGCAGTGATCAATGCACTATTGGAACAGCTGAAGTTCAGGTTAGAGACAGATCATCCTTGAGAAGGCAGTCAATGTGCTTGCTAGAAATCAACTGACTTGTTGGCCTATAATCAAAATAATCAAAATTAGAAAAATACTTGGTAGAATTGAGCCTTTTTAAACAACAATGACAACAACAACAGAGTTGGAAGGGACCTTGGAGGTCTTCTAATCCAACCCCCTCCTCAGGCAGGAAATCCTATACCATTTCGGACAAATGGCTGTCCAGAGTCTTCCTAAAAACTTCCAGTGTTGGAGCATTCACAACTTCTGGAGGCAAGTTGTTCCACCGATTAATTGTTCTAATTGTCAGGAAATTTCTTCTTATTCTAGATTGGTTCTCTCCTTGATTAGTTTCCATCCATTGCTTCTTGTCCTGCCTTCAGGCGCTTTGGAGACTAGGTTGACTCCCTCTTCCTTTAGATATTGGAACAGTCCTTTAGATGATGATGATGATGATGATAACAATAACAACAACAACAATAATAATAATGTTGGAAGGGACCTTGGAGGTCATCTAGTCCAACCCCCTGCTCAGGCAGAAAACTCTATACCATTTCGGACAAATGGCTGTCCAGTCTCTTCTTAAAAACTTCCAGTGTTGGCGCATTCACTGCTTCTGGAGGCAGGTTGTTCCACTGGTTAATTGTTCTAACTGTCAGGAAGTTTCTCCTTAGTTCTAGGTTGCTTCTCTCTTTGGTTAGTTTCCACCCGTTGCTCCTTGTCCTGCCTTCAGGTGCCTTGGAAAATAGCTTGACTCCCTCTTCTTTGTGGCAGCCCCTGAGATATTGAAACACTGTTATCAAGTCAGATTTTCTTTTCATTAAACTAGACCTTCTTAACACTTATGATGTTACTGACTGTTCGTATTTGATCCATTTCAAGAAAAAGCAGTACTGAATATTTGTTCATAAGGCTCTCATTTTCAGATATGGACTAAAACCTCTTCCTAGACCTTGAAGTTAAAAATATAAGTCATTTACCACACATAAAAGGTTTTAAAGAAATATCTAAAATAGATGAATGTGCATCTAAATTTTTTGTGTGCCAATATTTGCACGTGGTTGTGGCTATTGTTGGTTAAATCAAGGGTCATCTGCTTTTTAATGCTTTGCTCTATCCCTTGCACTTAACAAATTTCACATTTTAATTTTGAATGTGTTTTCTTATAAAGAAAAGGTCCTATTCCTTAAGACTAAATTAATGTTTATGAATCATTAAGCTGTTTTATTAGCAAATCATTGTCTCACTCCTTCGTGAATGCCTGATGTTCTCCAGAATCAACATTTGCTTCTCTCTTTGTTGAATGGGAGTTCATGAATCATCTTGTTTTATTTTGTTTTGAAACACATGAATATATTTTAACAAAACACGAAAGTGAGGAAATATTGAAAAGGAAGCTGAAAAAGAAGGGGAAACCGCATTTTTAAAAGGGAACATATTTTAAGATTAGAAACTTTACATAGTTTAATAGTAATATATTGGGGAAACTGTTAATTGTTCCATCTGTTAGTTCATCTTATAGAGCTACCGTTAATATATGCCAATATTCTGGCACTGTAATGAAATCACTTTATAGAAAATGCAGCAATTCAGTAAAGGTAAGTCCCTGGGTATGGGGAAAATATTGTCTCAATGGAGGAAAAGCTTTTAGTAGCAAAATCCCTATCTTAAACATTTGGGCAATGTTTCCTTACGACGAAAAGAAATATAATCTGTTAACAGAGAAGAGTACACATTTACTTTTCTACAGAATGTCAAAATCAAAAGTTTACTTTGTTATCAGGAAACTGGATTTGAGGCTCAAAACGCATTGCTTTGGTAACATCTGGATACAAAGAAGTCCTTTCCTATGGAGTTAAAAGGGTGGGAATAATTTTTAGCATTTTATGCAAATATGAAATTTATACACTGTCTTAGCTGGATTCTGGGCACTTTACAGTATGTAACAATATGCCTTATTTACAGCAATAAATGTATAAAACAATATACTAATGCAATATTGTATAAGAAAACAACACATTTGGTGTTGAGGATCCCCAGTTGGTCCTAAAAGGCCTTCCCCAGAAGTTACCTCATACATCTTTCTGGAAGGCTATGAGTGAGGGGACCATTTTTACCTTGGGGTGAAGGGTGGAATCTCCAACTTTCACAGGAATGCAGCCCCTACAGCAGAGTCCCTAACCTTTTAGGCATCATGGACCAGTTCTGTGGAGAGAGGTTTTTCCAAGGACCAGAGGGTGTGTGGTTTTGTGAGCTGCCTACATCCTGTGGATGGGGGATTTGCTTGTTCGTGCAGACCAGTTGCTGGCATGCTGTGGCCTGGTACTGGTCCATGGACTGGTGGTTGGGGACTCCTTCCCTACAGAGAATGGGAAGGGAAGGGAAGGGAAGGGAAGGGAAGAGAAGAGAAACTCTTTTTTTTCTTCATTTTTACATACAGAATAATCCAGAATGCTTGTGCACTTGCTGACATCTTAGTATTTTAAAATTCATATTTAAAAGACTGACATAAAATGTAAAGGTACAGATGGGCATAACATAAAAATATACATACGTACTAGAAAAAGAGGTATAAACTAGAAGAAGTATGCAGAGAATAGCATATTAAGATTTATAGAATCAGTTTTTAGCTGCATTCTTAAACAATAAGCTGAGCAGAAAGTGTGATTAGTAAGAAGATATGAGACATTCAGAGAAAACAAAAATGAAAAAAAATTATATATACTTTCTCTAGTTTGTCATAAAAGTTAAGGCACCAGGCTAGAAACTGAGAGACCGTGAGTTCTAGTCCTGCCTTAGCCCCAAAGCCATAGGGTAACCTTAAACCAATCACTCTTTCTCAAACCCAGAAAGGAGGCAATAGCAAACCATTCTGAGATCTTGCCAAGAAAACCACAGAATTTGTCCAGGCAATTGCTAGGAGAAAAGACTGCCTCAAAGGAACTAAGCTATGTCATTAATCTACATCCCATGCTTGTATTTTCATTTTCCAATAATAGTCCCTTCTATCTTGAAGACAATCTTATTTGTTACTTGTTGGCAGACTAGAACCCTAATGTCACCAGGAAAGTCACAAAATTTCTCACTGCTCTTACTATCCTATGCAGGAAACTATTAATTTTCTGTTTACATTACCATACAAATTTATTTTGTTATTCCATGTTTCTTTCATTGCATGTAGGTCTTATCCCCTATCAAATTTTATTTGTCCCTGACCAATATTATACTCACTTACACAAAGACAAAGTCATGCCCCTATGTGTTCACTTAATAATAGACTACTTAGTAGGTAAAATTCAAGTATTGTATTTTTAACATTCCTTCTAGATAATGTTTATAATTTCTTCTCTATGTCATGGCTTCCTGTGTTTCTATTCTTTTATGCTATTAACTGTTTAAATTGCTGATCAATATCCATACTAATTATCATAACTTATCCATCCTTTGCAGAAGACAGAAATGGATTCAGAGACCCAGGCGACACAGTATTGAATAACTGGAGGTTGTATACATATTTATAGAAGTATATACCGAGAAGGTTAGATAAATAGAAGTATTAATGTAAGAGAAAATTAATCTTATTGTATATAATACAGATAGGGAAATTTGGAGAGAGGAGTTGCTCGGACATTACCCCTGAATTGTATCTGAAGAGGGATGAGAGGGAAGAAAGGAGAGGAGAGAGAAAAGAGTGAAGGAGGGGAGAAGGAAGTAGGAAGGTTGGAGGAGAAGTGGGGAGAAAGGGGAGGAGAGTGGTGAAGGAAAGAGAAGAGGAGAGGAAGAAGAGGGAAGTAGGGAAGAGAAGAAAGGGAGAAAGAAGGTAGAGAAGAAGGAGTGTGGATACAGTGAAAGGGGAAATGGGTGAGCAACACCAAAAGTCATGTGTATGTATTTATTTCATTTTATTAAAAGTATCTTATATATGAATGTAAAAAGAATGTATGTTAACATCTGATAAATATCATGGTATATGTATGGGGGAGAGTTTGGAAAAATAAAAAATAAAAAAAATAATTTAAAAGAAAGAAAGAAAAGAAATGGATTCAGAAACAGTATGAAGTTCTTAGATTCATCCTTGCCTTTCTAAGCTGCACAAAACCATCAGTTGAAATGTATTTATTTGATTTACATGGTTGCCCATTTTTCATAGGCAGCTCTGGGCAGCTCATCACATATTTAAAACAATTTAAAAGAAGAATATCAGTAAAAATATGAAAAACTACAATGGATGCCAAGAATGAGCCCAAGGTAATCATGTACCAGCCACCTGATCACATGTTCGGGAGAATATCAGGTTCTTAATGCAATGTGCTTTTTAAATATAGCTTTTTAAAGCTTTTAATATAAAAAGATAAAATCTACAGAAACTAATATTTAGAATAAAAAAAGAGAGAAGAAAAAAAAGCCAAAAGTATAAGAAAGAAAATATAAAGAAATTGTTTCCTATAGTTATTAGAGCTTTCATAAACATAAGTAGAAAATTATCTCTTATGATTACAGCAGGATTTTCATTTTTCTATAAGCAATTTTTTAATCATCAAACCATATATCATTAGTATATTTTTCTGTTTTATACAAATGGGCTAGAAGGAGATTCTAACCAATAATAAACTTAGATAATGTTTTTTTCTCTAATCAAAGATGTTCACTTGGTCATCTCAGCAAGTTCCATCACTGTCACCATCCATTCCTTCATTGTGGGTAACTTCAAAGTTTTCCACTTGTGCAATATTTTGCTGTATTTATCATGTATCCATGACATTTTTCCAAATGTTTATCAATCAGTCCCCAAACAAAAACCTCTGGCTTCAATTTTAAATTAATGTTTAAAATCTTCTTAATTAGTATATTTATTTGGGTCCAAAATTTTCTGGCATTTTTGCACATCTACCAAGCATGATAAAATGTCCTCTCTTGATGTCCACCAGAAATTTGAAATAACTCTATTCATTCTAGATATTTTTTCTGAAGACATTTATCATCATACATTTATTTAGCAACTGTTTAAAGATATGACAGTGAAAAAGTGACTTGTAACTGCTCTGCTCACTTATGACTGTTGTAGCATTCCTGCAGCAATTTGGGTATTTGGCAACCAGAATTTATTTATAATGGTTGCAGTGCCTCAGAGTCATTTACTCACCATTTGAAACCTTCCCAGCCATCACTTGAACTACTTGGCTTGTCACTTCATTACTTTTTATTGGTTTTGAACTTTCAATGGATTAGTGTTAGGCAGACTTGGTGTAGGAGAAGGAGTAGTAGAACCTGGGGGTGGAGTTAAAAGAGGGATCAGCCTAGAATCCTTATATAGCCATAAGCAAACTAAGTCCAACATCCCTTGAATTCTGTTGAGCCTTATCTAATTCCTTCCAGGTACTAGTTGATTGAGAAGATTCCTATGCATAGGTATGATTAGCAATAAATCAGTTTCATTGGACTTTCATGTGTGAACCTTATCTTCAATGCTTAACACTAGACTGATATTGAAGAACAATCTAGAGAGGACTAGTTAATGCTTGAATGGGCTTTTTGGCTAGCATGAGAAGTGACAACAAACTTCTCAGAGAAACAGGAATGCAGCCAATGACACATCCAGCAGGGATTGCAACCTTACACATTTCCAATCAAGGGAAATATATAATTGGATGCAGCTCATGGGTGAGTTGAAATGATTTAAACAAACTGGACTTCTATTTAGATTAAATAGAAGACTTGGCAACTTTAAGACTTGCTGATTTGTGGACTTCAACTTCAGCATCTCTAGCTGAGGCATTCTGAGAGTTGAAGCCCACAGGTCTTAAAATTGCCAAGGTTGGACACCCCTGATTTAGATGATCAAACCATTTTTCTAGAAAATAAAACAATAAAAGTGATTGCAATTCACTTTGAAGCATAACTTATTTATGTTTCTTCAATAGAGTTGTGATTATTAACATAAGCAAACTGTGTTTAAATCTTTATATCATTTTCAGCTGTAAGTGGATTCTGTTCAAAGAATCTGTTCAAAGAATGTCTGACCGAATGAATATTGTATTATATTGTGGTGTACTTCGTTAAAATAAGTTATGGTCCCTGTGAATTTACTGAACAGATTGAATTTGGATTGAGATGCGGAGATTGCCCTAATCTGCTTCAAGGGGAAAAAAGTTAGTCTTTTTGGTAGAAAAATAGACCTTCAAGTACTTAGCTCAAAATCATAATCATACCAATATTGTCTCTTTTCTATTGGGAAAAGTGGAAGAAAAAAGAAGAATATGTTTAGCAGCTAAGTGGATGGATCCAATTATGGTGGTGATGGTACAGTATTGGAAGAGCTAAAGGGCCAGACTGGGGACAGATTGTCATGGAGAAAGTCTATTTATGTGGCTGCTAAGAGTTACCACTGACTTGATCCAAAATCAGCCAATCAATGATGATCCAATCAAGTCTCATAAAAGTGATTTTTGATGTATTCAAGTACTACTCTATTTTCTACCAGGGAAAGCATTACACAGAGATAACAATCCTGCCAATGCCTCAGAACATCTCCCCATAAATATAAAGTCTACATAAAATACTAGCATAATCTACCACTCTAATTTCAATAATAAAACTTTAATGCAGGTATGTACACTATATGTTCATATGTATGTGAATACATTACGAGGATACCCAGCTTAGAAGATCATCCTTCCATAGAATCATCAACAATTTCATATTTTTTTTGTGTGTAAATGGGGACAAATTAATTTGATCAAAACTGGAAATCCAGAACTGATGCTATGGATAATGTCCTTTGGTTTTTGCTTGAGATATCTCTGATTGTTTTCCTCAGCAACTGAAGAGCAGGTGTGTAGCTTTGAATTCTAATGCTGCATATTGTTTTTAGCATATTTTTCAGCAACATAATGTCTTTGTACCATTAAACAACACCTACTTGCAAGTGAAAGGGGAACAAAAACTCCTAAAACTGCAAAAAATATTTATTTCTCTTCAGCAATAGGATTAATTTTATCACTGTAGATTTATGATTCTGGACATTCTTTGCTGGATATTTCATATATCAAAAAAGAAGAAAAAGGAGATCATTTTAGAAAATAGTTTGGGGAAAAATCATGATGTATTTTAAGTAATGGATTTACTTTTAGGTGAAAGATTTTTTTTCCCTAGAGGACTTAATAATATAGTAATAAAACTGAATTAGCTTGGCATAAAGTTTAATTGCCTGACAAAAATTTGATACTTCTATTGTGTTACTCTTTGTGTTTGTTGTATATCAGAATGAACTTTCTGGTATAAATTAGAATAAAGTGGAAGGGACTTCAAATTTATCATCTGGAGAAACTTTACTTGCTCAGTTTCTGAGATAGGTGATAATTATTCATCCCTGTCAATTTCACCCACTTTGAAATTTGATCAAGCTATCTTCAGAAAATTACAAGTTTTGTGGATAACGGTGGGTTGTATGGGGCAACACTTCTGATGGCTCACAATTGCTTTTATGATGGATCATTTTTAAAATGGTCTGAGAGTTCAATATTGGAAAATCATGAAAAGAAACAAATGCAACAATACCAGCCTCTATGGAACTGGGAAGTGCTCAACAAATATTTATTCACTGTGAAAGCATTTATATTTGGAAAGTTAGTGCAACAAGTCAAAGCCGATGAGGCAAATATTTAATTAATGAGGTTAATGAGCAATAAGATCACCCTTCTAATGATTTAGCCTGAAAAAAGAGAAAAGAAGAAGATGATAAAAGAAAATGCATGTACTGTATAGGATCAGTCCTTCACAGGGTCAACTGGATCTTCTGGGGAACTTTATTTGCAGATATACTGATA
This sequence comes from Crotalus tigris, assembly GCF_016545835.1. NCBI lineage: Eukaryota > Metazoa > Chordata > Lepidosauria > Squamata > Viperidae > Crotalus > Crotalus tigris. The sequence goes on along the minus strand of NW_024096493.1, from coordinate 789,000 downwards.
GAGAAATATGCTTCTGGGTTCCTGACAAATGACATTGCTTATTCTAAAGAACCCAATGAGTGCCAACTCTGCCACATCAAATCAGCTGGGAAGATAATATGAGATATACTGTATGGTTCCTCAAGAAACCAGGCCTTATGCCATTTTAGCTGCAGGAAGAATAGTGGAAAAGAAGAAGAAACAGCTCATTGTGAGAGCACTATATCTAAGGCAGCGGTTCTCAACCTGTGGGTCACGACCCCATTTGGGGTCGAACGACCATTTCACAGGGGTCGCCAAACAACGCAGTCCACCATTCCCCCCCCCCTTTCCTTAGCTGTGCTACTCCCTTTTATTCTATTATTCTATTGGCTTTTGAAAGCCAATAGAATAGACTCTCTTGAATAGAGGAATAGGAATTCCAATAGGAATTGTCCAGGCTGTCTCTGCCCTGCTGAGCCCTCCAAAAGCCCCAGTCTGCAAATGGTGCTGCAAGTTGTCTGCAGCGAAGGCGAGCTGTCTGGAAGCTTCCACCCCTCCCTGCTGAGCAACTACTAAAAATGTAAGTAAAAGAGGGCCAGGGGTGGGAGGTGGGAGGCCGACAGGCTCAGGGAGGGTTGCTGGTGCGCGTGGGGCCCGGCAGGTGCCTTACCTCCCTTGGGCTGGGCCAGCTGGTGGCCCAGCCGATGGTTGCCCTGCGCTGTTGCTGCCCCTTGCCAGCTACGCCTCGGCCGGCGCAGGGGGCAGCACCACACATGCGTGGCACTCCAGGGCAGGGAAAGTCCTCAACTTACGACTGGTTGGGTAGTCCTTGACTTACAACCAGTTGGGTAGTCCTCGACTTACGACCCATTGGGGTCGCAGCATTAAAAAGGTTGAGAACCATTGATCTAAGGCAATCTGGACTTTAAAGTTACAACATACTCTGAGGTTTGTGTTAAAAACACTCTAAGATTACTACAATGCATTCTATTTGGAGCTGTTTTTAAAGAGGGCTTGGAAGACTTATTTACTCCAACATGCATTAACCCAGGTACAATCAAGTCCTTGGCAATGAGAGTTTGTTACATCTATGTTAAAGGTCCTGCACTGATTTCCTATAGACCTCCCAGTGCAATTTAAATTGCTGTTTTTAACCTATAAAGCCCTTCATCATTTGGTTCCAGGTTATCTTCAGAACCCTGTTGATCCCTAGAAATAGCTGATCCATTTAATCTTGCTGAGAAAAGTTACTGGTGGTCCTCTGAAAATATTGAGTCAAAGTGGTGAATCTCAGAGGAACATAAGTCCTCTGAAATGATCACCGCTGGAACAGGGGTGTCCAACTTTGGCAACTTTAAGACCTACAGACTTCAATTCCCAGAATTTTCCAGCTAGCATGCTGGCTGAGGAATTCTGAGAGTTGAAATCTACAAATCTTAAATTTGCCAAGATTGGACATCCCTGCACTACAGCTTAGGTTAGTTCTGATTTTAAATTATCTGTGATACAGCTGAAATGGATTTGAAGACTTGACATCTGGCCTTTTAAAAAAAAAATCCAGGACTTTTATTTTAATATTGACTTTAAGGTTACATATTCAGAAGAAAGGCATCATTGGAATTTTTGAGGACTGAATTTATAGTTCTCCCATAATGTAACACTCTTGTAGGACAAAATTGTTCAGCAAAAACTTTCTTATGACATATTTATTTGTCTAATTCTTATAATCATTGCATTAAACTGAAGAAATTAGGAATACACAACAAGAGGGGGCTGGATTAGGATAATATGAAAAGGTTTTCTGCTCCCTCGAATCTACACTGAAGAAAGACATGCTTAATCTGCATAAAAATACATTAATCACTAATGAAAGAAGGCTGAAGGCAACAGACGAACCTTTGTTCACTTAAAATTAACTTTTTAATTTTAAAGTGGCATTTGCTTCACAGAATACAGTTGGTTGGAAACAGAAATCTTTTCATATAATTGCACTGTTACAGACAAAGAAAATCTTTTGCTGGCTGGGGCAATTTTTAACTGGTGGAGGACATATAAAAACAAGGAGCAGAGCTGTGTGTTAGGTAACACAAACCGAGCCAAGATTTTCTTATTTATCTATTAGTTCATTCATTTGTAAGACAGTGTTATACATTTCATGTTGCAGTTTTATGCATACTTTATCTCCGATACCAAACTCACAGCAGAAGAACAAGAGGAAGAATGTATAAAAACATGACTTAGCTTGTTAGGTATTTTGTAGAGCAACATTACAAAAAGGAAACAAATCACATTTAACTAGTTGCTTTATTGCCTAATTGCACATCTCGTACCTTAATTCAGCAGGGTTAAGAGCTCATTATGTTCTTTTCTTAGTTTGTGAGACTCTTTGCCAAACTCCTCTTCAATGTTTTGAATAAAATGTCTTCAAGATTAGCCACAAAGAATTATTGTATTTCTCAAACATCTCGGCTGGTATCTTGAAACATAAGGCTGTGGATGAAAGGCAGGCTTGTTTATACCTATCATACATACAATGTTTTGCATCATGTGGAACATCTCAAAAACCCATCAGGTAGAAGTGTTGCAATGGCTGACTTCTTTATCTTATTGTTTTCCTTAGGTAGCTATTATAGCCAATTAAAAATCTACGATCTAAGGAAAGAAGGAAGATTTAAAATTCAAGGACAGAGAGAAGGGTGTAGACATTTCAGTCAGCCATTATCTTTTTTTTCCCCTTTCTACCAAAAGAAACAACCTCATCAGATCAGACAAAGGTTTATGTAGTGCTGCACTCTGCAACTGACAATGCTACATGCTGTTGTCTATTCCAACACTGATAATTACAGTATATGAACAATGTCTCTGAAGGTAAGATAGCATTATTAAGAAAAATAATAAAGATTATAGATAAAGAATAGAAAAGAGATCAAAAGACATTTTAGTATGCTCTTGTCACATAAAACTATCTAGGGAAAATATATTGTATCTAATAAAACAGGGACCCAATACTACTGAAATCCTGCAACACAAAGTCATGTAGATCAGAACAAATCTGAAGGGAACTGGCTGAGCCATGCTTTCAATTTTTAAAAATAATTTGCCCTCTAAGGGCCATTGAACAAATAGCAATGAAGTAATGATATCACCAGAGAAGGTAATAATAAAATATCTGGTCCTGCTTTGATGGTGTTTGGTAATCTGGGCGTTCCCATGAGCATTAAATCTAACACATGTTCCCTCACCTATTTATTTTCATCTCCCCACAATCTCAAAAGGCAAAATGGGTGCTGCATAAAATTGATATCCTGCTGCTAATTTTTGACAGCTTGAGAATTTTGAGGGACATTGAGGGCCACCCAATATAGATAAAACAATGTACAGACTCAGGGCCATCTTCTTGGACCGAGATGCATGTAAGAGCAACTTAGAGTAATACCAAAACCTAATAAAAATTCCTGCCCCAACCAGCTAACTGTTAAGAGTATCTAAACCACATCTAGAAAAACAATCAAAGTTGTGCTTTCTTCCGTCATTCTTCTCTTGACATACAGGTCTTCCATCAGACATATTAAGGCAACTACAATACAAATCTAGACCTGAAGCTGGACTGAAGAAGAACAGATTACAGGTAGGCAGATTTCTATCTGTGTACATGCCTTGGACTTCAACTTTTTTAGAATAGAATAGAGCTGGAAGGGACTGGAGGTCTTCTAGTCCAGCCCCCTGCGCAAGCAGGAGGACCTATACTATCTCAGACAAGTGTCTATCTAGCCTCTTCTTAAAAATCTCCAGTGATGGAGTGCCCACGATTTCTGGAGGCAAGCTGTTCCATTGGTTAATTGTTCTCACTATCAGGAAGTTTCTCCTTAATTCCAGGTTGCTTCTTTCTTTGATCAGTTTCCAACAATTGTTTTTTGTCCTGCCATTTGGAGCTTTGGTGAATAATGTGACCCCCTCTTCTTAGTAGCATCCCTTCAAATACTGGAATACTGCTATCATGTCTCCCTATTTCTTCTTTTCTTTAGATTAGCCAAACCCAATTCCTGCAGCTGTTCTTCATATATTTTAGTAAGCCAGCATAGTCAGAAAATCATGGGCATCCAAAAAAACTGGAGTCTTCCCTGATTTACTGTAGATAATAAGTTGTCTTCCCTGATTTAGATAATATTACACTGTTCCTTTATCACCTATTCAAGCAGCTTGCCATGATAGGCATAACAATAACTGGATTGCTTAACTTCAAATAGGCTTCTTTAGAAGCAATCTCAAAATCACCCACTTCAGTTTAGCCAAGATATGACAGTGGCAATGAACATGCAATCAAAGTGGTGTCCCCGCTTTTACATGCCCTATATAGCTAACACATGTAAAACAAGGAATGTCATTTCAGTTGCATGATTGTGATTACCATCTTGACCTTTTGACCCCTTTTCCATGGGCACTTCTGCTACTCAGAGTAGATGAACATGCATATAATCCAACAGTGCTTCTGCTTCCTGCAGTAGGAATTGCCTGAGTTTCTCATTTTACAGGAGACTGATGTGTAAATAATGGACACAGAAAGAGAAGCTGGATAACATTGTTAAGTAGCAACAGTACAGCAAAAATGCTGAATTGTGTGATGGATGGAGTCATATGAAAATATCAACAAAGTGCCTTAAGAGTTGGCAAGCAATGGCAGGAATGATAACATAGTTGAATGGCACGAGATTAGGACTTATTAGGCCTTTTCCTAGTGTTAGACAGAAAGTGGTGCTTTGAAGTAGAATGAGGGTAAGACAGCAAGTCACATGATAACATTCATCTGAGATGAAAGGAAAGGAGAAAAAGAGGATGGAAAAATACATTCAGGGGTAAAATTGATATTGGAGCAAGGACAAATGTAGATGGAGACAAATTATAAATTGCATGCTTTAACTTGCCTCCCATATCATGTAGACATTTTTACAGATCAACAAGCTGCTTTTAGACCATAAAAATTGAATTCCATGATAAGAAATAAGAAAGAAAGAAAGAAAGAAAGAAAGAAAGAAAGAAAGAAAGAAAGAAAGAAAGAAAGAAAGAAAGAGAAAGAGAAAATTTTGGAACATGTTCATGTTCATAATATGATCATGACATGTAAATTCTGAGAAGATGCAATTTTCACGTAAAAAGTGTGTAGAGGCTTCCCTGTGAAGTTAATTGCTCTGCAAATCAGAGACTACATATATTCCCTGTTGTGTGTCAACTTTGGAAAGAGCAAGAGAGAAAAAGACAACTGAACTCTGGGAAAGCCACACTTTCATATGTAGTTTTGCCCTTCAAAGGTTGCATATGAGACAAAATTCTATGCTCATAAAAAGTAATGATGACAATCATCTACAATTTGAGGAAATGTGCCACTGATCCTGCTAGAGAGTGTAATTTCAGGCTACAGTTTATGGAGACTACATGTCTGCCTTCAATTTTTTTTCCTCCTGCAGGAAAATTTCACAAGATGTGAATTGTACAGACTACGGAAACAGCTCGAGTGGCAGCCTTTTCTCTGACTTGATATATATCTTATTTTTTCTCTGTGGGAAGATTTAGGAGAAGGGATTCCCAATCTTCAGGCTAAAGTACTTTATTATCACAAACTGATCATGTTGGTGAGCTCTAAGGCAATTCATAATTACTGTCAAAGAAGCACTTGAAAAGCAATATATAAGAGCCTCTGTATTTCACTTTTGCTTTCACTGTTACCCTCAACTTACTGCTTGCTATCAAAGCCAGCTTTAATTTTATGACCCAAATTAGATAAGGTCCTGAACCACCATTTCCACAGCTATGTTTGGTGTCTGGGCTTATAAAAATGCATAAAGCAGATGATCTGGAGCAGGGCTTTCCAACCAGTGGTACGGGTACCACCTGTGGTACATTGGCACCTGACAGGTGATATGCGACCATCCTAGAAAAGTGGTAGCAGGGGAGGGGAATGAGCTGAACCGGTGGCAGCACTGCACAAGCCTGAACGAGAGATGGCTGGAGCTGCAGGGCTGTCAGGGCTCAGTGGAAGTGCCAGGATCAGCACCAGGCTCCAACTGGAGCTCGGCGCTGATCCTGGCGCTTCAGCTGTAGGCCAAGAAAAAGCACCAATCAGCTGGAATGTTGCAGCATCTCCAGGATCTTGTGATTTACATTCAGATGCATGGCAACTGATTTATATTTATGATGGTCACAATGTCCCAGGGTCATGTGAAGTGACCAAAGCCTGCTGCAACCACCCAGAAGACAGGGGGAATAAAAACCAAACACCCCCCCACCCCATGCCGCTGCCAATCCTCAACAGAAATGCTCACAACAATGAAAACCTCGGACAGGAGGAAGAGCGCCGCTGGGTGGGCAGGCAGATGTCTTGCTCGGCTGTGGCTTGGGGGGCACTTTTTTCAGTGCCATTGTAACATCGAACAGTCACTAAGCAAACTGTTGTAAGTCAAGAACTACCTGTACTTTATCACTTTTTTCCTTTTTTTTGTCATCAAGTTTTTGACATCTTGCTAGGCGACTGGTGGTACTCGGATATTGCGATATCCTAAAAATGGTACAATGAGTGAAAAGGTTGAAAAGCCCTGATCTGGAGAACCTTTTAAGAGCCTCAAAATGAAAACTAACAGCACAATCCTATGCAGTTCTACTTGAACTCAGTGGCTACAAGATTAAAGCATTACCTGGGATTAAATATCATTGTACACAATGCCTAGGGGAGATCCTAAGCATTGTTTTCTGAAGCTTATAGGCTTCAAGAAAGGCCTCTGTTGATGGTCCACCACAGACTTGACCATTTTAAGGTGTGTGGACTTCAACCCCCAGAATTCCCCAGTCAGGATGTCAAAGTCCACATATTTTAAAGTGGCCAAATTTGAGAAATAGTGCATTTAAAGGAAACCAATTTAGGAAGCTTAATCTAATCTATAGAAATATTTCTATGTCCCATAGAGTGCTGGTAAATGTATGGCATCTGCCAGATCTATTTCCGTTGCTGTGTGGCATTGCTAGCTACCAAACAATTGATTGGAACTCTAGGTGTCACTTAACTCTGCTTTCCACTGGCTCATGAAATGCCAGAAAATTTAACAATTGGCCCTCCCAACCAATATGAGCTGCCTCCAGCAAACTATTGCCTTTATCTTATGCTGCCCATATTTATAATTGGGCACCTGAATTATTGGCTGATGTTTTACAAGTTTGTATAAGAATGGACATGAAGGCATGCAGTAAGAAAAGCACGTTCCATGCATTTCAATAAACCCACAAATAGATTTCACTATTAAATATAGTCCATTTCCCAACAGTAATTTTCGCTAGGACTGTATATTATATCAGAAATGTCATTCCAGAATATACAAAATAACAATCTACTTCTCTGCCACTTGGCAGGTCTACAATGAATCCTGTAATGAATGATCTGCCTTGCATTTGTTTACTTCTGTTGCATTCATGGTCCAATCCTTGTGTTAGCCAAGGAAAAGTAAGCATACATTTTGTAGTGTCATTATCATCTTTCCTAGTACAATGTTTAATGAATCCAGGAATGTGATGAATTCTTATGAGTTTCAACAAAAATTGGACCTGGTATTATATACATTCCTATCATCTATCCCCTATTTCAAACGAAAGTTTTCTAAAGTAATTTAAAATGAAGGTCACTCGTTTCTCAAGACTACAGGTAGTTTTTCGACTTATGACCATAATAAAATCGAGAAATTCTGTAATAAATCATGATGGTCATAAGTCAAAGCATCCTCATGAATGATCTATCTTATGACTTTTTTGCAGTGTTCATTAAGTCAACATTACAGTCATAAAGTGACTCCATTTATTTTTAGGAGATTTTTTTTTTTTTTTGCCAGAAAAAGCCAAAATTCCAAAAACTGGTAAAAGTGTCATGGGTTACAGCAGAATTCTGTAACTGGTTGTAAAGGTGAGCTGGTAGCTGGTTGCCACACATCCAAAATGTAATCATTTGACTGCAAGGGAACTCTGAAACTGGATTGTAAATAGCTTTTTGGGGGCTCCATCATACCTTTGAATAGTCACAAAACAATCAGTCATTAAGTGAGAACTACCTATATCCACATACACATAGGAGAGAGAAAGAGAAGTTTCAGCTCAGTTGAGGTTGAGTCCAGAAATGGTTGTGCATGCCAGATATTTATAAATGGCATATCCTATCAACAAAAATGAGCATTTTCAGTCTTGTAGATTTGCTTGACAGTTTGGCTCTATAGACTGTATATATATATATGTAATTTTATTAATTGCTTTTTTAGATTGGTTTATCTGAAAAAAAATAAACATATATGCTTAATTTAAATCCATTATTTCTACTTTATTTATTATTGCTTTATTCTGTAGGAGTCAATAACCAAAGCTCTATCTACCAACTCTATAATAAAAGACCTCTTCACTTCACAATTGTGTATATAGATAACCACAAAAAGTGTATCATTCCTTGTGTCTAATTACATTTGGCCAAATAAAGCATTCCATTCCATTCCATTCATTTCCATCTGCTGGAAAAAAAAAATAAGCTAAAGAATCTTTTAACAAGTAAATATCTGATTCTGTATATAAAAATGAATGTTTAATGAAGCAAATGTATAAGCCCACATAAGAATGTAGCCAAAGTAGCAAGATTAGTAGAGGATTATGTTAAAGACATGCCAAATTGCAGTAATTTTACATAGCTGTTGGATCCCTAATTAATCAGTCACATATACCGCAATCATACTCTTTTGGTGTTGTAGGAGGAGAGCTGTATTAGTCTAGGTGACAAAAAAAAATCAAGACAGTAGCACCTTTTTTGACTAAGACGTTGATTAAATGGCATAAACTTTTGTAAGGAAATCAACCCTGACTGTTCTTTGGAAGAACAGATATTGAAGATGAAGCTCAAATATTTTGGCCAGCAAATGAAAAGAGAGAGCTCATTGGAAAAGACCCAGATGTTGGGAAAGACTAAAGGCAAAAAGAGAAGGGGACCACAAAGAATGAGATGGTTAGATAGTATCATTGATGCAATGAAAATGAATCTTGGCAAGCTGAAGGACGGAGGGGGCTGTCATGCTTTGGTCCATGGGGTCATGAAGAATAAGAGAATAACAGAGTTGGAAAGGAACTTCTAGTAGTCCAACTCTCTGCTCAAACAAGAAACCTTATACCATTTCAGATAAATGGTTGCCCAATCTCTTCCTAAAAATTTCCAGTGTTGGAGCAAACTTTGGCAGGCAAGTCATGCCACTGATTAATTGTTCTAACTGTTAGTTTTAAGTTGTTTCTCTCCTTGATTAGTTTCTATCCTTTGCTTCTTGGCCTGCCTTCTGGAACTTTGGAGAATAGGTTGACCTCCTCTTCTTTATGGTAGCCACTTTGATATTGGAGCACAGCTATCATAGCACCCCTAAACAGGACTTAGCAACTGAACAACATAAACTTTTGTAAGCTGCACCTCACTTTATCAAATCCATAAACAACTCCTGGCAACTACATTGGAGACATCCATGCAGTTTTCTTGGCATTATTTTTCAGAAGTTATTTGTCAATGCCTCCAACCTTGAGATAGAAGAAATGGCTCAAAAATCACCCAGCTGGTTTTGTTCCTAAGATGGAACTCGAACAGTCAAACACTTGGTTTCTTTAACCACTGTACAAAACTGCCTTTTTTCTTAAAAAATAAAATCTGGATTGCTATTGCATCAGGTTCTAACTTTCATTCATCCCAATTCTGTGTGCAGAGGACTTCCTCCTATTTATCCCACACATCTCTTTTGAAGGTAACCCCAATTATCTTTGGAATTCTGCTCCTGCATTTGAAGCTGCAGCTGGGCTATACTTCCTATTTGAATTCAAAAAGGAGTGTGCATGGGACCTGCCCATACATCTCTCTCCCCCCCCCCTTGCATTTTCCACCTGCATCCCTCAGTGTCCTCTGTGCCACAATCAGAGTGATAGTGTATTGCATAAAGATGCCACAAGAGCAAATAACTTCCAAGGATTCAATCAAATAAGACATGGCACACACTATACGGTGCTTGATTCAGTCCAATTTTGCTTTATTCCTTCTTGGTCTGTAAATTAAAGACAAATATTATAGTCAGGCTAGCTATTTGCATATATGCATATATGCAGACACACATTCAGTGTCACATTAAACTGTCCCCTCTGTCGCTCACATGGCTGATTTTTCATTACTGAATACCAGATATCCCACTCAATTATTAATGAGTATCCTGTTATATTTATTACCTAGCTGGCTGATATTACTGCCAATTGTCAAATTTCAGCTTCCTGTTGTTGATTTTCATGCATGAGAAACACACGGCTGCTGGATTGGTGCCAGAGCTCCGTCAATCTCTCCAGCTAGCTTCGACCTCAGGATATGTAAGAGCAACAGAAAAATTGGAAGATCGATGCCTTGTCCCTCCTGTTGTGCCAGCTGCTATTGAGAAATTAATATGAGGATCACTGTAAATAAAAGATAAAAGATGATATGGCTTACTGTGTAAAATATTAAGGCTGGACACAATATGCTCTTTGAATCTCAACCAAAAAGCCAAGCCTGTTAACCCTTTAACAGTACACACTGCTATGTGGGTTAGACTAGAAGGCCCCCCCCAAAAAAACAAAACAAAAAAAAAAACCCTGCCTATAAATAAAAGGATCTATAGGCCATGTGGGAGCACAAAGATGCAACATGAATAAAAATGCTGATCAGATATTGATGCTAAAGATGGCAAGGTGTCTGGTATGCTAACTGTCATATCAGTGGTTTTACTTTATAGGATGATATTATTGCTTAGGATAGATTTTGAAGGGAAAGACAAATGGCATTAGATAGATATGTGGAAGGATAATCTATACAGAGGTGTTCAAACTTGGCAACCTTAAGACTTGTGGAGTTCAACTCCCAGAATTCCCCATGTTGCCCAGTTCCTCTTGCTGGCTAGGGATTTCTGGGAATTGAAGTTCACAAATCTTAAAGTAACAAGTTGGGACAACACAGATCTATATTTTTTTTTTTTTTTTTGAGAGAGAGAGAGAGAAAAGCATAACATTGTTAAGGAAACCTGTTACTGTTTTATTCCTGAAGAAAAATCTTGGCTATTCATTTATTGCCAGATGGATAAAACAGGGTATTACATTAGATTACATAACATATGCATATCTATCACCTCTGTTTCTTGGGCTTGTATTTGGTTCATTGCATTGCAGAATTCGGCAAGACCATTTGGAACATCAAACCCAATTCCCTGGTCAGAGTGAAAATTCAAATAAAACTATTCCCAAACAAGGTCTAGCCAACATTTATTTCTAACTGAGTATCTATAACAAAAGAATCCGTTTGTTGTACTCTTAATTAAATCATTGGAGAGTTCACAATACAGGATATATCATTTTGAAAATTTGAAAAGAACTTGTCTGTGAGTTTTCTTATTCAATACCATACCTAAACAATATTTAACCAATCTGCAAATTGGAAATAATAGTATGCATCAAGTGATTTGCAGAAATAAAAACGTGTTTCATCCAAATTAATGTGATTTATAACATGAAATAAAATTACCGATGCTGAATCTTGACAAATTCATGTATTCATCACTATTTTACTTAAAAACATTGAAATCTCTTGTTGATATACTCTGAAAATGTCCCATTATCCCTGATACACTGACTGAGTTGTTATTCCCTGATTTTTTATTTCCTCTCTTTTTTAAGATAAGGATAATAGTTGACCTGCTCCTGTTATTTGGTACGTCACTCAATCTCCAGGATTTCTCAGAAATAATAGATTATTGTCCAATTCAACCAGAGTATCAAAACATTAATTCCATGTCCCAGGAAGCAATTCTTCTGATTTTGGGGACTTTAAAACTATTCCTTTCTGTCAAGGTCAATCTGCAATCATGTTCCTTCAACTTGCTAGTTGAAAATGGAGGAGACTGTATGACATTAAGAACTGAGCAGTTCTGTTGTTATTTTTTAGCTTTTGGCACCTTTGCTGAGTAGCTGGTATACTGATATTTTTCCTTTATTTTGAACATATCTTGTTAACATCTTTTCCTAACTCTAGCTCAGACTGACGTGATCTTCACAGATCAGATTGCTCTTCCTTAGTGCATTGTCCTTCTTTCTATTTTCCATTTGTATATTTCCTGATCTTCAGATCTCCACTAACCCTTTGGTACAACAGTACTACCTTCTACTGTCTTAGTTTTTTCCCCCATGTTGGAATTATTAGCAACTGTTCCTCTGTTTTAAGAACTTCCTTCCTTCTTTAGTTCCTGTTCCCATGTGCTTCTGCTGCCATGAGAATCCCATTTAACATTGCTTTGGGTTTATTAAAAATGTATTTTCCTTAAGTCCAAGATGAATTATTTCTCCCCTTTTAGTATCCATCAAAATCGAGAGCTCCAATCTTACATGATCTCTGTCACAGGAAGAAACATTAAAGAGTATTTAAAAATTATGCATCCTGGAGTGGGTCTGAACCTCAAAAATGATGACCTCACAAACTTCATCTGTGAAATGGAAATGAAGGATAAATAGCAGTTGTTATATTCACTACTGACCATTAGGAGACACTATACTAGATCTTGAAAATTCTTATATAAACGGATTTCTAGATCTTGAACAGGCAAAGTAGACATGGATAATTAGAGAAATGGACAGTTGGGAAAGAAAGGAGGACACAATAACCATATCACTTTTTTGGACATCCTAAATAAAAATTACAGTGAACAAACACCAAAAGTATCCTTCGGCTTACATGTATATAAAATTACTATTTCCAGAGAAACCAGAGAAACATATGATAAGTCACATGATCATTGGATTACAATGATCATAGACTGGAAAGGGCCTGGATTAAACCAATTGCTAGAATCAGAAAATAAATGACATAGATTTAGTTTGTCAAATGAGGGATGAGGAAAAGTAGTCAATTTACAAGGTCATTGTATACAAAGGTCACAGTATACAAATGTTTGAATGGTGAAAATGGTAAAAATATAACCAAGACACTAAATAAGCTGAACAATATTTGATTTTAAATACCGCTGGATGAAAGATTGCTGGACACCTGACGATGCTAAATATAAGACCCAGACAAATTAACACCTGGAGCTCTCTAGTCTAAAAGTGCAAACAGTAAGAAAGGAAGGCCTACTCTTCATAACATCCACAGCAGCATAGGAGAAATAGCCTTCCATGGGAAATAGTCCTGAAAACAATAAATAGCATTGAGAGAATGGTAGTGAAAACAGGACGATCACAAAGCACTGAATGTCAAAGTAACAGTTAATAGGAAATGACACTGAAATGAAAAGAAGTAGTCATTGAGGAAATAGTATTTAGTGGAGAAATACCATTTAAGCAGTATTAAGGGAACCGCAATGAACAGTCCCTGAGGAATATGTAAAAAAGATGTTGAATGTAAAAAAGATGTTGAGACTCTAGAAAGAGTACAGAGAAGAGCAACAAAGATGATTAGGGGACTAGAGGCTAAAGCAGTGGTTCTCAATCTTTTTAGACCGGTGACCCCGGTCATAAGCAGGTGGCGCGAATGCGCGGCGGCGCCCCCTGCATGGCACGCATGCGTGGCACTGCCCCCCCTGCGGGGCACGCATGTGCGCCCCCTGCACGGCGCGCATGCGCAACGCCGCCCCCATGCATCGCCCCCTGCGTGGCGTGCATGCGCAGCACCCCCCTGCGTGGCGCACATGCGCAGCGCCACCCCTGTGTGGTGCGCATGCGCAGTGCCACCCCTGCATGGCGCGCATGCTCAGTGCCACCCCCCTGCGCCGCCCCCGCGCAGCATGCATGCGCGGCGGCACCCCCTGCGCCGGCTGAGAAAAAAAATGGCGGATCACGTTGTTTGGCGACCCCCGTGAAATGGTCGTTCGACCCCAAATGGGGTCGTGACCCACAGGTTGAGAACCGCTGGGCTAAAGCATATAAGGAACAGCTGCTGGAATTGGGTATGTCTAGTTTAATGAAGAGAAGGATGAGGGGGGACTTGATAGCAGTGTTCCAATATCTCAGGGGCTGCCACAAAGAAGAGGGAGTCAAGCTGTTTTCGAAGGCGCCTGAAGGCAGGACAAGAAGCAATGGGTGGAAACTAAGCAAGGAGAGAAGCAACCTAGAACTAAGGAGAAACTTCCTGACAGTTAGAACAATTAACCAGTGGAACAACCTGCCTCCAGAAGCAGTGAATGCTCCAACACTGGAAGTTTTTAAGAAGAGTCTGGACAGCCATTTGTCCGAAATGGTATAGGGTTTCCTGCCTGAGCAGTGGGTTGGACTAGATGACCTCCAAGGTCCCTTCCAACTTTACTATTATTATTATTATTATTATTATTATTATTATTATTATTATTATTATTATTGAGGGACAGTAATTGCAATGGGATTTTAGGGAAGAAAGAAATCCATATCTATCTTTATATTTATATCTATATAACTTTAGCTATATATACTTGTTTTTCTTTGAGGGGGGGAGAGGGAGAGGGGGGGGGAGGGAGGGAGGGAGGGACGGAGGGAGGGAGAAAGGAAGGAAGGAAGGAAGGAAGGAAGGAAGGAAGGAAGGAAGGAAGGAAGGAAGGAAGGAAGGAAGGAAGACTGTAAGCGTTTGACTTTCCAAGCTAAGCAACCCTCCCTTTTCTTATCTAGAAAAGGAAAGTCAATTTGGGGAATCTGGATTTCAACAAGAGAAGCAGGATAAGAAAGGACTGAAAAACCAACTTATAAGTAACAGATAGATGGGAAGCGGAGGAGAAAAGACAAGGAGTAAAAACATGAAGGAGGAATGGGAAGCAATAGCATTTAGGCTTATATACTCATCTATAGTGTTTTATAGCACTCTCTAAGCAGTTTACAAATGTCAGCATATTGCCCCCAACAATCTGGGTCCATATTTTACCAACCTCAGAAGGATGAAAAGCTGAGTTGATCTTCAGCGCTATCAGGATGGAACTCCTGTCAGTGGGCAGAATTTGACTAAAATACTGCATTCTAACTACTGTACCTTCAGGGCAAATCTGTACACAAGACAGGAAATAGATAGATTGGGGTGAGAGGACAGAGGGGATGTCTCTCTTTCCATTGCATGGTCCTGGTTGTTAGGAACTAGTAGTGCACAGAAGTTCATGAAATGAGGAGAAGGAATATAGTCCCTATCAATAGCTGCTTGTTATTGGTCTTGTTTCACTGAGTTAGCTAAGCATCCTTCTTGGCATCTGGAAGCCACTGTTCTCTTGGAATTAGGACCTTCGATCAGTTTAGAGAGTAGTATGTTGCACCTTTGTTTGAACTGGGTACAGCTGATCAGACAAAGTTGTTTTGCTCTTCCAGTCTGTGAACTGTAATTTAGTAGATTTGTTTTTGGGCTATAGCAAAGTCCTGCTGTTGAGGTCTAAGGAGGCATCGTATTGAAGATCACATGTTCAGCTATTGGAAGGCTCAGCAATCTCCTTAGTATATCTGCAAGCTCAGCTAGGGTGGAGGATCTCTGCCTGTTCATGGTCCCATGGCTGGGTTCAAGGAGACTTGGCTTCAAATCTTTAGATAATGAAAGGCTTTAAGCTGGTTATCCAGCTTTATAGTTTCCCACTGAATGGAGATGGAAAGAAATATTCAAAGTGAGTGTGTTTTTCTTTGGTTAAAAAATGTCACTTTGCTAATGTGAGTTGTTTTGTGGGGCTTCTAAGCCATCCCTTCACTTAGAGACAACTTCATAGAAACATCCTAGTTCTGATTTTCTTAACAAATTGTTGTCAACTTCCCCTTGCATAGGGTGAGGTCAACAATAGCATGGAGGAGAGGGAGGCAAGTAATGAAATTTGAGGCATGATGTGCAATACAAAATCCATTTTTTATATAATATGAGACAGCATTGTCCTGCCAGTTTGAAAGAGTAGAGTTTGCACTGCGGAAATGTGACTCATATTTCATTGTTATGGTGTCTTCATAGTTAGGAATGGTCAACTATACATTAATAATCCAATCATCTGTTCCATGGGGTGCTACATGCTTGGTCCATCTTCTCATAAGGGAAGTTTTAACTCAGAGGCAAATGACATTTGCAAGATAGGAAGAAGAAGGAAGAATCCTGATAAGCATTTTTCTATTGTAACCCTGTGTCTATTCCAATTATTCACTTTTCTTCTGCAGTCAGTGTAGAATAGTGAAATATTACAATTTCAACAGTAAGATTCTCTCAGAACAAGCTTAAGGGGAGATAGGTTGATCAAATTTGGGGCTTTATTATACTTTACTATTATTTAAAATCAAATGAAGAATTGCTACTCTCTTTGCACCTTGAGCCATCCTATGAAGGAGAAATTATAATTCTACCACCACCTCCTGCCTATTGAAACAGCACTTTGTTTTCAGAAGTGCCATCTACATTTTCATGACAATGTTACCATTTTTACTTGTTTCTTATTTTAACTCAGAGGCTGTTGAAAGTGCTGCAAGCACATTTTCAGGTAAACAGTGTTTGTATCATCATTTCCCTTTCACTGGTAGGATTCTCTCAACAGAAGACATGCAGGCAGTAAATCAAGGACACAAGAGCAGATAAAGTGTGTTTATTGCAAGAAGTAGGAAAGCTGTTAAGAAAGAATCCAGTGACTGCCAGGTATAAAACACAGGGCCAGTTTATACTAAGATCAATGTTAAATTCTTAAGCCCTTTTCTTCTGCCTGTGTAGTACAATGGGCTCGAAGTCATGTACTTTGGAGTAAACAGAATGGATGCTACTTATTTCTTCTTACTGTATTGTAACTAAGTAGTCCATTTTCAGGCAGTTTATTTTGGGAATGGACTTAGCTTTCACATTTACCTTCCAAAGATAACTTGGCTTTTAAAATGCCTTCTTCTACTACTAAAATATCTTAAAATTCATTGTGACTTGAGATCCTGCTCCAATATAATATCTATCTATCTATCTATCTATCTATCTATCTATCTATCTATCTATCTATCTATCTATCTATCATCTATCTATCTATCACTAAATTAATATAGTTAATATATATATATAACTAAAACATTATAATATACGTATAATTAAAATATAATTTTATAATTAAAATTATAATATATATAATTTAATTAAAATCTTCTTTCTCGTGAAAGTTAAACTGATACAAGGAGTCCTAGACTTACAAACATTCATTTAGTGTCTGTTCAAAGTTACAACACCATTGAAAAAAGTGGCTTATGACCGGTTTTCACACTTACCGCCGTTGCAGCATCTCCATGGTCACATGGTCAAAATTCAGATGCTGGCATATATTTATGATAGTTGCACATATTTATGATGTTTGCAATGTCCCGGGATCGTGTGATCACCTTTTGTACCTTCTGACAAGCAAAGTCAATGGGGAAGCCAGATTCACTTGACAACTATGTTGCTAATTTAACAACTGCAATGATTCACTTAACAACTTTGGCAAAGAAGGTTGTAAAATGGGGCAAAACTCTCTTAACTGTCTTGCTTAGCAACAGAAATTTTGGGCTCAGTTGCAATAAGTCAAGGACAACCTTTACTTAAATTCCTAACTCTATTTTATATAAACCTGACATATCAGCTGATGTCCCATCATACAGAAAAATTCTGTGTTTTTGTGATCCATGAATAAAGCTAGGCTATACAGATATTTATGTTTCTAAAAGTCTTTATGTCAAAGAAAATGGGTATTGCAATGACAGACTAGAGATGAAGAGAAAGTTTATCTTATTATAACAATGGAGTGTTCTCAGATGAATCAGCTTTATGGAAGATATCACAAAACAGCTTTGTATCAGGTTGAGGACAGCTGATTTAAAACCCAGAGCCAGGCTCTCTACTCATTGTTATCTTGGAGTTTAAGTGTGTGATCTTTTGTTTGTGTTATATTCTCAACTTTGTAACCAAGTGTTTGCTTAATAAAAATCAATATCAATCTCCCTTTATATACAAAATGGGACATTCATTTTTAGCTTATCTTCCAAACAGAAGTTAAAAGAAAATTCTCTATTCTATGGAGGGATTTTTCCATTCTTCTATACAAATATTTAATTCCCTGATTATAAGCTATGTTAGGTACATCCCACCATGTCCTTTTTTAACTTGATCTGTGCAGAAGAAGAGATGCTTGGATTTGTACTATTTCTGAATATTGTTTTATACCTACGGTACAGTGGAATTATGTGGGTTGGCATCAATAGCCTCCTTTAATCTGTGGGAAACACTCACTTTTCTTTGTTCTTCCCTCGGGATAACTCTTAAAGGTTGCCATAAGGGAATTTTAAATTCCTACGAACTAAGACCTCTAATTGTTAATAGCATTTGTTTAGCATTAACCAGAAAGAAGGTTTTCAGGAATGTTGTCTGTCAGAAGTAAAATGCAAACTGATTGATTGATCATGTGCTATCAAGTTGTTTTTGACTCCTAGCAACCACAAAGATTGATTTTCTCCAAGGCGATCTATCCCAAAGCTGTTCTTTCAAGTTTCCCAACAGTGCATCACCATTGTGACTGAATGCTGTTGATGTCCTTTTCCTCTCTTCCCTTCCATCTTTCCCAACACTATAGCTTTTTCAATACAGCTGGGTCTTCACGTAATGTGTCCAAAGCAGGACAACATGACCTGGTCATTTGTGTCTGGAGTGAAAACTCTGTGTTGATTTGTTTAATGACCTACTGATTTGTTTTCTTGGCTGTCCATGGTATTCTCAGGAGTCTCCTTCAACATCAAAGTTTTAAAATGTCAATTCTGAACAGTTCTTATCTTTGTAAGCATAGTGTCTGAATATCTTTTGAAGGCTTTTGTGGCTGTTTTACCAAGTGTTAGACTGTGGTCTATTTCTTGACTGCTGGTGCCTTTATTGTTGATGGTTGACCCTAAAAGGTAGAAACTATCCACCAGTTTGATGTGTTTATCACCAATTCTAAAGCTAGTTGTTCTACCTGCTATTGTTAGTTTGGTATTTATATTTAATTCTCATCCTGTTTTTTCATTTTATTCCTTAACTTTTATTATCAGTGCTTACAGATCCTCTGCATTTTCAGATATGGAGGTTATGTTATCAACATAACAATTCCTCACTATTAGCTGGACTGGTGGGGACTGCTAGGAGCTTTGTTTCAGAAACATTTGAAAATTCATAAGTAGATCACCCTTGATTTGATGAAAGCAGGGATCCATACAATGGGAACATAGGGACAGAAGTGAAATAAAGGAAAATAAAAGGGTGAAATCATTATATGTAAATATGTGAACTGGTGTAAAGGCAAATCTATAGGTGATCCCAAAATATTTCACTTCTTGAAGGAAAAGACAAACTAATCTTTCTCCATTCCATTTAAAAAGCAAACCAGTATGAAGTAGGGTCCTTCTGCATCTGAGAACAGCTTCTTAATTTATGGAGTATTTTATTGGCTCTGTGGCTCAAGGAGTACAGCAGAACAACTATGTCATCTAATATGTGCCATCTGTGGCTAAACCTGCAAGTACATAAGAAAGCTGGGATGTCATGGTGGAAGTGTGTATCAAAAAGGATGGCATGGTCAAGTATTTTGTCTTCTATGATGCTCAAGTTTCTAAGAAGAAATGTATGACATGACGTAAACTTGTAGCCATTGTTTCAATCAAAAGGAAAATCAAGTTGAGTTAATTGCTTTTCCAAAATGCCTGTATCTCTGATAGCTCAGTCCATGAATTATATGCATTTACACTTTGCAAAATTGTGGCAAGAAAGAGTAAATGTAGGCTGGTGTTCATTGCATTGATTTCTTCACCATTTGGTATTCAAAGTTGAATTGCTGTGCGGATTACACAGGCCATTTCTCCACTGGAAACAAAGGCACAAACTCTTCGTATACATATAGATATATTCTTATTTGTAGCTAAGCCACCTGCTGGGAGGACAAAGGCTGCTTTTGGTCTTCAGCTCCCTCTGAAGAATTCCCAAACTGTGCAGTGATTCCCTCCCTGCCCGCTCCTTTCTCTCCCATTCTCCCTTTGCTGTTTCTTAAGGGTCAAAGAGAACACACTACAAAAAGGCGGAGGGAAAAAAAAGACATTAAAGATCAATGCTTTCTTCCCCTGCAGTGCCAGCCTCAGTTGAGAAATGAATATGAAGATGACTATAAATAAAAGATAAAAGATGATATGGCATTTGGAGTAAAATATTAACACCCAGCACAATGTGATGGATCAAAGTCCAACCAAATTAACCCCCTGGGATAAACACAGGCCTTGTTTATGTTGGATTTGAGAAATGAAGACCTCTTCCTCTCTCTTCTTTCTTCTCCTCTTTCTCTTGTTAATCCTGTGTGTGTACACACACACACACACACACACACACACACACACACACAGAGAGAGAGAGAGAGAGAGAGAGAGGTAGACAGACAGACAGACAGAGAGACAGAGAGAGACAGAAACAGAAGCCATGACATTGGGATTAGAGGATAGGGTGTCTCTATGAGATATTCTGTTCTTGGGTTCTATCTAAGAGATGTCACTAGATGTGCTGCTGCTTTGGGGCTGGTCTACTATGGAATTGCTCATCCTATTAGGCAGGGATCTCAAATGCTAAGGCAGGAGGATCAGCCAGGGACACTTCCTCCGCATTTTCTGACCCAGAAGTCCATATTACAGTTTAAAATAATCTTTAAAAAGAGGCCATTTTCCATTAAGGGTTTACACTCACTCCTTGCCTTTCTATCAGTAGATGGTGAAAGGGCCAAGCCTCTGTGTCTATCATCTGATAGTAGTAGGATTCTTTTCTCTCTCTATTTATTTAATAAAAGAGAGCATATGGGGGGAATCATTAAAACAGTAACATCAAGAAAAAGATAAATTGTATGCATAAGGGCTTCTCATACAATCAGTCTTTCTCCATACAAACACACAGCGAGACACATACACACACAAACAGATTATTATTTTCATTATAATTATCCATGCATAATCCATGTCTACAGGCAAATTGTTCAGGTATCTAGGCCAGGGGTCCTCAACCCCGGTCCGTGGACCGGTACCGGACTGCAGCACACCAGCAACTGGTCAGCACAAAAAAGCAAAGCCTCATCCGCAGGATGCAGGCAGCTCACAAAACCGTGCATTCTCCAGTCCATGGAAAAACCTCACTCCATGGAACCAGTCCCTTGTGCCCAAAAGGTTGGGGGCCTCTGATCTAGGCCATAAATATGTCTTTCCTATGTTAAAGATTAGCAGAAAAAGAATAGGGGGAATCCATCTTGGTTGACTAGCTGTCCATTTCCATGTAGTATGTACATTGTTTAAAAAAGTGTGCATTCCACATGACTGTGGCTCCCCTCCCCTCATTTACCCATGTAGCTATGTTGCCTTTTGCATGGGATGGAGAGTTAAATGGAGGGACTTGCAAACCCATGGATTCCATGGACAGATGGTGACCAATCTAGCAAGATTTTGTCTATAGGTCTGAAACAATGAAGACCTCAACTTGGATTAATCACCCATGCCTTTCTTGGTTTTGGATCTGACACTGCTGCTTCTCAGATTGCTGGGTATGTGACCTCATTTGTTAATTGGACTCTAAGAGAGAGAGATCAGTTGGGATGGTTGGGATTGTACCAGTCTTTGTGCTACATAGCAACCTTCCTGCCTAAGCTTCTTGACTCAGTGACCAGATTGCTTAGAGTTCCCCAAAGTTATGGCCTTGGGGAACATCAATTTGCCTTCCCAGAGAGAAGAATTAGAGGTAGCTTTGAAGTTCATGGCAGGTATGAGCCTGTCCCAAGCTACTATGTGTCAGGCTCATCCAGAGCTTGACACATAGTAGTGATCATACATCCAACCTATTTCTTCTGTTGCAGCAGTGGCAGAGTGTTCTAAAATAGAGAAATCCAATTCTCTGTACCACTCTCCTATACAGGGAGGCTGGACCTATTAGATCATCCTGGCTCAGACCAGTGATGGACCCAGTTGGGTTTCCAGAGAGAGCTTGGGGCTCTTTCAGAAGGTCTATTACCTTCTAGTCTAAGTCTATATGGAGCGGCTAAAGAACCTCAAGAGGGCTTAGAGATGCCCAGAATGCTGCTGGTGAATGACAAAGAGTGAAGCTCAACAAACCCAAGCTAGAACCATGAATGCCACCTGATTGTAGTAGTGAGGGCAGTGAGGGCAGTGAAACATAATTAGTTGTCTATCCTTATTGTATCCCCAAATAGTGTCCAGCAGGCCTGTTTTGGGTGACACTCCTAGGGAGAGCAATTCTGGGGCCTATCTTGAGGGCTACAGTAAGGAATTTGCTGGCAGATTGGTTATTCTGGCATCTGGCAGATAAAATTACTCAGATTCACTCTGTGTTAAATTCCAGCCTTGATGCAGGGCCAGTGGATATTATGGGGAGTGAGTCTTACTTGGTTGTTTGGGAAGAGTTCAATACTATTGAACCTAAGTTTGTAGACATGGTTCTTGTGTCTATTAGTTCAACCATTTCTGTGATAAATCCATGCCTCTCCTGGCTGGTCAAGGCTGCCCAGGACAGGAGGTGTGATTGGGTCTAGGAAGTGGTCAATTCTTCTTTGAGGCAGAGGATGGTCCCACTGGTTTTTAAGGAGTTGACAGTGTGCCCTCTCCACCAGGTACCGTATATTCCGGCGTATAAGACGACTGGGCGTATAAGACGACCCCCAACTTTTCCAGTTAAAATATAGAGTTTGGGCTATACTCGCCGTATAAGACTACCCCTCTTTCAACGCACACCAAATAAAAATTAAAAAACATCAGATTTGATTTCAATATGGTAATTTTAATTCAAATGCTTATGGCATAAAGGTACTTAGCAGGAAAACTGTCACTTATAAACATAAGGCTGTTTGTCATCAAACATGTAAACATAAAACAGTGCAAGTGATTAAACTTTTCCTAATTCACTCTAAAGCTGAAAGGAAGGATAAGACAATAAACCCATGGGAGCTGCCATGCTATTTGTTTTCTAAGCTGTCAACCAAACTGGAACTGATGATGATAGGAGGAAGATAACAAACAATAGAGAGAGCAAGTGCCGGGCAAGTCCCTGGCGAGTCAGCAACGCCCATCATAACTGCAAGCTATTTTTATAGGTTTTGCTGGCATGATACTTTCCCTTTAAAAGCCTTTAAAATCATCCTGTTCATCATCTGATATCATAAAAATATCAATGACATCTTGTGATACATTTGCAAGGCAGTCATCGTATGGATCGAATTCCGTATCAGATGGTGTGGTCTCAGCTTCGGCTTCCTCTTCATCTTGCCACAAGTAGTCGTCCTCCATACCATCTAATGAATTTGATATGCCACACTTCTTGAAAGACTTGATTATTGTTTCTGCATCAATATCATTCCAGGCTTTTATGACAAACTTGCACAAAACATCCAATTGTGGAGCACGCATGTTTCCTCCTTTTGTGAATGACTTTTCGCCACTAACCATCCATTCATTCCACTGTTCTCGAATGCGATCTTTAAATGGCTTGTTTAGGCATACATCCAGTGGCTGTACTAACGATGTTAATCCTGCAGGAATAACTGCCACATCTGTGTTTAGTCTTGCAAGCTTTTGCTTGGTGCTGGGAGTTAAATGAGCCCTGAACATATCCCACACCAGTAGACTACGTTTTTGAATAAGTCCACCTGGTCGCCTGCTCCATACATTATCAAGCCATAGCTTTACCCCTTCTTCATCCATCCAGCCTTTTTCATTCACATGTACAAAACAACCAACAGGGAACTTGAGTTTTGGCATTGTTTTTCTTTTAAAAATAATCATTGGTCTCAGTTTGGCACCATCAGCTGTGCATGCTAGTACCACTGTAAAACTGGACTTCTCATGTCCTGTTGTTTTAATTAAAATTGTTTTTTCACCTTTCTGATGGACAGTTTTATTTCCAACCATATCAAAATTCATTGGAGTTTCATCCATATTTCCAATACTACTTAATGCATAGCCATGTTTAATGCGCTGTTGTATTATGTATTGATGGAAACTAATTACTTTGCTATCAAGATCTGCAGGTAATTTTTGTGCAATTTTCGTCTTTTGCCTCAGTACCATATTATGCCTTTCCAAGAATCTAGTACACCAGGATGCAGTGGCCTTAAATCTGTTGCTGTGATCTGGGTTAGATTTGGCCCACTGAAGTGCAAACAAACGTATTTTATTTCGTGTCACTACATAACCGTTTTGGCGATGCTCATTCACCATGTCTGCTACATGTTTTTCAAGTTCTGGCCAATGTGGGGTGCCTCTTCTTAATGCACACTTACCCCTTGGCATACTCTTTAATGCTTTTTCATTTGCCTTCCAGTCCCGAACCATCTTTTCTGTTACTCCATATTGTCTTGCAGCAGCGCAGTTATTATGTTCCATGGCAAAGTTTACAACTTTAAGTTTGAAACTGGCTTCATATTTCCTTCTTCTTGCTGGTGGAGCCATGATAGGGTCTTGACTATTGGACATTTGTATACTGTACTGTATGTATTGGTGCTGTACTGTATGAACTGGTACAGATACTGGTGCTGTACTGTATGTACCCAGTATACAACAACCAGCCAATCACAGCAAGCGATGAACCTTAGCTGGTTGTTGTATACAAAGCCTGCTTGGATTGGGTGGATCAGCTCTCCCTGCCTGCCCAACCCTTCCTGTCATCTTATAGGCCAGGGGTAGGCAACCTTGGCTCTTTTATGACTCATGGACTTCAACTTCCAGAATTCCTGAGCCAGCTATGCTGGCTCAGGAATTCTGGGAGTTGAAGTCCATGAGTCATAAAAGAGCCAAGGTTGCCTACTCCTGTATAGGCCCTAGGGAAAAAATGGACAAGCTAATTCCATGAGGGAGGGGGAAAGGGAGCACAGTTTCTGAGTTCTCATTGGCCACCTGTAAGTCCAAATGAGTAGCTCAGGGTGTGTGCGTGCACATGTAGGCATGCGTGTGACTCCCTGGGTCCCTTCCATTGCCCTCCCCCCAGTAGCAAGCTTTGGCTTGGAGCAAACAGGCTGCACACAGGGATCTCCTCCTCTCAGTCTTCCACCCTGCGAATACTCCACAGCCTCTCCAAGCTGAGTGAGCAGAAAGCCTGCCTGTTTTTCAAAGGCTCTGCCTTGTCAATCGCACACACACCTTGATGAAAATTGCCCTGCCTGCAAAAGGACTTCTCAGCAGTTTTTTAAAGCAACACTACCAAGAATGAAATTGGAGACAGCCAGAATGTTTAGGGAAGAAGGAAAGGAAGCAGTTAATAAGCTAAGTAAGAAAGGCATTCGCCCTTCGAAAACTTGCATTTCCATAAATGTGATAAGTTGCCCCCTTTTCAGGTAATGGGGGGGGGAGTAAATGCTTTCCTTTTAATTTGTTATTAAAACTCAGTGCACTACAGTACTTATAGATGGGAGCCAGATTGACCAGCCAGGATCTGTCATAAATAACACCACAAATGCACCATGCAAGTTTATTTAGGCAGGGGGGGGGAGAAACTGCTTGCATAAGCTCGGGCAAAAGGATTGTGTAGCTGTTTTCTGTCCCCACTCCATTCCTGCTTCTTAACTCCGAGAGGAATTTAGCTGACACCCCTCCCCTTCCAGACCCATAAGCTCCGCCTCCCCAAGCTACTCTCACCGGCAGTGAGAGGTAAACGCTGAAAAGCTTGCATGAAGAAGCACTGAAAAGTGCCTCGAATGGACGCAGATGCTTAGGTTTGTTTTCATTATATAAAAAAACCACCCTACAATTCTTTTCCCCCCTTCCCCATTACATGGGCCATCCCTTTCTACTTCCTTTGAATGAATTAATCAGGGGATGGCCACTACCAATCCGCAGTTCTGGAGGGGTGGGCAAGGAATTGGGATGCAAAAGGGAGGGAAGAAGAGAGGAGACGGTTTGCAATGTAGCATTATAGAATGGGGATTAAACCTCCAGGAAATCTTACCGTCACAACAGCCAGATAATGCCTATCGTACTCTCAGAGATATCTTTAGTTGATCGGCTGGTTTTAATAATAACCCTAGGACTCTTTTTGAGTGAGAGAGAGGGGGGGGGGAAGAGAAAACTTGCTGAGTAATATTTTTCCGGCGTATAAGACGACCCCCCACTTTTGCGAAGATTTTAAGTGTTTAGAAAGTCGTCTTATACGCCGGAATATACGGTACTATCACTGGATGCAATTAATATGGACAGCATCCCTTTTTAGGGAAGTCTATAGAGAAAAAGGTCTTGTAGCAGCTTCAAAGTGCTCTGGATGAAGGGAATGATTTCAGTCAGGATTCATGCCAGAGTATAGGACTTAGACAGCATTGATTATTTTCTTGGATGACCTCTGGAGGAGCAGGATCTTGGTAGTCCATCATCCTTACTTTTCTTGCCCTCTCAGTGGCTTTGAATACCATCTATCATAGTATCCTTCTAGACCAGCTTCATAGTTGGGGAAGGGCAACACAGTGTTGTGTTAATTCCCCTGCTTCCTCCAGGCTCAGTTCCAGACAGTGTTATTGGAAGGGGGAAAATCCAGCTCTCAGCCCCTTCTTTGTTGAATGCCCAGGGCTTGATTCTCTTTCCCCTCTTATTTAACTTCTATATGAGTCTATTGCAGTGTTTCTCAACCTTGACAATTTTAAGGCATTGCTGGCTGTGGAATTCTGGGAGTTGAAGTCCACATGCCTTAAAATTGTCAAGGTTGAGAAACACTGGCCTATTGGATGATCCAACAATTTGAGGTGAAGTATCATTGATATGCTGAAGATCTTCATCCCAGGCTGCCTGAATGATGCTGTAGGTGTCTTGTCTAAGTGCCTGGATGCTGTAGTAAGGGCCTGGATGGGACACAATGGCCTTTGATTTAACCTAAGCAAGACCGAGTGACTTTGGGCACTTGGGCCTTCTGGTATCAATATTTATCCACCTCTAGTCTTAGATGGGGTGACACTGCCTCAGACTGAACCAGACCTAATCAGAGGGTTCTCTGGGACTCAGGAAGAACAGCTGATAGTTGTGGCTAAGAGGCCAGATATGAAGAATCCAAGTTTTGAAATATATTTTAGACCTAAAATTCTTGGCTTATTCATGAGTATATACTGTAAATGCAGTGGCGGAATTCAAGTATGTGAACAACCGTTCTCTGTGTGGATGCCACTCCTGGAAGTCCATTCTGGTCCTGGGCAACAAAAAATTTCCTACCGGTTCTGTCAAACTGGTGTGAACTGGCTGAATCCTACCACTGTGTAAATGTCATTCCATTCTGGATAATTTTGGTGGGGAGACTAAAAGAGTCAGTTTGCATGAAGTATTAAACTATTTCTATTACAGTAGCCCACCACAACTCACATGTTTTGAAGTAACATCTTCAAAGCTCACTAGTTCTTTTAGTGGATCCATATACGAAACAAAGCAAAACTTATTGGTATTGGTTTCAGTTGAGTATTGTTAGACTTAATAGTTTGTGCTGGTTTTGTTTTTTGCCAGAACTCCTTGTTTGAAACACAAAGACAATTTGATGGGGGGAAAAACATATTTGTTTCTTATTCACTACCATGTACTTGTAGGGAAGAGAAGATTGCAGTATTTGTGTGTGAATATATTATTAATTTACAGTTCTGAGGCTGTCCAATCTGTGCTTAACTTCCACTGGTATTTGAACACTTGAGTAAAAATGGGAGACTTTGAAGAAGAAAGTTCATTATGTGTTTGTTGATTTAGAGAAAGTTTATTGTTATATGAAGTTGATATATTGAATTATGGGATGTTTTGCATGAATATGGCATTGTTGTACATGATGGAAGACAAGAATGCAGGGGAATAAATGGAATGCTTTGCACAGGCTTCAACTTGAATCAGAGAATATCAAATATATGTGTGTTATCTTATTGGTTTTTTTTAAATTATTTTTTGGATATACGTATAAAGAATGCTTGTAAAATTAGAGAGGTGTTGGTTAAGAACATGAACATGCATTTATATTTGTATGCAGATAATGGTACATTGTTATCTGAGAAATGATTTGCAGTAGAGATTAGGTACATTCTAAGATGAAACACAAAGTTTATGCATTTGAAAATTAGTTCATCAGACATCCTGATAGTTATGTTTCAAAGGGAAAATGCAGTTTGTGTTCCTTTATAGAATGTTGGGGCAAATGGAGAAATGTAATTTAATATGCAATCAATATTTGTTGAAAGAAACTCATATGTGTTTTCTGTCTCCTTTATTATATAGAAGTGAAAATTGGGAATGGCAAAAAATAAAAATAAATTATACAGACCATCAGGTGGCAGTATGTAACCAGCTTTGTTCTATATTGGCATTCTTCAGATGTACATAGCCAGATGTTTTCTATAGTGGTCAAATCCTCTATTAGGAATTTGATCTTTCGACCATCAGGGGTTCTCAACTCTCTGGCTGCAGAGTGGCACTTGTCCTTGGCTCACCAAGAACCAGGCCACACAAGAGTGAAGCCCCATCCACACATGTGCAGGATCCAGGCAGCGTGTAAAACCACACCTCCCAGTCCAAAGAAAAACTCCCCTCCATGGAACCAGTCCTTGGTGCCCAAAAGGTGGGGAGGGGGGCTGATTTAGACAACAGTGCATATGTATTAGAAACTATTCAAGCCCTGATGCTCAGTAGAGTTACAGGAAGAAATACATAGAATCAACCAGCAGGATATCAGCTTTAAATGCTGGCTTTGAAGAAGAGGACACATTAGTGCCAAATGGGATTGCCCATAAAGTTGTGCTCTATATGCTTGAGACATACAACAATTTTTATCAAACAACAGGCACTTGGTGAAGCCATGTATTCCTTCCACAAGACTTCAGAGGGGCAGAGAATTCTCATTCGGCTGAGAATTAAGGGAAAAAGGAGAATATGGTAAAATCTAGGGCAGGTGAGAAGCACAAAAGATCAGAAATTTGGCATGGAGAACAGTTTAAATATGTCCCAGTGAATTACTTGGAAGTATCCAGAAATAAATTGAGGTTCTCAAGCTTGCTAGGGAACCTAGGGCAGAGAAAGGAATATATTTTTAAATATAAAGTCATGGGATTAAAAAAAAAAACATGGCCCAATTGATAAGCAATTGTGCTGTTGGCATGTATTATAATAGTGTGCAACTCCTTGAGTGTCATCTCTTTGTTTCTGAGTGAAAACATAAAACAAAAGCAGCCTTGGCCAAGGTCCTGGGCTCACTTACTCAGAAGTCAGCACCATTCGTTTACTTCTGAGTTTATGTTGTTCTGCACAAGGCTAATATAAGAGGAAAATGTCAAGAATGGGTAACAGAACTAGGAATACTACAAAACTGGGATGTTCTTTGATCTTTATGTTATCTTTCTGTAAGTTGTCTTTATTGGGTGTGCTTTGGATAGACACAGAGGGAATAACAGATGAGCATGACAAGTGAACAAGAATTTATACAATTCAAGAACAGTGCCACGTCTGATGAATTATTATTGTCTATGGGGATTTATGAGTAAATATGCTCTTTGTATTTCCATTTACAACCCAGGAATATGTTTTCCTCTTCTCAAAATAATGCCTTTTATGTACTGTATAATTTTGGAAATGGGTATGTTTATTAGATGGGAGATTTGTAAAAAATATGGTTTGTATCTTTTTTTTCCTCAGTTTATAGTCATTTATCGCAAATGCTGACCATATTCCATACCACCGAATCCATAGTTCTCAATTACTGTATTTTAAGATTTAAGCATGTATTATCAGCACAATATGAAACATGACTTGTACCTTTGTACAAGGCCCAGTTCGCTGCCAAAAGATTACATCATAGTTAATAATATACTGTAGAAAGGGCTTCCTATGTGGGAAAGTTAGAATCAAAGTTAGAACCAATGCAATACATTTTTCATTGTAAAGTTTTATTTTCTGACTCTGAAGCATATTAATAAGTGTTGGTCTTAGCTGCTGGATTCTCTATTGGATCTGGGTATTAATTGCTAGAATACGCGGATTTATTAATATTAAAGTGTTGGGGTTAGGGAATTAAAGTTGAAGCATACTAAGTATTTTTTTCAGTTGGTGAAGTGAAGGTTGCGTAGGTTAATAAAAAGAATTCTTGCCCCTCTTAGCCAAAAGAAATTATGCTGTTATATCTTGGTTGAAATTAAAATTTGCTCTAATTCTCATGTGCAATGTGCATAAGAATGAGTTCTGTATTTGTCAACCTTCCGATGCCAAGTAATTTCATAGTAGTGGGGGAAAATATGTTTTGCTGAGACCCAGTTGTACAAAATTTAGGAACACAAGCAATATTCTGGAAAGGTAGACTCACATTACAATGAATAGCCAATCAAGTAATTTCAAGAGTTATGTGACTATAATGGCAGCCTGAGGTACAGGAACACTCACTCCCATTCATATAGGAATAGTCTGATTCTTATCACAACGTAGCTGATAAAGCCAACATTAAAATCAATGAACTCATCAAGTGAAATAAGTACAGTAAGTAGCTTTAGACAATGGAGACAATGTCTTAAAGACTTTATCTGCCAGTTTAAGCATCATTTTGTTTCAGGAAGGACAAGGGAAAGATACAACAAAAGATATCATGGAGAATAATGATGATTCATTTGAGTCTAAGAATGTCCATGTCAACCAAAGAATTGATCAGAACCTTTTTGCTGCTATCCTTATCATCTACCATTGGTCCAAATAATCATTTGGGCCCCCTCTTGGCTGTGGGGCCACAAAATTTTGCCTTGGGTTCCAAACCTACCTGTATAATTAGATTAATTTCAGCCAAAACCTATTTTAAATTACTCTTGTGAGGATAAACTGGTCCATTCATGCAATCCTAAACTTCCCAGAAAACAGTGGAGTAATATACCACAGGTAATGAAATAAGCATGCAATGTAAAAATTCAATTCAAAGAGCCCCACTGATTTATTTAGCTAGGCATACATTGGCTGCCTTAATTGTACAATAATTTAAATATGGGTAGGTACAGTGGTGGGATTCAGCCAGTTTGCACCAGTTCAGCAGAACCAATAGCTATTTTTTTGTTGCCCAGGCTCAGAATGGACTTCCGGAAGCAGCATCCACACAGAGAACCAGTTGTTCACATATTTGAATCCCACCACTGGGTAGGTATGTTTTTTCACAGTTAAACAAGCTAATGATCTATAGTACTTTTTTAATATAGGTAGTGTAAAACTCAACCTCAGCAACTTTAAGATGTGCGGACTTCGACTCCCACCATGACTGGCTGGTAAATTCTGGGAGTTGAAGTCTATGGATCTTAAAGTTGCTGAGGTTGAGAAACACTGGTATAAGTGAGACTGGTATTATACTTGTAAGTGCTGCATCTTCAAGACAGACAATTCTAAAAATCACTTTCAATGAATCTGAATGAGACCTCCATTGTTTTTGCATCTAAGTGTGAGGAAAAAATAGATAATATGAATTAGGGTCCAAAATCTCAAATAACTCATACTTTCTGTAATATCTTTCATTAATTAAAATAGAACAACGGTCCACAATCTTTCCAGCTTGGTGGCCTGATGGGAGGCCAAAGGGATGCTTCTGTGTGAGTGGCAGGTACACGCACAAGCACCTATAGCTCCATATATGGCCCAATAATGGGTCTTGGGGTTGGGGACCCCTGAAGTAGAATATCTTGCAGAACCTCTTTGTGTTGATTTCTCTGGTTTTCATTCATTCTTGTTGCTGTCGATTGAAATTCCCTCCTAGGATACATAGAGTAGCAACCTTTTACTCTATACATTTAGTCAGAGGAACTCACAACCTGCAAGTGTTAAGTAACTGTGAAAACTGACAAGACCTGAGCCAATAAATCTTATTTATGCTTGTGAATGTGGAACAGGAAACTTCTTATGAAAAAAATACACTGGGCTCTGTTAGATTTGGAAACGGACATATTATAATAAGATTACTTCACGTTTTCATTTTTCTTTTCTGAAAAGGGAAAAGCTGCATAATGTGAGAGGAAAGAACATTTGGTGGGCAAGTGCCATATTTAACATTTGGGGTGAGATAGAGGAAGCTGTTGATAATGCAAGGAAGATGGAGCTTCTGTACCACATATGAGCAAATCCAGATGTTCAAAATCACAACAGGGTTGAGAGGTCACTCTGTTTTAGACCTTGTTGTCAACATCAGAGGCCGCAGGCAGCAATTTTGTAGAGTTTCAGCCAAGACCCATATTGAATGAACCCAGGAAGTAGTCCTCCAAACATTGACCTATTATATTTCCTTGTATGATCTACCAGAATTTGGGTAAACATATTGATTCTCTTCTCATTTAATTTTGTGCTTAACTGAATCAAGCTTGTTCAGATATTGCATTCTATGATAAACATGATGTCTCTCATTAGGACTTCATCTAACCCCATTCTTTGCAGAAGAGCAGAGATTGTGGAAAAATTCTTCCCTATGAAAGAAGAACTTGAAGTTTTTTTTCAATATAATTGAACCAATTCCCAATTGCTGGTACAAACAATTATCAAGAAGTTGTAGTCCACAACTTGTAGAGTGCCAGTCTATTTTAGATCTTGTAGTCAACTTCTATGACTTTCGGTGACAAAACTGTGATAGAAGGACAGAAAGATCCATCCAACTGCTAAAAGTTTGCAACTTATTTTCCCCTCCAGGGCCAGTAGAGCTGAGATTACTTTGCAGAAGCACTCACAAAGAGAATTGTGGAGTTTGAACTGCAGGGGAGTGATGCAAGCCACATCTCGCTGGTTTGTTTGGTGTCCCAAGTTCAAAGAATCTGAAGCACCATTGCCGGAATGAAGTTTGCAGATTAGCCAGGTTACCTGAAGTTTCCCAAAAGCAGGTCAAGTTCAGCAGGTGTACAGATACATCCAGACCTTTCTCATCTCCACAGCTGATAATAAAGCTGGTCTCCAATCACTCTTGAAATTCAACAGAAAGCTGTTAATATCGATATGGTTAATATACATCAAACAGGATCGCTCTAAAGTTTTTTTTCAAATCAAAAAATTCTCCACAGTGTTGACATTTCCTCAGTGAACTCTCAGGACTGTTTGGTTTCCACAACTTTGGGGCCTGAGATGTATTTTGTTTTAAATAATCCTTCATAAAAAATTCAGCTTTCTGTCTAATATGATTGAAACCCAGCTTGAGTGTGTTTTGTAATGCATTGAACTTGTAAGACTATGAGTGTTGAATTATTCAAAACATGACCAAGAAAAAAATAGCAATATACGTGTGTGTTCAGAGAGCGGAATCAAAGAAATTGGTGCAAGCTGATCTGTCACGTTATCTCATTTTATTTACTTTTCAGAACTCATCCAAATATTAGAGGGAGAGAAAAATCAGTATCAATTTTCACCTTTGTCACGTTCCAGGCTTCAAATATTAATGAATGTCAAATTTGACCACGTTGCTTCACACCACCTGCTCTGCAATAATATTTCAGAACCTTTATTAAAAATGTAAAATTGTCATTGAATTTCCAAATATGATTCTCCAGTGGCTAATTCAGCCTGTTTTATTAATAAGTGGGTTCTGATGAGTAATGCTAATTTAATATGCCTGCATGTAAGATTAAACCATAAATTATTTCTGCTGAAGGTGATGAAGTTTGACTGCTACATGGTTGTCAAGCAATAACTTTCCACGTTAACCCTATAGGTACAAAAGCGAAAGGATATATTATTCCTGCAGAGGGCAGAGGGAATCAGTTTTTATTTAGAATAAGGACCAATAAAAGCTGTTATAAATACAGCTAGACTTCAACTTACAACAGGTCATTTAGTGACCGTTCAAAGTTACAATGGCATTGAAAAAAAAGTGATCCTCTTTGCTGATCTTCTGACAAGCAAAGTCAATGGAAAAGCTAGATTCTGTTAACAACCATGTTACTAATTTAACAGCTGCAGTGATTCACTTAACAAATGAGGCAACAAAGGTCACAAAATGGGGCAAAATTCACTTAACAAATGTCTCGCTTAGCAACAGAAATGTTGGGCTCAATCACAGATGTAAGTCAAAGACTACTTATATATATCTAGAAAAACCCATTCACATACCTCTACGCTTTTTTCCATATTATATATTTCATCTTTAAAACAAGTTATTATCAAGATGCCTACTAGATAGTAGGAATGTTTGAATTAGTATAATGGCTGAGAGCTTTCCTCATTTTTTTTTCCAAAGTTTTCCTACCTGGAGAAGAAGCTTAAATTTTATTACTTTATGATTAGGATTCCTTGGAATTCCTATCTGTAATATTTCTCAATAAAATTACTTTATTGTTCTAAGGAAAGAAGTTGCTTTCTACTTCACTGTACATTTTGCACATTTTTGCAGTTTTCGTGCCTACCCATGATTTGATCCCATGGCAAGAGGACCTTATTCTTGGAATTTAGTTGAAACCATAGGAATCTGCAATAGGTTTAGAGTTTATCAGATTGATAAAAAGTGTTTTAGATATCACAGGACAAGCTCTGCCCCTTACATGCTTATCTGCAGTGTTTGGATTCAAGTAGAAAAGGACTGTAGGTTGTATTGTGATATTGTGTTGCTCATTTCATCATTTGAGCCTCTTATTCCTCATTAGAAAGGCAGAGAGAGAGAGAGAGAGAGAGAGAGAAAGCGCCTTGAATGACATTCTTTATCCATGAAAATATCACTAATGTTGTCTTCAAGATAAATAATTCTTGTCATCAAACTGAACAATAAAAGTTGAAACTATTACCAAAGAAATAATGTATCCTTACTATTTATGGAAATAATTAGTGGCTACCTTTTGTAATTTCAAGAAAGATTCATCAAAACAAACCAAGTTCCTTTCTTTGCACTTTTGCAAGAAGCAGTAAAAAAATCTCAGCAGTTTACTATTCTTTTAGGCTTTTCCAAATACAAGCGACCCAATCTTTCCTAAAGAAATTTAAAACAAACAACAAACATAACTATTCTAATCTAAAAACCTAATCTCCGAAGAGATTGCCCTGCTTATTCAACATCATAAAAGCTGTTTCAATGTGCAGTGATGCTGAGAAAGTATTTCAGCATTCACAGTGGGGGTAGCAACTCATTTGGAGAAGTATATATTAAGAATAAAGATCATATTGATGAAAATCACTGCATTAGAAGACACTATGCATATGTAACAGTAGAGATTCCATATATGCTGGTGGTAGTATGGTTGTGTTTCATTTTTGTTAGCATTGTGTGTAAAATAAAGATCAAGGATGTACATTCACCAGCATATGGAAGATGTGGAACAGTTTATTTTTCCATATCATGCCAACATTACCTTCAGAATAGGAGTTATAGAGGTATTATTAGAACTGGATTATTACATAAGAATGAAAATAATGGATAGTTGCAATTAGAGAAGAGGATACATTCCAAAATAATCACCTGAAAGGTAAACGTAGGTTCTGATTTTATACTGCTGTCAGAAAACATATCTATCCTCTTCTGAATTTGTACAATGAGTCACTATGAAAAAAGTTATTTTCTTTCAGTTAAATCCACATAGTTAAAAGGAATAGGAATGGACAATTGTGTGAGAAGTTCATGAAACAATTGGAATTAATTTGGCCAGGTCTAATCTCTCTCCCTCTTTCTCTCTCCCTGTCTCCCTCTCTCTCTCTTTTCACATCTTTTTTTCTATCTATCTAATCTACCTTATTTATATCTATATCTATATCTATACCTATACCTATACCTACACCTATACCTATATCTATATCTATCCATCTTTTTGTCTGTCTCTGTCTCTATCACTATCCGCCTCTATCTCTGTCTGTCTGTCTGTCTCTACCTCTATCTCATTCAGATTTGCTTTGTATATCAGAAAAACCCACATGAAGTTCTAATTTAGTTTTAATAATTCTAACAAAATCTAGTTTTCCCCCTATATATGGGGGGGGGGAATTCTCAGGGATCTAAAAGGAATGGAATTACAATTTCATTGCATTGTAACTGCACTTGGAATGTAATACATTTTTTAAAACAATAATTTATAAGTTCACCCTAGCTGATTTTCTGAACACAGATTTTTGTTTTTTAAAAAAATTTAGTATGTGAGGAAGCTACTCATGAAAATATCACATACATCTTTGGATTGGTATTATAAAAAATATTGTCCCAATAAATTTGCTACCTGAAGCTTCAGACTGTTGTAATCCTATAATGAAATGGAAGAGAATTTTGTTTGGTCTGCACTTTTGTATGTGCAGCCTTAACCTATACTTTCAGGATTTATATAAGGACTGAAAACAGTAATTTTGTGAATTAAGCACCCCTCCAAATATTGCACTGCTGTTTTCAACTTTATAAAGAAGCATGTTAGGGTAAAATATTGACAAAATGCACATTTTGGGTCAATTTGTATTTTAGGCAAAATTGTATTTAAATCAATAGAAGGAGACTGAGAGATGAAACAGAAGATTTGTGACTAATTGTATATGAAATTGACATAGAATGGAAACAGCTGTATTTTTTTATTCTGAATTCTAGGTATCTATTCAATAATGTACCCCATACAGTTCAATTGAGTTACCTTCACAGATAGACAAAAGGATTGTAGTCTAATCTGATTTATGTGGTAGCTTGACTTTCTTAAGCAATTATGAGAAGATGAACAAAAGTCTGTAGTTTGCTCCTGGTTTGTGTCACTTGTCCATTAATTATTTGTAGCATATTTCCTATATCCAGGATCCCTAGGAGAGGAAAACAAGAAATTGACCCCATAATTCAAGGAACAATAATTGAATAAAATGCTTCCACTCACAGACAATAGCCAAATGACGAAATAGTTCACTGATTTACTGCATTTAAGGTTATTCTGACTATGGACTGCAACATATCAGACTGAAAGAATCATAAGCTCAACATTATACAAATCAGACTTCAGCAGACTCCAAAAAAGCCAACACAGTTTTAGGATACACTAACAAAGGGATAGAATCAAGATCATGTGAAGTGTTAATACCACTTTACAATGCCTTGGTAAGGCCACACTTGGAATACTGCATCCAGTTTTGGTCACCATGATATAAAAAAGATGTTGAGACTCTAGAAAGAGTGCAGAGAAGAGCAATAGGGGGACTGGAGGCTAAAACATATAAAGAATGGTTGCTGGAATTGGGTATGTCTAGTTTAATGAAGAGAAGGATGAGGGGTGACATGATGGCAGTGTTTCAATATCTTAGGGGTTGTCACTAAGGACAAGGAGTCAAACTATTCTTCTCCTGAAGGCAGGACAAGAAGCAATGGATGGAAACTAATCAAGGAGAGAAACAACCTAGAAATAAGAAGAAAGTTCCTGACAGGTAGAACAATTAACCAGTGGAACAACCTGCCTCCAGAAGTTGTGAATGCTCCAACACTGAAAGTTTTAAAGAAGAGATTGGACAACATTTGTCTGAAATGGTATAGGGTTTCCTGCCTAAGCAGGGGGTTGGACTAGAAGGCCTCCAAGGTCCCTTCCAACTCTTTCTAGTTTACTGTTGTAAAACCTTAAAGTACAAAATATTGCAATTTCAAGGGAAGTATAAAATTTGTGGAATGGTAGCTTAACTTCACAACATGTGCAGAAGAACAAATAGTATGACACGGGTCTCAATCTTATACAATATAAAATGGTGTAAAATTACTGCTCAGCCTTTGAATATATCAAGCTTGTTGAGTTCTATACTATTACAAAAATCAAGATGTGGAATAACAACTAATAAGAAGTAGAATTTATTCTATTTGAAATGAAGAAAAATATAAAACTTAAGAGCAGGAAGATTTATAGTACCTTTATCATTTCATATAACTGTATAACTATTATATGAATATAATGACTGTCATATGTTACTAAGAATCTGTTTGATCTTCAACTTGAGAAAGAAATCAAAAGGTTAAATCTTCTGCAGAGTTGTTAGAACACCTGGATTTTACTGGGGGTGCAGAATGTTCAGGTTGTCGTACAATGTGGACACCCAAAGCAACATTTTAACTTTCTGCTCTTATTCAGTATATGGGAAGCCCTCTCATGGACTGTCCCTAGACATTTCTTTAACATTTTGTACGGTCCTCACAAGAGATTATCTTGGGTCGAGCTGGGGCATCACTTATAGCATTAGGAAAACAATTGGTAAATAAATGAGTGTCCCATTTGAAAAGTGAATTTGTTTTTATACAGACTTGGAGTAGAATCCATCTCACCTGTGCTATTAGAATATACATTATACACCTAATGATGTATTTAATACCTACAATTATTAATAATAATGCTAATTGCCCTGGCAACCAGGAGGTTGTTACCCTTCACTTGGGTGACTATTCTTCTGAAACCT
This sequence comes from Crotalus tigris, assembly GCF_016545835.1. NCBI lineage: Eukaryota > Metazoa > Chordata > Lepidosauria > Squamata > Viperidae > Crotalus > Crotalus tigris. The sequence continues at coordinate 750,708 of NW_024096493.1, read as the reverse complement.
TCAGAAAAGTGGCAATTTTTTTTTATCAGTAACTATAGCTTTTAGGAACTATCTTGTTCCCTTGCATCATTGTTATCTGTTAATCGTTTCTTGCAGTTTTGTATGCCTTTTTTTATAATTACTGCATTGCTGATCTTTTTTCTTGTGTTTGGACTTGAACCATAAATATTTTTTTTATTGATTGGTTTATTACATGGAAAGAATTCTCTGGTCTGCATTTTCAGTGCCTTTTGAAGAAATAACTTTTTACATAGGCCTTCCCTGGGGTGTTTGATGTACTACTGATTTTATTTCACCAACATTGGTTAATAACTGGCCCCATTCAACATTTTATTGCAGCCTTTAAAGTCATAAATGCGCTGGGGACCAAATGATAGAATCAGAATGGGGAAGTACCATGACAAACGTCTCAAGAGAATATTTCTCAGTGGATTCTGAAGGAAAAACATCACATGTAAAAAGAGGAAAAACTCTTTTGGGATTGCTTGCATCTTTTATCAGAGAACACACATTTCTACTAACTGCCAATAGAATAAAATATAAGATATTCATATTTATATTAATGTTGTGGTTTTATAAACTATTCTGGTCTTTAACACTGACCATACATCAATAATTTTGGAGATTTTAAATTTATCTTCATTTATCAGAAACAGTTCTGTTTCCAAAAAAACTAGAGAAAGCTTCGAAAATCTAGATCTCTTGACAAAGTCACAATCAACATCTAAAAAGCCACACACAACAGGCACCATATAAATACCACACACAGGCTGGAGCACACACTAGATTTATCTAGATTTAAACAACATAGATTGACTCTACCAAATATACAGGTAGTCCTCAAATTATGACAATTTATCCCAACATTTCTCTTGCTAACTGAAACCTTTATTGAGTTTTGCTCCATTTTACAAACTTTTTTGCCACCATTGTTAAATAAATCACTGCAGTTGTAAAGTTAGTGGCACAGTCACCTGGCTTCCCCATTGACTTTGCTTATCAGAAGGACATGACCCCAGAACACTGCAACCATCATAAATATGAGTCAGTTGCTAAGGGTCTGAATTTTGCTTACATGAACATAGGGATGTTGCAATGGTCATAAAAGTGAAAATGGTCATGTCATTTTTTTCAATGCTGCTGTAACTTTGAATGGTCACTAAACAAACTGTTGTAAGTCGATAACTACCTATACTATCTAATCCTAAATGAATTTGTCCATTGATAGAAAGCCTATTATTTGAGTTGTTAGGCTATCCGAAGAAGGCTATTTTGCTTGACAATCCTATATTTTGGAATTTCTTATAACCTGATGATTGGCTGTAATATTTATGAGTTTCAGTGTGTTGAAAATCTGATCGAGTCTAGGACAACTCACCACAGCAAACTTGCCATGGTCAACTCACTGTGGCCAACTCGCCACGGCCAACTCATTCCAGCCAACTCGCTGCCAGACAACTCACCATGGCCAACTCACTGAGGACAACTCACTGTGAAACAAAAGTTATACTAATAGCAAAGAAATGGTAGAGTAGAATCATTAAAGAAAGGAAGCTTTGAAAAGGATGGACAAAATGAAATGTGAATGACAAAAAATCAATATTTTTAAAATTATTTTAAATAATTAAATTGAATTGTTGAATTGTCCCATGTCAAGTCGTCCATTATTGAGTTGGTCATGGTGAGTTGTCCCATGGCGGGTTGGCTGCAGTGAGTAGGCTATGGCGAATTGGCCATGGTGAGTTGTCCCATTCTGATCTGATTTGTCTCCATTGTCTACAATAGTGGCAAATATCTGTAACTTGGGTGAAGGGTCATTCCCTGAGCTTGTAAGTTGGTTTCCAAACATTTTGTTACCAGGTTAGGTAACATCTTCAGTGGAATTTGGGGGATATCGGTGTCAGTGCTCTTCTGTTTATAAGGGCTTCAGGTGTGGGTGTGTCAAGTGAGAGTCTTGTGATGGGTCTTGTGATGAGTCTGGTGCGAGTCATCAGTGAGAATCTTGTGATGGCTCTTATGATAGGAAGTTACATCAGGTCATTGGGAGGTGCTTCTGGTGGTGGGGAGGGGGCTTGCATGGGTTGGCTGAGGGTCAGTGCTGTCTCTGGTTGGCTATGCAGTTGATTTGGATTCTGAGGGGTTCGTAGGCTTGTTGTAGGTCAATGTGTTGGTCGATGGAAATACCTTGTGGACCTGATGTAACCTCCCTATCACAAGAGCCATCACAAGCTTCTCACTGATGACTTACACCTTACCCATAACAAGATCCATCACAAGACCCTCACTTGATATACCCACAGCTGAAGCCCTTATAAACAGAAGAACACTGACACTGACTTCCCCTAAACTCCACTAAAGATGTTACCTAGCCTGATAATGAAATGTTTGAAAACCAACCTACAAGCTCGGAGAACAAACATTCATCCTTACTTGCATTGACTTTGCTGGTTCAGGTTAATAGATGCTTTGATCGTGAAAGCTGTCCGTTTGTTGCTGAATACTGTTATGTTAATTCAGTTAGCCAATTTGGAAGCTCTTGTATCCAGAAAAGCAAGACAAAGTTTTGAAAATAAAATTATTTAAATGTGAGATATATCCATCACAAAGCAAATGCAAAAATAGCAATTTGAAATGTTTCTGAAAATATGAAGATTCATTTCATATTTTGTTTATTTGCATGCGTCAATGGCATCCCTACTGTCTTCTTCTCTGCAAATAGAAATTAGAAATCTTTGCACCTTCCCTAAAAATATTTTCTAGAAATTCTAGTTAATTCCAGAACTTCAGGGATTTCTGGGGAAAAGTAATGGACAAGAAGCATCTCTGCCCTTTTCTGATAATTGCTTTTTATCCACAAAGGAGCCATCCTATGAATGGGAAATTAGCTTTAAATATAATGCAATGAAGTACACTTACTATTGTTTTTTAAACAAAAGCAGTTCAACCAAATCAGGCTGTTTCTCACACTGTTAAATCTTGGTCAGAACTGAATTTTGTGGTCAATGCACACACCTATTAAAAACTTCAGTATCCATATAGAGCTGAATATCCTTTTGAATAAATGAGTTTTGATGCTTCAGCTTATGAGTCAGAACACAAGACAGATGCTTGTTTTCGTGACATTGTTCCATAGAAACACAATATAGACAAATTTAACTTTTCACTCTCATCGGCTAAAATAATTCTACATAGGGGAATTAATGTATTGTCTAGATGTTTTGAGCTTTTCCCCTGATTACAGTTTGTAGGATGAACAGCATTAGTAATATCCATTTTTTTAAAAAAAGAAATACCAGTAAATGAAATAATATAACGTATCGTAGTAGTAATATTAAAGACTTGCTAATGGGGACAGATAGTTTCCTGCTGCAATGGTTAGTGCTCAAACCCCCTACCTCTCCTTTGTTTAAAAAGAGCTATTAAGGTAGTTTTGATTTTCCTAGAAATCTATTGTAAAATGCCTCAGGCATTCATAATTATCATGTATTCTCGAAAGGCTAAACAGAAGCTCTGTTCTATACATAATGAAAAACTTCAAGGAACCAGAAGAAAAACAAGGGTAGAACTCAATTAAAAAATCCATTCACTGAATTCAGCTGGGCTTTCTCCTAAGTAACCCTAACTAACTTCTATATCGCAGTGGAGACTGCAAATCATTTTCTCCCCTTCTTCAGCTGTCTTCAGGTCATCCTATGTTGAAAATATCTCCCACATTTTTTTCTGCCCTTCTTTTTTTTTTTTTTTAGTTTGATAGAAAAGGAATGTTCCCTCCCCCTGACACAAATAGCGGCAATATTTTTATGATATTTGCAGAGGTAACATTTGATGGTACTGCAATTAACTTGATCCCAGACATAGCAACATGGAGAGGAGTCAAAGGGGAGGAAATATGAAAACGGTGCCCTAATGTAAATTCTGCCCCTTTGGTGCATGTGTGGTGAAATCACGTATCTTTGATGCAAGGGATCTAACTTGCATGACAAGGTCACACTGTTGCTTTTGTCATTTTGAACATTGGATCCTGCAGGCTGCCTCTGAATAATGTCAAGAGCAAGGGAAATCAGGAGATTCAGGCAGTTCAAATGAGTATAAAGATTTATTGCAAGCTTAAGCTCTCTGAAAGAATCTGACCAACTAACAGTCAAGGGAAATGAGCAGGAGATAAAAAAGACATTCAAGGTGGGCTGGAACTTAGATCTCTTGTGGGTGTGCAGTAACTCGTGACTTATGATGTGTTTGACCCCTGCCTCGGGCTCAGCCTGGTCATCTCCTACCTTTACAAAGTTACTGAGAAAGGTGTCTGGCTGTTCTGTCTCATCAACTGCAGCCTGCTTTGTTTCCCAATTTTCAATGAAATCCCAAGGGAAGGCATCCTCTTTTGATGGAGTTATTGTTGCTTTGCTTTTTGTTTTGGCTGGGAGTAAGGATTTGGAATCAGGACAGAGGTAGAGAGAGATGAAAAAACAGAAAAGAAACAGGAGTATTCTCAGCGTCTTCATAGCCATGAAGCTAGTTCAAAACACCAATAAAAGAACTTTGTCAGTAATTCTAAAGTACCTTAAGATAAAGGAAGGGGGGGGAAGCATTTTAAGATATTGTAGGATAATATTCCTTTTTGATATCTGGATGCTGAGAATAGAAAATTGGATGTGTACCAAAGACTTGTTTTCATTTTCATTTTTCATTTGCCACTCCTTTACTGTGAGCACTTTACCTTAGGGGCAAAAGGTTGCAGATTTCTGGGAGTTGAAGTCCACATGCCTTAAAATTGTCAAGTTTGGGAAACACTGACCTAGGGAAATGACAAAATAATGCCCTATCGGGATGCAAATCTGCAGTTGGTAAGGAATGGAGTTGCTTCTCACCTTCTGCTGGATGTGCAGGAGGCTTTGGTTTACACTGATCTTGCACGCTAATGTCACTTGACTTGATGCAGCCTCAAGGTATGAGAAAGAAGTCTTTTTATTGTGAAGAAGAAAGCTATTCAGTTTCATAGTCCCTGAGGGAGCTAGCCTGCTAATGGATTTTATTCCAGAGCTGTGCTCATTTTAACTAGTGGAAACCGATGGATTAGTTAGACCCTTGTTTTCAATTAAAATTTCTGTAATCAGAAACCATGGAGAAGCTGAAACCCTGATATTAGCTTGCAAGTTAGTTTTGCAGTTGGGGCACTTGTTATGGAACTGTGAGGTTAAGGCTACAAAGAGCAAAAAAGTAAATCAACTGCCCGGTTTTTAGCTAGGAGAAAGTGCAGGGGAGAAAAATGACATTGTCCCTGCTTGGAAAACCCCAAATATACTATGATGATGTCAGAAAAATTCTTATACTCTGTCATCTTCATTCTTGTTTATTTGGACATCCCAAAAAGTTCTGGGCTTCAAATGTTTTTCTTTAACTAAACAAACACCAGCATTTCTTCATTGTGATTATATTGAGCGCATTTCTTCATTGCATCCTGAGCTGTTCCTGTCCTGCACTATTAAGTGGACTATGAACTAGATTGGGATGTTTTGATAGCAGCTGGCCAGGTTTTCAGTCTTGACTGCAAGCTATTGTGATTTCTTAGTGGATGATTTTTCCCAAATGTTCATGCCAGGTAAAGAAATGACAGTTGCTTTCCTTTCTGGGGGTAAGTCTTATTGGACATACATACTTCCTGAAAAAAACCTGTTTCCAAGCATCGGAATATATGAGTATATGTATGCATGTGTGTGTATATTATCTATCTATCTATCTATCTATCTATCTATCTATCTATCTATCTATCTATCTATCATCTATATGTCTATCATCCCTCTATCACCCCCTCTCTCCTGTCTGTCTGTCTGTCCGTCCGTCCGTCCATCCATCCATCCATCCATCCATCCATCCATCTATCTATCTATCTATCTATCTATCATCTATCTCATAAAATTTCCTTCCCCCCCCCCCTCTTCTTTTTAATCTCTGTTACAGCATTAATATGAGTGCCCCCTTCTAACATTTGCTTGAGATATGGAGGAGCATTGGTTTTAAATTTGGAGGAAGATTTTTTTTTTCTTTAACTACTATTTCTCTTTCCCTGAGCTACCCCATCCATTTAAAAAAAAAAAAAACAGGACACCTTTTCATCACTTTTGCTATCACCTGAGATAGAAATGTTTCATTTCAGCTCCCAAATAACCCATACAATACTGGGAAAAGGAATCTTATCACATTACCTGAAGGTGAATTAAAAACAAATAAAAATGGTCCCAACATGTCAACAATGCACTTAGTAGACAGATTTTCCTTTAATATAATATAATGTAGGTATGTTTCAGACAAACAGTAATTAAGAAAAATATTTCTGCTAGATTTCAAGCCAATGATGTTTTGTTTATCATGCAAAAATTATAATCACCACATTATTAGAACACCACTGGAATAATGGTTGCAGCAAAGGTCATAGAGCCAAATCTGGGAAAATGCAACAAAGGAATGCATTATTAGTACTAGTGCTAGTGGCATTAACATTGGCCTTGACAATGGCATTAGCATTAGGTGAGGTGGCAGTAGCCCCAGCCCTACCAATAAATCAGAACAGGCATCATCTTCACCAGAAGGCTAAAACTATGTTTGTTGAGAATGGCTAAAATAACAGAACATTGCAAGTCTGATTGTGTGGTACCTCCCCCACTTCTTAATTCATGTGAATTAGGGAGGGTCTTCTGAGCTTTCTCCACATATTTTCTGTTTCTCGTAGCCTTTATGTTTGTTGCTTGGGTGAAGAATCTTGCCTATGTCAGTCAAAGTCATCTTCTCTGTCCTCTACAGTAACCGATCAAACCTGAGAGCCTTGCCTAGAAGAAAATATTATGGAGCATGTAAGCAGGACAACAATGTTTGAGGTGCCAGAACACATAAACATAGGCATATTTGGGGTGAGTTGGAGGTGAGCAGAAAATGCTGTTATCCATACCTGTCTTCTGGAAAGGAGTGGTGATCATGTGCACACACAGGGCATATTTATGCTACCATAAATTATGCAAGTGGACTTCCATTCATACAGCAAGATTTGTCTTTCCTACCATCCCTCTTTCACTTCAATGAGCATTATCTAGCATGCTCTAGATTGTTCCCCCAAAACTTTAGGTTAGAATCCCTGATGTGATATCTGAAAATATCTCTCTTGAGGCCAACTGAGCTTTCTGCTGAATTGACTTTTTAATTTTGTAAAAATTCTTTAATTAAAAATCAGTAAGGTAAAGTTGGCATGCTCCTAGACAAAGTACTAGTTTTCAGGATCAGAACCCCCCCCCAAGGCACGACTTGAACCCCACAATACTTTCACAAAATATAAAAAGAATGAACCCAGTGTATTGCTTGAAAGTGCTTAAATTGGGATTGTCCTTATCAGATTACCTGCTGGAAAAGAATATTTTGAAACTGAATTAATCCATTATAGCAGACAATTTGTGAATGAGCAAGCTTTGCCCAGGTTGTCATTTTGTCACCATGCCCCTAGCAGATTTTCAGGTTTCCGGGTGTCCTCATAAACCCAAAAGGACTTTACGTTAAAGTGAAGAAGGCTATGGAGAGTTGAAAGGAATCCATTCCTTTATCAAGACTGTTTTGATGTTCGACAGATGTTATGAGCCAGAACCCACATCCTTTCCATCATGCCCATTGTTTTGAATCCAGAGTGTTCAGCTTAAAGTGGTTAAAGTGAAATAGCCATAAGGACTTTGGGGTTTTTTTATTCATAAAAAAAATTATGTGGATGCCCTACTCCAGTGGTGGCGAACCTATGGCACAGGTGCAAAAGGCGGCACTTGGAGCCTTCTCTGTGGGCACATGTGCTGTTGCCCCAGCCTTGCCTTCCCCCGTGACCCCCTCTTCTCCAGCAGCCCCCCTGAAGGAGAGTCGCCCCTGAGTGTGGCCCACACAGAGCAACACAGCCAAGAACATGGCAGCCAGGCAGCATAGACAAGACTCTGCCCTCACACCCCATCATGCAGTTGATGGTGCAGGGCACAGGCAGAAAGTGTGGCTGCCATAATGCTGCTGGGCTGCCTGGGCAATCTGCGGTGGGCCCTGGAGGTGATGAGTGGTCCTGTGGGCAGGTGGGGCAGGGGATGGGGGGGCAGAGCAGGGGCAGGGCCAGTTTTTGGGCACTCGGTCTCTAAAACGTTTGCCATCACTGCCCTACTCACTCTTGGTGATCTGAATGGCTTATAAGAATAAAACTCCAATACAAAAACCAATAATACCCTCCCCCACTGTCCTGGTGACAACAATTAGATGAGCTACTTGATGAGCTCCATCCCATTCTGGTGACCCCAATCCCATTGGCCAAATCACATCTTCAGGGCCTTGCAAAAGACTAACAGAGTGGGGGCCAACCTTATCTCTGAAGGGATGATGTTCCACAAGGAGGCAATCACTACAATTCATACCCTATAAACTTGTATGCTTAAATAAAAATTAACTCCAAGATAATAGTCTGTTTCCTAAATTTACTAAATTTCTTGGTGATGCAACATGTTCAACTTATTTTAAAAGAAACCAATAATACCTGGAACATGGAAGTAAAAATGTTTATTGCTATCAGATTTACAACTTGTCTGATGAGTTCCTTATTATAAAACCTTGTTGTGATGGTAGTTTACTGAAAGCACCAAACTAACAAGTGCTTTAAGTTGACTCACCCTTCCTTTTTTTGTCTCAAAGATATAAAAATAAATGGTCCTATTATAGCAGTAGAGCTTTTAGTCAGGTGAATTAGTTCAAATGCTTAAACATGGTTAAGTCATCCTAACAAAATAAAGCACTTTTTAAAATAATAATACTACCAATAGTAATAGGTGCCTTGGGTGCAATACCAAAATAACTAGTGCACCACTTGAACACCATTAGCATTGACAAATTTACCATCAGTCAATTGCAAAAGGCAGCTGTACTTGGAACAGCTTACATCCTGCACCAATGCTTTTAACACCAATAAACACCCACATCTGCCTATCCCAGGTCTTTGGGAAGTACTTGATAGTGAACAAAAATGCCAAATCCAGTCTAAACATCTGGGTGATTGTACAACCAGCCATAATAACAACAATTTGGCATTGCAGAAAGTTATCCTCTTCCTGATTTAATGAGCAAAACCCAGGAAAGAAACATAAATGTGACATGTATTTATACTTCTCAGCAGTTGACTTACTGCTTTAGAAGAACATATGTATATACATATGCATGTACATACAGTTACAATTTTAGTACATTTTTAATAATAGTTTAAGTTGCATAGCTTTAACGTTTTAATTTTTTTTACTTGTTTTATAATCTTGTCAGCCATCCCCTGTCACCTTGTAGGGAAGATGGGCAGAATAAAAATTAATTAAAGAGATAAAAAGATAAAATATAAATAAAGAAATAGTGTGCTTTGTGATATGTGTAACAAAATGGTCAGTATTCTTTGCCCTTCATTTGTAACAACTATAATGGTAGATTTGCTTTTTGGCTAGCATTTTCTCCTAGGGAAGCCAAGGACACTTTAGACTCATAATCCCTGAGCCCCAAACCTTGTTAAAAGTAGTTTCAATCTTGTGGAAACCTAATGATTGCTTTCCAAGAAGGAATCTCATTGCTTGCTCCACTTGGTCCCTTTGCTGAAGGTCTAATTACATCTATTATACTGTTCAGTTTCACAGAAAACTGGGGAGGGGAAGCAGTGATGGTGGGGGTAGAGGCAGCAGGGGTGGGAATCTGACTCATTGGATGCCCAGGCTTCGGCTTTTGAGAAATGAACTGATGGCCAAACTGGAGCACTTTGTGAGATTATAGCTAAATCTCCACCTGGGCTACTGTAACAAGACAAAAATGGAGACAGGAACCCATTTTTTTTTTTTTTTTTTTTGTCTTATTGCCCAGGCAACAGGGAACCAATTACTCTGTCAAACTCTGAGGTGCTACAGCTTAAAAGCTTCACAAGGCCTCCTCTCAGTCAAGCAAATGTTATCAGGCAGAACAAGAAAAGCACAAGGAGGGGGGGGGGAAGGGGGCTTCAGGAGTGGCAGAAGGAGGGAGGGAGAAAGGAAAGATTTCTCATGGAGCCACAAAACGTCCTTTCCATTCGGGTTACCCTAAGACCTTCCTGTCCCACCCCGCCCACTCCTGCAAATAATGCAAACATCACATGCCACATTATGCTTTTGTGTAGCTCAGAGATTAAGACAGTTATCATGGTCCAATAGAGCTCAAAAGGCAAAGCAGGGTTGGGGGGGGGAGAAGAGGAGGGGGAGGGGGAAGACACTCATTATTTTAGATGGCTTCCCTTTTCCCAAAGGGCTTCTATAGCTTTACTTAGCAGCAACTCATTCCAGCACTGATTAAGTGGGAAATGCACAGAATTGCAAAAGGTCAAACCTATAATCAGGTGCCCTCCGGGGCTGACATGGAAAACTGCTTCATACAAGGGAGGCTTATAACAAGGTGCAGGAGGTAGGGTGGCACACCAAAAGAGGCTGAGAACTCCAGATGTGATCAAGTTTCAGTGGGTAAAGAAATTAAAGAAAGAGGCAGAGGAGTCTCTTTGCTGACTATATAAAACCCTTCTTTAATTTAAAGAAAAGATGGGGGGGGGTGGAGAATCTGGAAAGACAGGTCTTCCTTCCCTCCCCTTAAACACCAAGCCTATTAAATCAGTGAAGTGTGGGAGACTTTTCAAGGAAAATAAACAAACAAACAAACAAACAAACAAACAAACAAATAAGTGAGAAGAAACCTTATTGTTTGATTCCAGATGGGTATTTTCCCTTTCTTTTAAAAATAAGACAAAGTCTGAAATAAACCTTACTAGAAAATCCCTGTTTCAGCTAAGTGAGGCTTAATTCTAATTAAACATACATAGCATTGGCCTGTTCCATTTGTTTTCTTGAGAACAGGAAGGGAAGGGAAAGGGAATTATTTTTTAATATGAAAAGAATAAAAAGAATGGCTATTAATGGTCCTAACGTAAATATTTGTCTCTTGGCCTGTAATTTTATTTTATTTTATTATTTTAATTGTCTTCTAAAGCTCTACGTCCCCTCAAAGATGATGACCTACAAAGCAATAAATACTCAGAGTAGTAGATACTAATTCTTACTATAGTAGATACTAATTCAATAAATACTCAAAGTAGTAGATACTAAGGTCACACAAATCCAGAATTACCGTTTGTTGAAGGATGTTTAGGTTAAAATGATTTTAAAAGGATTTCCACACATTGAATTTGAACTTTTTGTTCCACTGTGGTTATTGGATCCTCTCAGTGGAACCATCTCTAGTCCATCATTGCTTTGCTGGAAGTCTCAAATGTTGTAAATCAATTGTTGACTGAAACAGCATACCAAAGAAAACACATAGAATTCCTTTGAAAGATAGAATGCAGTTTAAAGGGAGCACTTTGTAAATTCTGCTTTGATTCTGTTCATTTTGCATTATATGCTGATGCAGAAACAGGACAGGCCAATCTTACAAATGAACAGATATACAACATACACCATATGCTGTCCTCACTGATCTTAAAATCTATTAGCAATCCGTCCTCTTTTATTCTATATTTTATTCTTTACTAAAAGTTAAAATATAGCCACCAAAGAAAAGCTAAATACTGTGGGGTCCTTGGTGCTCTCTGAGCTTGGTGGTTTTCTTGCAAACATTTCATTACCATACTAGGTGACATCATCAGTGTATTGATGATGTGACCTAGTTTGGTAACGAAACCTCTGTAAGAAAACACAAGTTCAGAGAGCACTAAGGACCTCCTTGTGCTACAAATGTTCTCCTCTATTGAAAGGCTAAATAAAGCCACAAACACCGTGCCCTACCATTGCAGTCAACTTGCACTGACTTGTTTTTTAAAAATAAAACACCTGAAGAAAAAAAAGGCATTCTTCATCATACCAAAACCAAGACAGAGACATCGCTGTGATCATTCATGTTTAGATATGGAAGCGCCTAGACTGCCCTTGTGCAAACCGATGCTCTGTAATCCATCTTGAAAATGAAATGAAATGAAAAATGAAATGCAGGTCTGTATTTCATCAGTACATTCATTCTGTCTCATTAAGTATTGCTTTGTTCGGTCATATGGCTTCAGGGGCTTCCAAATGCGGAGGCTTTATCCTTGATTGAAGATTTGGGGCTTATTTCAAGGCACTATAAATTATTTGGGAATTTACATACCTCACTGGCTGTTTACTTGTAGAAGTTTCTCCAAGGCTCTCAGCCAGATTCCTAAACCGCAACATTCTCAAAAATCAGTTGTGGTTAAAAGAAAAAAAAAATCCAAAGCAAACAAGCGTGTGCCTCATTTATGAATACGATATAATCTCTTTGGTTTCCAAAACTCTTGAGGAAGTAAAAATAAGTGCTATTCTCTTTGAGGCAATAAAACAAATCAAGACTACAGTTCCTGAAAATGCTTTCTAATCCATATAGTGTATTATTCTGAACAAACACACAGTCATAAATCCAGCACATTAGGGTGCTGGGAGTATCTTCTGTATCTTTCCGTTTAGAAATTAAATCCCAAATACAGAATAATAGAGTTGGAAAAGACCTTGGAGGCCTTCGAGATCAACACCTTGCTCAGGTGGATTAATTGCTCTCAACACATGTATTTTTATTAAGGTGACCAACCGTCCTCCTTTAGGGAGGACAGTCTTCCTTTTGTGAGTTCTATCCTCCCTCGAAAAGTATCCTCCTACATGTCCTCCTTTTCGATATTTGAAGACTAATCTGCAGGGCTTTTTTTTTTTTCTCACAGAACACTCAGAACGGCATTCTGGCACCTTTCTTTGATGTTTTTTTTTTCAACTTTTGCATGAGCTGTGCTACTCCCCCTATTGGCTTTCGAAAGCCAACAGGAATTGCTGCTGAGCGCGCCAAAACATCCGGCCGGCAAACTTTGCACATGTAAGTTGTCTGCAGCGAAGGTGAATTGGCAGGAACTTTGCACCCCTCCCTGCTACCCAACTACACCATCTCCTAGTTAGTCCCAAAGATACCTGGAGGAGACTGGAACGGTGATGCCACGGTAACTTTCTTTTGATCTTATGCCCTGCTAGGGCAATAATGGCTGCGGGCACAAGAGGCAGGGGGGAGGGGCTGCTGCAGGCGGGGGTGTGAGGGGCAGCGGTGGCCGGCTCCCCCCATACTGTGGGAGCCGCAGGGCTTGCTCTACACAGGGCTGTGCAGGATGGGCAGTGGTGCTGGCAGGGCGGCTGCAGGCAGGGTGTGTCAATGGCGGGCTGCCCCCGGGGCCGGAGCAGGTGCAGCTGGTGCTTTGGCACGGGCGCAGGATGTAAGCATAATTACAATATAAAATATTGTTGTTACAAATGTTTTTTATTATGCATTTATCATATTATAGTGTATTGTGTATTATTGTTGCAATGAATAATATATTTCTTTTATTTACGATATTTTTTTCTTCAATTTATTTGTGTCCTTTTCGTTGTAAAAAAGTTGGTCACCTTAATTTTTATCCCTTAACACACTTAGACAAATCTCAGCCTTACTATAAGCAATCTAAATCTACAAACCTTACCCTGTTCTTCATCACTCTGTTTAGACACTCTTGGATGAGGGAGCTTATTCATGCATGTCACATTCAGGACCAAACATGGATTCCAGCTCCATTCCTTTCATTCCCCTCTTCTTACTCCTCCTCCGTCTGATAACAACAACCAAGTGCAGTGTGAAAGTTCTTAGTTTTCCAAGTTTCCATCAAAAGGCGAAGAGCTACAGGCTCAGTGAGGAAGGAAAGCAGAATGTGTCAAGAGTCCTGCAATGGGAAAATCATGTGCATGTAGTTCTTCTGCTGATCAGTGTGGCAAGAAAAAAAGAAAGATATTTCCAGCCACATAAATCTGGGTAGATGCTATGCTGGGAATCTTTCCTTTGATTCTGGCCAGCTCTGAATTCTGTTCTTTCTTGGCTTGCATGACCTTTTTAGGGAAATTTGGTGACTATATTTTTCTACATGCCCAGTTCACAGAACAAGGTGGAAGGTTTTATACCTGGAGGTAGCAACACAAGCACATGCGCGTGCGTATGTGTATGCGCATGCACGCGCGCACACAGAGAGAGAGAGAGAGAGAAAGAGAGAGGACGATAAGACCAGAGGCCTCTATTAATCTAGTATATAAAGCAGTGCCTCAGAGTAAAGGCCTAGGTACACAAGGCAGTTCTGCAAAAGCAATTGGAAATTCCCTGCAGCTGCTTCGTAAATCCCCTTCATTCAGAGGTCATTGCTTGGTGTTTGCAGCCCAGGAACATCTCCACTGGCTACTCTGGATGCTTTTGTTTATATGACAGTTTTTATCCTGGTGCTAAGAGAACCCTGTCAGATGAAGTGTAAGCCACATTTACCTGTAAGTGCCCTATACTCGCTTGTGATGCCTAATCTCTTTTATTGATCCGACGAGCTGGTTTCTGGAGCCATTGATTTTCCTTGCTGTCAGTTTGTGGCTTTGACTCCTTAATGTTTATTTAGACCGGTCTCCATAAATTGCTTCTGGTGCGGAGGGCGAGGAAGGCAGCAGGAGGTCAGGGGTGTGTGTATACCTGTCCAGAAATATAAATCATGGCTTTTGTTCTTCACCGTTGTTTGTGAACAGTGTTTGCTAGGTGAATAAAAAGGAAGTCTTCTATGAAAACATGAAGAAACCATTACTAATTCCCCAGGGTCTGCAATTTTATTGCAGTCTCGGTTTTCAATTTTCTGTATCCTAATGGCACCCCTTGTTATCTGTTCAAACATGTAATGTTTCTTTTTGTTAAAGGGGAAGAGAAAAGGAGAATGAAAAGTAGGAGACAGAAGGGGGTGAGCGAGGAAAAATTGGAAGAAATATTGCTTGTTTGTGCACATAGAAATATATTCTGAAAACAGGGGGGAGCCTTGTTTGTTTGGGGCTCTTTTGCTTCCTTTCTTTTTATCTTTATCTTTCTTTATCTGTCTATCTATCTATATGTTTATGAATTCCAGCCTTTGAGGAAAACACTATGGCTCATCTTTGGTGGAACTATCATCGTTTTTCGAGATGAGCACCATCTGTGCCTGTCTCTGGTTGATGTCCAAAGCCTTTCCATTTTACCGGATGAATTGAGCCTCATTCAAAAATGGTGACACATTCTGCACAGGGTACTTTGTGAACTGGAGTGAACATGATCCCCACCTCTAACTATCCTGGCAGACTTAGGAATGGCTTTAATGAGGTATCTGTTCCGGATATAAATAATTCAAGGGCAAATCCAGAAAACTCCAAGGGGAAAGCCTCATACCTCATTATAACGGGGAGTTGTTAGAATACTAAGGCCTTAAATCATTGGAAAATGTTTTGCTGCAGCTAAGTCTCTGTTTTTCCCTCTCTCCCCCTATTGTAGGAATAAACATCATAGTCCGTACAAGTTGACAAGTGGTTCTCTTGAGACCTAGAGGACAATAATCAATAGAAGTACAGCTTCGGCCATTGCTGATGCAGAAAGACTGTGCACAGACAGAATAAATCATCAGAAGGAAGAGAGCCCTCTTTGAGTCCCATAAAGGAGCATCTTGCAGAAAATGCCTGCCTTGAAAACAAAACTCTTGGCCCTTTCCTCTGAGCTAGTTTGCAGCTCGCAGCCCCACATGCATCAGGCTCCAGAAAGTGCAAACTGTGTTGAAAAGATTTCCTCCTTCTGCAAACGTAATCCCATTTTGCATCATAGCGTACCTGCATGGAACTAGGTGGCTATGGCAGTTCTCAAGTCAGGCAAAGAAAGTTAGAGAAGGGTTAAGATCCCTTATTTATTTTTATTAGACTTGTGTCTGTGTTCCTCCAAAAAGCTTTTTCTAAATCATCACCTTCCTAATATATTTGAGATGAAACATCAGATAAGATACTTCCATATAAAAAAAGCTTCTGTAAATTAAGTCCTCTAATATGGCTCATATAACTGATGAAGATTTTGCCTTGTTTCTGCCTGCATTCATATTTTCTGCTCAAACAAGGGCTTGCTCACCAAGAAAGTACTTCTTCACCTCAGGACCAGTTTGTTGCTCATCTTGGTGGTATCCTTGCCAAGTCCAGTTGTTACACAGTCTTGATTTTAGTGAGCACTTGCTGAACATAGCCTCTACAGCTTCCCATAGGGCCTCACCATGCCCTGAAAACACATTCTCTACCATCACTGCTATCTAAACACTCAGGTGAAAAATGCTTATCAATGGGATTTTGGAGAACAGTGTCATCAGATACTAATGTGCCAAATCACAAAAGCCTTGCTAGATTTACTTCAGTTTGTTCACCTCCTCTCTGACTTTGTCAGAATCAGCGTGATATTTAAGAATATTTAAGAATAGTCATTACTTTTTTAAAATTAAGTTGTACAGATCAATAGACTGGAATGTTGTCAATTTGCCACTATTCCAAATTGTCAATGTTTCTGAGTGACACTAGCAGTGACTTAATACAAATGTGAAACAACATGTGGGAATGGACAGAATCCAGCAGGATGCAATTGGCCAGCAATTGGGTTATGGTATAGAAATCTTCATTTTCTCAGCCTGACAGGAAAAATAGCACTCCTATAATATAGCAGCCCTCAAGGGCCAAATCTGTGAGAGAATTAAGAATCCTTGATCATATTGAAAGCTATTGTATAGCAGCTATTATCCAACCTTGATATGGGTCATTTAGCAATTTGATAAAATCAGCTTTAAGAAACAGTTGTAAACCTGATATAAATTAATTGAGCTAATAAGTATTTTCAATTGTACTTAAAGGTCTAAATCTACCACCTTTCAATCATATTGATGAAAAAGAGTATATATGAGATTTTCTTGTAATTCTCAAGGCTGTTCAGTCAAGGAAGTTTCTCTCTAATTATTGTCTTCTTTAAGCAAGGAGGACAAGGTCCTTTAGCAAATTGCTATTAATCAGTATCTTTAAAGTTTATAAGTTTAATCCAAAACAAAAGCTATAACCAAGTTCTATATGCCAAACCTTTTCTAATATAGAAGTCAAAAGCAAAGTGAATAAAGCAAATAATTCAGGGCAGACCTTTTTTTTCCCTCCATTCCTCTTTTCCCAACCTAATGAAGAACTTCTGTGTCTTTTTTCCCTTTGGATTCACTTCACCCACTGATAGAAGTAGTTCTACATTTAATTTAGCTGCATCCTTGTTATTGGTTATTAACTACAGGAGTGATTTTAGTAGTATGCTTCCTGACATTACCAAACACTATGGCTATGAAGAACCCCAATAATTCTGGAGAAAGTTCATTCTCTTGACTTTCCCTATCAATTCATTAAAAAGAAGTTTCCTCTTTCAAAATTAAGGGACTTCCAAGTTTATATAAATATATAAATTTATTGCAATAATATTATGTTCTTTAAACAATCCAGTCATCTTTCCTTCCAAAAGATCCTGGATAGCATATACAATTAAACCAAGGTCATTTTATTGGCTGATTTTGTGAGTTCTAGGATATTTATTTAGAAAAAGATAGGAAACCTGGTGTTCTTCAAATATTTTAGATATTATTATTATGGATCATCGCACAGTCAGCCAGATGTTCAGACTGGATTTGGCATTTTGTCTACCTATCGAGTCCTTACCCAGGACCTGGGATAGGCAGATGTGGATGTTTGATGGTATTACAGATATCGTCGCAGGATGGAAGCAGTTCCTAATAAGGCTGCCTTTTGCAATTGACTAATAGCGAATTTGTCAATGCCAATGGTGTTCAAGTGGTGCTCCAGTTGTTTTGGGATTGCACCCAAGGAGCCTATTACTATTGGTACTACCCTTGCTTGCTTTTGCCACAGTCTTTCTATTTCTATTTGTAGGTCTTTGTATTTTGTTATCTTCTCCAGTTCTTTCTCTTCTATTCTGCTGTCTCCAGGCACTGCCACGTCCACTATCCAGACTTTTTTGTCTTTCTTATCGACAATTGTTAAGTCTGGGGTGTTATGTTGCAGGTGCTTGTCTGTTTGAATTCTGAAGTCCCAGAGCAGTTTAATTTTATCATTTTCTATGACTTTCTCTATTTTATGATCCCACCAGTTTTTGCTTACAGGCAAATGATATTTTTTGCAGACCTTCCAATGCACCATTGTTGCTACTTTGTCATGCCGCTGCTTGTAGTCAGTCTGGGCGATCTTCTTGCAACAGCTTATCAGGTGGTCCACTGTTTCTTCAGCTTTTTTGCATAGGCAGCACTTACTGTCTGTTGCTGTCTTCTCAATTTTGACTTTATGTGCATTTGTCCTTAAGGCTTGGTCTTGTGCAGCCAGAATTAGTCCCTCAGTCTCTTTCTTCAATTTTCCTGCTCTTAGCCATTGCCAGGTCTTGTTATTATCTGCTTTCTGAGCTATTTTTTTAATGTATTGGCCATGTAGTGCTTTGTCTTCCCATGCCTCTATTCTGTTCTTCATTTGATCTTTATTATTATTATTATGCAATCCCCAAAAACCTGGAGCACCACTTGAACACCATTGGCATTGGCAAATTCTCCATTAGTCAATTGCAAAAGGCGGCCTTAGTAGGAACTGCTACCATCCTGCGACAAATATCTGTAATACCATCAAACATCCACATCTGCCTATCCCAGGTCCTTGGTAAGGACTCGATAGGTAGACAAAATGTCAAATATAGTCTGAACTTCTGGTTGACTGTGTGATGATCCATAATAATAATGAGTCAGAACACTGGAAGACCTCAATATATTTTGCATTTTTACATACTTTGATCTGGATTCCTTGAACTGTATTTTTTTCACATAGGTAGCTGAAATGTGTAGGTTTCCTACAAAATGTCCTCTAGAACAGGGGTCTCTAACTCCATATCTGCAGACCATTGGGAACTGGGTTAAAATACAATATAGAATAATAGAGTTGGAAAGGACCTTGGAGGCCTTCTAGTCCAACCCCCTTATACTATTTCAGACAAATGATTGTCCAGTCTCTTCTTTAAAAAGTCCAGTGTTGGAGCATTCACAACTTCTGGAGGCAGTTGTTCCACTGATTAATTGTTCTAACTGTCAAGAAATTTCTTCTTAATTCTAGGTTGCTTCTCTCCTTGATTAGTTTCCATCCATTGCTTCTTGTCCTGCCTTCAGGTGTTCTTCTTTGTGGCAACCCCTGAGATATTGGAACACTGCTATCATGTCACCCCTAGTCCTTCTCTTATTAAACTCATTAACCACAAGATTAATTATTTCAGTTCTAACTGTGATAAATATTTACCTACTCTCTAAAGACTTGCTAATTTATGTTTCTATTGCTCATTTCTATACTTGATTCACTTAGTTTCCAGAAATTTCCAGAATTCTCTAAAATTGTTTTCTCCCTTTTAATTCAGTTTTCCTATGAAAGTGAAAAGGTTGCCTCCATGTAGATACAAAGTAGACCTACAATAGGTTGTGTCTACTTTGTCAAATGCCTTACTGAAGTCCAAGTAAATAATATCCACAGCATTCCTCTCATCCACTAATTTTGTCACCAGATCTCCCACAAAATTAATAGCAATTGAAGTCCAAAACATTTTGAAATGATCTGATTGTCTACAAAAATACATCTACAATGGAACATTAAATACAAAAAGTGTCCTCTACTGATTAGATTAATGGCTATTAGAGATTGTACAAAACCACTTGCTTATGGTATGACCATATGATTTTTGTTTCTGTAACTTCACTCAGAGCTCGTTCCAATACATGGCTGAACATTGTAGCTTGGCCTCCTTCAGTCTTATTCTTGCATGTTGCTGCTTAAGCTACTTTTTTGGGCCAAACTAGATAAGATTGTATGGAACCTTTGTTCTCTAAGCTTGATTGTTTTCTTGAAGATATTTCATTACCCAACTGGCTAGCATCATCAGTGTTCATAAGAACTGATGATGTTATCTAGTTGGGTAATAAACGAGCTCACATTTCAAGCCTGAGCTACAAATATTCTCTTCTATTAGATAAGATTGCTCATCATACAGATGACCAGAGAAGAAAGATACCCCAAGATTAATACTGGCAAAATATAAAGAAGGTTGGCCTCTTTTCACCATTTCAAAATGAACATTTAGAAACTTTCATTATGACTATGTTTTTTCCTTTATAAGAATTAATAGCACCTGTAAAGGAGGCAATTATAAATTAGCGTTTTTAAGGATATATTACTTGCTCGTGTGCTATAGTTCCAATTATGTTGCTTTTCAAACAGTTATTATTTAAACTGTTAAAAATTAAACCCTTTAATTGGGTTTAATTTAGCAGCTTATCTCATTTGGCCCATAGTCTTATGTATGTGTCTTTGAATTATATCTCCATTTTTGCTCTGCTTTCTTAAAGTATCTCTTAAAGATACTTAACATTTGGCACTAGTCTTCTTGTAATTTTGTTCTGTTATCCAGTTCCAAATTAATTGACATGTAGTCCAATAAAAGAATATACACTGCTTAATAACATCTTGGATTATGTGTTGGGTTTGATTGACACCGATGTTTCATTTCAATAAGGATACACAAGAGATTCTGAAGTTGCCAAAATAGCTCATCTTCCAGAACATCAGGAAGAAAGCAATTCTTCTGGTTTGCCATGAAAACAAGAAGACTGTTTACTAAAGCTTTTTACAGGTAGGTGAGTTTAGTTCAATATGTATCCTGAAATATTGGAATTATAGGCATTACTTGGGTTTAAGAATATCATACAGTCCATTTAGTCATACATTCATTACTACACAAATATGTTTTTTAAATGACTTCATTCTCCATTGATGAATGTTGAATGGCATGTTTCTTTAACAGTCTGCTTTTAGGAATGCAGAATAGGAAGCCATGCAATTTAAGTTTATTTTCTTGTGGAAAAGTAAAATCAAAAAATGTTTTCCCAACCATTTTTTTTCCACCTGATGTCAGAAGAAATGGCATTTGAGTTTTCCTTCATGAGTGGTATATATACTCCAGCAGTGACATGTTTTCAGATGTGCTAAGGAATAATAATTTCCTTAAGCCTATAAATAGTTAGCGTGTGCTCAGTTAGGATGAAACAGATGACCTAACAGAAGACTAAATCTTGGCTCTGTTGATTTGCAATGGACAAACTCTGCCAACAAAATTCTAGCCAGCTGGTTATTACAAATCTTCTTCTGCTAAGTCTGAGCAATTTTGTAGAGGTTTTTTGCCACATCCATTCATCTATCAATTGAAATTCCAAACAAAAACACATTTTGGGTGAGAATATATCACAGATGAAATGTCGGATGGCTCACTAGACTGGGGATAAAGCCAGCAACACTTACACATATATTAATTTGATTACATAGCCATATCTTCACATTATGAAGTACAGATTACATAATGTGAAGGACGAAAAACCATTGACCTGATGGTTTAGTTAAATAGGCAATTGAGAACAAGTTTAAAAGGCTTTGTTTAATCTAGGGTTTAAGCACTTTAGTTGTTGCTAAACTAGAAACTGTGAATACAGATAGTTCTTGACTTGCAACAATTCATTTAGTGACCATTCAAGGTTACAATAGAATGAAATAAAGTGACTTAGGACCATTTTTCATACTTACAACCTTTGCAACATCCTCATGGTCATGTAATCAAAATTCAGATGCTTGGCAACTGGTTCATATTTATGAAAGTCACTGTGTTCTATGGTCATGTGATCACCATTTGTGAACTTCTGACAAGCAAAGTCAATGGGGTAGTCAGATTCGCTTAACAACCGGTTTACTAACAACTTCAGTGATTCATTCAACAACTGTAGCAAAAAAATGTTGCAAAGTGGAGCAAAACACACTTAATAAATGTTTCACTTAACAACAGAAATGTTTGGGCTCAGTTGTGGTCATAAGTCAAGGATTGACTGTATACTAAGCTGTAAAATTTTAAGCTGCAGTTATTGACTTCTATTTTTTTCTCAGCATATTACAATAGTGAAGATAGTTTGATAGATAGTTTGATAGTTTGTATGTAGCTTAGGGACCGTCTGATCAGTAATAGCTAATAATAATAATAATAATAATAATAATAATAATAGTAAAGTTGGAAGGGACCTTGGAGGTCATCTAGTCCAACCCCCTGCTCGAGCAGGAAACCCTACACCATTTCGGACAAGTGGCTGTCCAGTCTCTTCTTAAAAACTTCCAGTGTTGGAGCATTTACTGCTTCTGGAGGCAAGCTGTTCCATTGATTAATTGTTCTCACTGTCAGGAAGTTTCTCCTTAGTTCTAGGTTGCTTCTCTCCTTGATTAGTTTCCACCCGTTGCTTCTTGTCCTGCCTTCAGGTGCTTTGGAAAATAGCTTAATTCCCTCTTCTTTATGGCAGCCCCTGAGATATTGGAATACTGCTATCATGTCCCCCCTTGTCCTTCTCTTCGTTAAACTAGACATACCCAATTCTAGCAACCGTTCCTTATATGTTTTAGCCTCCAGTCCCCTAATCATCTTTGTTGCTCTTCTCTGTACTCTTTCTAGAGTCTCAACATCTTTTTTACATCGTGGTGACCAAAACTGGATGCAGTATTCCAAGTGTGGCCTTACCAAGGCATTGAAGAGTGGTATTAATACTTCACGTGATCTTGATTCTATCCCTCTGTTAATGCAGCCTAGCACTGTGTTGTCCTTTTTGGCAGCTGCCGCACACTGCTGGCTCATATTTAAGTGATTGTCTACTAGGACTCCGAGGTCCCTCTCACAGTTACTACTATTGAGCATGGTGCCACCTATGCTGTACTTGTGCATTTGGTTTTTCTTGCCTAAATGTAGAACCTTGCTTTTTTCACCATTGAATTTCATTTTGTTAGTTAGTGCCCAGTGTTCAAGTCTGTCCAGATCCTTCTGTATCTTAAGCCTGTCTTCTGGAGTGTTGGCTATTCCTGCCAGCTTGGTGTCGTCTGCAAATTTGATGAGTTCCACATCTATCCCTTCATCCAAATCGTTGATGAAGATGTTGAAGAGTACTGGGGATGAGGACATTTAAGCTTGACTCAGAAATGCTAATTTCACCATTTGTAATAAAGTCATTCTGAGCATATAAAGTGCCAGCTTTGAAAAATATAAATAGAGATAGCTGGACAGTTTTAGATGCTAATGGAGACTTCTGGAGAACAAGAACCTATGTTTTCTGTGCATAGGGTCTTCATTCTCCAGTGTACTGAATTGTCATTTTATAGTACTTGTTCAGCCAACAATCTTTCTTTCTTCCATCATTTCCTATGTGGTTACATTTTACAATGCTCTGTTCATTGCCTATATGCTAGCAGCTAGAACAATGGGGACAGAAACATACTTCAAAGTTATGAAAATGATGCTTTTTATTAAATGAACTTATTAAGGTTGGTCACACAGTCAGACAGATGTTTAGATTGGCATTTTTATCCACACTGAATCCTTCACAAGGGCTTGGGAAAGGCAGATGTTGTTGTGGTGATTGTGTTAAAGGTGTCACTGCAGGATAAAAGCTGTTCCAAGTAAAGCTGCTTTTTGTAATTGACTGATGGTGTCAAGGCCAACAGTGCTGAAGTGGTGCTCCACACATTTTGGGATTGCATTATTATCTGATTACAACAATGTGAAGTCACAGTAGCCCATTCTTAACTGTGTTGGCCTTGATATGCATTCAGTTCTTCCCAAGAACTTAAGATGCTGTAATATCCTGTTATATGTGCAGATCCAAGCAGAGTGGTCTTTTGTAATTGACAGATGGAGATTTTGTCAATGTGCAGGTCTGTTAAAAGCCATCCAATTTTTTTTTTTTTTTTTTGGTATAGCACCCAGTGTGTGCCAATAACCATTGGGATCATCATGCCAGTTTATGCCATAATCTTTCACATTCAGTTTTCAAACCTTGATATTCTGTCATCTTTTCCAATGCTTTGTCTTCTATTGTACAGGTAATATTCTACTTATAGCCTCAACAGGACAAATAGCTGTACTCCCCACACACAATCATTTGACCATATTTTGAGCGCCCAGCAACTGGCCTGCATTTATGGCTGTTTGCAGTGTACACTGGTCATGTGACCATGATTTATGATATTTTTGCCAAAAACCCATGTTTGCTTCTGGGTTTGGGCAAAAAAGCCCAATAGCAAACAATGCATTTGCTTAATGATCACCACAAGAAAAGGATCATAAAATTAAGTGGGTGACCTGCTTCATGTCCATCATGATATACAATTATAATGGGCAGGCTCCATTGTAGTCATAAATTGAGGATTATCTGTACAGTCCCTTAGTACTGTCACATCAATTATTCACACTTTCTTTTTTTTTTTTTGACCACTATTAAATCTGATTTGTTATGAGCCAAGACTTTATCAATTTGTATTTGGGAATCCAGCAATATTTTAACCTGCTCATTTTGACCATTTTTTCAACTATATGTTCCCACCAATTTCTCATTATTGGCACCTAATAAGTTTTACAGGCATTCCAGTGAACTACTGTTTCTTCTATATCTCTGTGCAATCTGCACTTTGAATCATTTGATGAGTTTTCAGTTCTGGCCTTAATTGCATTAGATAGAATTATTATTATTATGTTGCTGTATAAATTCCTGTGCTTTATTTCTGGATGAAAAGCTTCACAAGTTTATAAATATCATAAAACACAAGCTAAAATGCCAGTACTATAAATTCCAGATATTCATATCATATAATAAACTTATCTCCAAAGCTATCTATACTACACTGGTTGAAAAGCATAACAAAATTCTAGGCAGTTTCCTCCAATCAGAAGCTCCATGCAGCTTTCAGACAGAACTGGAGCTAGACCCTTAGTCTTTAATGTTGTACATCAAGGATGTACAGTCTTTTGTGTCATTAGACTTTGAGTAGCATACTGGGAGTCTCAATCAAATAGCACTGGAAATTAGTCAAAACAGTGAAATACAATGTAATTGAATTTTAATTAACTGATGGTGTTTAACAAATTTTGTCTACTATCACATTCAATATTTAATGCTCAGGATGCCACACCCAGATATTGTAGGTGACCTTGAGTTGCATTGCCAAGGGCAATCAGATCATGAAACATTAGAGGTATAAAATGCACAGCCTGCCCCATAACTCAGTATCAGAATGGCAAGGTTGCTAAGTTGCATTTTTAAAGCTTTTACCTTAAGGGCAACTTTTGGGTTTCTACACAACAGAATCTAGGGAGCCCTTCTACCAAACTAATCCACCATAGTTCAGCATGGACCAGCATGGTGATACTCCAGATCTGGGATATACTGAAGTTGGACCTGTCTGAAAAATGTGCAGTCTAAATGTTAAAAAACAAGAATGGCTGGCACTTGAGAAGAAGAGAAGGGGCAGGGAAATCAAAGAGCAATGCACATAAACAACCCAGTAATTGTCAGTGGATGTTGCCCATTTAGTTTCTGTAATTACATAGGGAGTTGATTTGTCACAGTTTTTCTGCATCATTGAACTGACACGGGAAAGATACATGTGTGGTCTAGTCAAGGAGAAGAAATTTTCCAGGAAAGCATGACATCATCTTTGTTCTTATTATCTCTAACCAATTTTGACAACTTTTAATGTACTGTATGAACTGAAACAGAAAACACATGCAGAATGAGAAGCACCTACACAATAAATAAACCCCTTCTGGCAGCATTCCATAAAAATTAACAGACAGTGTTGATAGATTGTTGGGTGCAATCCACTCTCATGTAAGTTTTCTCAAAAGCAAGTGTCTTCAATGAGTGTCATTTAGCATCACAGGGAATGCAGTTCCATGAACAACATGAGAACAGAGACTAATTATATGGATGTTCCATGGAGGATTTTACCCAATGGATTTTTGACTCAGTAAAAAACAAGAAGCCACATACATTTAACTCTGCCCATCAGAGGTGATTCTTTTAAATGATGTGAAAGAGCTCTTCACAGGAGATAAAATGAGTCCTGTGTCTCTAAAACAGCATTAAGAAGATTGAAAAGTAGATTCATTTGACCTTGGGTCATATTCGTGGCTTCACAATGACTTAAACTAGGACCCAGAAAGGCCTCTGAAAAAATATAACCATTTTGGATTGGTAAAATTACCTACTTGAGTAAAGGTTGGGTGTGGGAACTTATTATAATGTATTGTGAACAAGATTGTTTAGCACCATAGGAATACCACACCTGCAGCGACTGTACCCAACTGACAGCTTCTCTCTTTAGAAGAAAGAGAAACATTGTTCTAATGTGCACAGAACATATGCTAATCAGCTGTACTCTTCAGGCACAAATGAGATAATGTGCTCATTGTTTAGACACTGGAATTGTTCATTACAAAATGACACAGTGTTTGCCAATTTTGTCTTCATTATGAATGTAAATATTAACTGGTGATATGCAAAAGAATACAAAAAGTCAACAGCAATTAATTGGCTTCTGCAGTAATTAGCAACTGTAAAGCAAACACTTAGGAGCCGTTGTAATTATCTGCATTAGGAATACACCTCCTGTACAGATCTAATTAGCAATTTAAATAGTTCAGAAATTATATGCCTCTTGCCTTTACACTCCCTGAAGTACCGTTCATTAATGGGGAGAAAAGATTGCTAGTAAATGTCATTCGCATTGTCTCACATTAAGAGCTCTACATCAAAGCTTGCCTCCCGCCAAACACACAGAAACTATAGTTTGTGAAGAAACCGTACTATAAAATATAGCCATATCTTTGCAAAGTGGAAAATGTTTTTTGCTAAGAACTCAGGTTGTTTAAGAGGGGCTACCTTCATCCTTTATGCTACCCCCACCAGGGCTGGAGAGCCTCTTTAGTGTACTAATTAAGGCATCAGAATAAAAACTGGGAGTCTGCTGAGTTCTGCCTTGACCAGAAAGCCGACTGGATGATCTTGGGCCAGTCACTTTCTCTTTCCCCCTAGGAAGGAAGCAATGGCAAACCACTTCTGAAAAATCTTGTGAAGAAAACTCCAGGGATTTATCCAGGGACGCTCCAAGAATTGGACACAATTGAAAGGAAGGGGAAAAAAATAACTTGGACTACCAAATCTGGGTTAATCTGCCATCTAGGGCTTGTCTGGATTTTTGCAGCTCAGTTCTAGTGGCCATAATCTTAGCAATGGACCTTTACTGCATTTCTACTATCCGGTGGGACTGGTTGCAGGATTGTAAGGCTGCTTTATTTATAACATTTATACTGCCCATCAATATAGCTGTTTGGCTGGTTTGCAACAGGAAGGCATCCATAAAATGAAATGTTGACTCAAGGCCATTCACTGGTTTAGAAAAGAATTGATATAAAGCCATCAGAAACCATCAGAAAATAGTTCCAGCACAAACCCAGCAAAAGCATCTGTTTTAGGAAGAAAATGAAATCCTAAAATCAGCTAGGATTTTAAACATATACTAAAATGTATAACTAAAATGTGGGAGAACAAGCAGGTCTTTTCTTCCCATCTAGTGGATCAAAATGCAATTACCAGGAATAGCACAACCTAACCACCAAAAGAAACTACTTTAGTAAGGTCTCACCTCATCTGGTGGAGCCATAATCACTAGATCAAAGTTACACATTATGGGAACAAACCAAAATTGAGAGCTGCATCTGCTAGGACGGACCTGGGTATTTTATACCTCCTGCTGCATGTCCAGCCCCTTGCCTGTTCCTGTCCGGCCTACATGAGGTCAATCAAAAATTAGAAATCATATGCAAATAAGTATGCCACAGGAGGCAGGAGAAGAAGCTGAGTCATTGTGCATTGCTTCAGTTAGATGGCAGCCATAGGAGGGTGAGGAGGGAAAATATATTTCTGCACCTGCACAGTGGTCCTCTCCTCCCCTGAAGCAATCTGAAGAGTTGAGGTGATGGAGTTTGAGGACATCAGATCAGGTTATATTGATTCAGCCCTCTGCAACAGTTCCAGTTTCTCATGTGGCCTCTTGGGGAAAATTAATTGCCCATCCCTGTTCCATTTATTCCAATTTGTTCCATTTATACTTTTAATGCAAATATATTCAAACTTTCCAAAGCAACAGATGAACATAAATTTATTTATCTGACAGGATTTATACATCTCCAGATTTTGGATAGAGACGCGCGTACAAAAATAATTATTTAATTAATTAACCGATTCATCTCTAGAGCTGTCTTATGCAGCACATGTGTTAGCATTTTAGAAAGTTACAGGGCCAATTAAAGCTACAACTCTGGCTAACACAGTAAAAGCAATCATATCATAAAGTGCCTCAAAACAAATATCAGAATGAAAATGAAAGATAAAAGTATTATATTAAGGCAGAATGCCTAGAAAAATGTAGATAATTCTCACATCTGTTAAGGAAATAGAATAAAGCAAATTTAAAATTAGAGTAAAAAATATGAAAATCAGATTCATTGATGCCTAATTTGCTTTCATTTATCCCAATCTATCTATAAAAAATCTATTTTGAGGCTAGACACTTGGAGAAATTGCACAATGTAATCAGTGATTTTGATTTAGAATTCCTCAGAAATTTTTACCTCAATGGACTAACCCACTCATTTTAAATAGTTAAATAATTCATTTGTATTATATGTATTAAACCTTTAAAAAACAATGTTCTGCAGAAGAATGATAATACAAATACTATACTATAGAGGCAAAGCAGGGAGAACATCTGATTTTAAAAGTCATGGATATCAATGCAAAAGTGATTGGTAATGCTAAATTCGTTTATACATGCCAAGGTGTGTATGTGTGCGTGTGTGCGTGTGTGTGTGTGTGTGCGTGCGTGTGTGTGTGTGTATACAGTATGTATGTATGTACACATATATACGCAGACACATAGTGTCACATACACATATACATACACTTACTCATAGTAAATCAACAAAGGCAATCCAGTCTTTACAGGGATTTCCAGTATTTAAGATAAATCATAGAGAAGGTTTTTTCCTCACATACATGTTAAATATACTCCCGCTACTTCAGGATAGAAAGAGTGCTTTTCCCTAAGATGAGGAAAACCACAAATTACAAACTACTTCTTTTGCAGAAGATTTATTTCCAGAAAAATAGGACCTACCTTTATATATATCTGAACTGGCACATTCTGGAAGAAAAACTTAATTTTCCAGTAGACAGTTGAATGTTCCATGGTATGGTATGTTTGAATTTTGTATATAATTATTATTTATTTAATACATTTCTGTACTGGTTCCAATATACTTCCTTCTCAAGGTCTTCAACTCCCCAAATTCTCCAACCAGTTGGTATGTTGAAATCTATACATCTCAAAGTTGCCAGTGTTCAGAAACATTGGTTGTCAATACCATTATTAAAATTCAATTAAAGCAGTAGAAGATTGATGCCAACCCTCTAAGGCAGACCGCACTTGGAGACCAAAAACATATAAGCTAATATTACTTTTATTATAGGGTTACAGTAATGGAATCTTCCCTGCATGTGCTTCCTCCCTTTATTTTCATGAAAACTAGACAGAGTTATGCCTGAGATGCTGTCTCAAATTACATTTATGCCTCTGACTCAGATTTTTTTTATCTGAGTGTTGTCCTGCTCTTCTTCCTCTACCTCAAAGTTATTCCTTCTGCCCATTACAATTTCTAAGAACTTGTGCCACCATAGGAAATTCCTCTCCCCAAATAACTCACACAGGAAGGCAGTTTGATTTCCTCTAATCATCTCAGTGATCAGTCAGGCCTGTAGTGAAGGAAACAGACTGCCACATATACTTAAGATCTAACACAGGGGTAGTCAACCTTGGCTCTTTTATGACTCGTGGACTTCAATTCCCAGAATTCCTGACCCAGCTTAGGTTAGCTGGCTCAGGAATTCTGGGAGTTGAAGTCCACAAGTCATAAAAGAGCCAAGGTTGACTACCCCTGGTCTAACACATCAAAACCAAATCCTGAACTTGACTTGGTAGCCAATTGTCTGCCAGTTAGAATCTTTATGTTAGAATTTTTTTGATCACTTCTATGTGCATGTTTTCAGTAAGGCGTTTAAGGTATGCAAAATTAATTGATTTATGCAAATAAAGCACCATAGAAGATACTTTCAGATGAATCCAAGAATTTATTGGAAGAATTCAAATACCCAGATGTAAAACAAGCTAGCACCTGTGTTAAAATGTCCTTTAATAACAGAACAATGAAACAAGGGTGCTGGGGTCCATCACTGTACAATTTATCACAGCAGAGGTTTTCCAGGAAGCACCCGGAGCTCAGCGGTTTAGAGTTACACAGTTTTAACTTAGCTTGGAGTTCCAAAAGCTAAACCAGCAGAGTGGTTGCTGGTAAGGGTGATTGAATTCACATAGCTTTTGCGATCTAGTAAGAACTTTCCTTAGGAAATTCTTTAGCAATCCTACTGGAATCTCTGGACCAAAACTGAATAATATTTTTATAATGTACACAGACACCAACAAAGGTATTTCTGGGAGGAATTTTTACCACATACAAAAATAAGCCTTGCTCCTGCTTCATAACAAATAATTAATAGTCTCTTTGGATAGTGAGATTGATGGCATATTAATTTAATAAATAAAATAACAGAAAGTGGAGCTATGATAGACTCAGTATTCAAGCTTGGACTACTTTGGTCTAGTTTGGTCTAATGGTTATGGCACCAAGCAAAAAGTGGGAGACTGTGAATTCAAATCCTATCTTAGCCATGAAAGGCAACTGGATGTCCTTGGGCCAGTCACTCTCTCAGTTAAATCCACCTTATAGAGTTGTTGTTATAGGGAAAATAGAAGGAGGACTAAAAGGAGAGGCAACCTAGAACTAAGAAGAAATTTCCTGACAGTTAGAACAATTAATCAGTGGAAAAACCTGCCTTCAGAAGTTGTGAATGCTCCAACACTGGAAGTTTTTAAGAAGAGATTGGAATGGTGTAGGGTTTCCTGCCTGAGCAGGAGGTTGGACTAGATGACCTCCAAGGTCCCTTCCAACTCTATTATTATTATTGTTGTTGTTGTTTGTGGAATATGTTTGCTGCCTTGGTTATTTGTAAGAATAATAAAAGGCAGGATATAAATAAATAAAATTTCAAAGCTCTCCATAGCCAGTTGCCAAGTGAAGTTTAATGAGATAAAAAGAACTAGAATAGGAGTCACAACATAAGGAAGTCCTCTGCAATGATCTACTTGCCATTAACATATTTTTATCTATGTCAATTCCAGGTTTCAGTGGGAACTTACACCAGCACTTTGCTACTATGAGCTTCTATTCCCAGACAAAACATTGACATGTTGTTTGTGACGGACCACCCACAAAGGTGACACAATTATGCCCTTTGGCAAAACAGGAAAGGATTTGTATACCTCAGTTATAAATCTCATATATGCAAACACATACATGCATACATATGAACTAGGAGTTAAGCTGAATGTAAAATTCCATTAATTGCCAATATCCTATGTCTCATACAGTTTATGAAAAATGTAGGCAAATTAAGCTGCCAGCTAATAAAGTAATATTAATCAAGAAATATGATGGCAATGAGTGCCTTAACAGAATTTGTGTTGGCATTTCTCCTGATTCGTAATTTTCTCAAAAATATATTCTTAGTGATGAAAGAGATCTCTACATAGTAATAAAACTGGTTTAACTTTTATGAATAATGATTAAGACATACCAGACATATTTTAGGATGGCAATAAACAGAGTCATTTTATTGTGCAATGTATCAGCTCGCTTCAGAAGTTATTATAGTATGTTCTAATATGTTTTTATTTCCAGCAACTAGTCATAATATTAATAATAATAAGTTGACCAAAGAAACTCCAAAATATTCTTTGGACATGGTCCTTCAGTAGTAATTTGATCAGATCCAGAACTCAGGAACTACTATAAGTGTTAACTCTAGTTAGTCTTAGTCTGGCTAAAGAAGTTAAGTAGCATCAATTACATAGGTTATGTAGAATCAGTGCTGATTAATATTTGGATGAGATTCTTCTAGGCAACACAAATGTTGTAGACTAGATGGGAAATAAGACAATAACCAAACACTTCTTTATTGTTATGAAGAAAACTGCATGGATATATCCATTAAGCCATCTTTGGTTGAGCTCATCTTGAAGACGTTTTAATGTTTTATTAGTTTGAAACTGGAAGTTCAGATCCCAAATACCCATGATTCAATATCTGAAAAAAATAAATTAGTGACTTTGACATTTCATTAGTTTCATTTCTAACTAATTGGCCAGGACTAACTGTCTGAATTCATGGGTATCTACAAAAGGAGGGCAAGTGATAAAACATATTTCATAATGTCTTCCCTCTTTACTTTCTTGAAGTACAAAAGGCAGAATTTGACTCATGATACCATAAATCCTTTTTTAAATTTTGCCATCAGTGTGGAAGCCTCCTTTGTAATTAAAACCCATGGAAAACAGACAAAACAGACCAAACCCAAACTCAAATGAAATTAATCAGTAAATCCAAATGTCCCAATAATAAATCACATTAATGTGCAATGACTTGTGTGAGCAAGCAAGGCAAGCAATTTCAGCAAACAGTAGCTCAAAATGGCAGATTTTAATACCCCCCTTTCCCCAACACTCAAATGCAAAATAAGCCTTATTACTTGCAAAGAATAATATTTGTCTGATGAGTTCTTCTTTCCTTTGCCACCTTGTATTTTCTATGCTAAGACTGGTCAGTTGTCTGGCTGGTGATTTAGACACATTTTCTCAGCTGAACCAACTTTAAGATGTGTGGACTTCAGCTCCTGGAATTCCCTAGCTATTCTGGGAGTTAAACTCTACATATCTTAAAGTTGCTGAGATTAAGGAACATTAGTTCAAACCAAGAAATACAGTATCCATACTGAAGAAGCCAGCCCCAGGGAGTGTCCTCTAAAGGAGAAGAGTCTCTTCCTCCTCTTCTTTGTCCGTCCTCAAGATTTCCAACACAACTTCTGAAGGGTAGTTTTCCAAGTATTTTCAAAATGTATTCTAACAATATTCTAATTGTCGTTGTGTGTGTGGGGGGGGGATCCATTCAAAATTGTCATTTTTGAAAACTGGAACAGGTAAATATTCAAGGCAGTTTTTATTTTAATGTTGAGGACAATAGTAAAAAAGAAGGTACGTAAATGGGAAAAAATCCCTTGTGTCCTCCTTTTTATTTGGTACCATTTGATAAACAATGACTTGACCCAGAACCAGCACTTCAGACTTGATCTGTCAGACTGTTGAAAGTGTGAATAACTATAATAGGGTTTTGCCTACAGTCCATATCCTCTTCACTCCAGCATAATGGCCTGAGTTTTAATATATATTTATAATCTATTAAAGCAGCTTGAAGAACTCTAGGCATCTGGCAAAAATGCAAATTTCTTCAATTGATTATTTCTATCTCTCCCAAACAGTGATGAAAGCAAGTGATTGCAAGCTAACTTCCTTCATTTTAAAGGAAGAATTCTGTCACCTAAAATAAAATAAAAGGGCAGGCAATTCTGAGATAGAAAGAAACTGAATTTAGAAAAGTTCCATATCTGCAGCCAATATAAACTGTCGTCATGTACAATAGATTTATGAGAATATTTATTCAGTGATTCTACACTTGGGAAGAAGAAGAAGGAGGAGGAGGAGGAGGAGGAGGAGGAGGAGGAGAAGGAGGAGGAGGAGGAGGAGGAGGAGAGGAGAAGGAGGAGGGAGGAATAAGAAGGAGGAGGAGGAGGAGGAGGAGGAGGAGAGGAGGAGAGGAGGAGGAGAGGAATAAGAAGAAGAAGAAGGAGGAGGAGGAGGAGGAGGAGGAGAGAAGAAGAAGAAGAGA
Organism: Crotalus tigris; assembly: GCF_016545835.1. NCBI lineage: Eukaryota > Metazoa > Chordata > Lepidosauria > Squamata > Viperidae > Crotalus > Crotalus tigris. Next base: position 716,973 of record NW_024096493.1, on the reverse strand, counting down.
AGAGAAGAAGAAGAAGAAGAAGAAGAAGAAGAAGAAGAAGAAGAAGAAGAAGAAGAAGAAGAAGAAGAAGAAGAAGAAGAAGAAGAAGAAGAAGATTCTGTTTCCTAAGGTAATTCCCACATACCATTACAATGCTAGAGCAGCCCATTTCTGCTGGGTTTGGGTTCTCAATTTTCAAAGACTTTTATGAGGAAGCTTGGTAATCATCTCTCAAAGATTTTCCTGATCAGTGAAGAGAGGTGGAGTAAATTATCCTTTGGTCCCTTCCAAATTCACAATTCTATAATTTTTCTCTTTCCTTCTCTTTTATGTGGTCTGCAGAAGGAGAAGAAGAATTATACACATTTGTCATAGGAAAATACAGCATGCTTCTCCTTCCCAAGTCTACAAGTTTAAGTTATATAGATCATGCCTCATTTTTCCTCATTCACATAAGCAGATGCTTCTGAATCCTGGACAATGTTCTGGTTCTATAAAATATAGGTGATATTATTTGCAGACTGTTAAATTATTGTTTTCCACTCTTTCTTCTATCCCAATCTGGTATAAAACAACTAACGTTATGTGAAAATTCACATGGTTGAACCTGAATACCCTATCCAGTGGGCAAATTTCAGCTAATTAATGCTGTAGGATTCCATGGCATGTTATAATGATAGTAAAATCATGGCACACTTGCAGTGACCTCACTATACAAGCCTGTCTTTTTTACTTGCATACTTCACAGGGTTTGCACCATGAAATCATGACACACGTTTTTGTCCCTTGCCCACCACTGTGCAGAAGTGTATCAACATTACTGTCCCTGAGATCATAATTGACTGTCAGAGGTAATCCACTAAAGTTGGGTCAAGGGAATTCAGCCAACCTGTAACTTGAGTTCCAGAATAAGAAGTGTGTTACTTTGACAACAGTATTCATTACAGACAACATTGTGCCGCTATCCAACAGAAGTAACTTAGAATTTAATTGCTTAGATTTGGATAATCATTGTGCATTTCAATCATTTGAACTTGTACCTAGTGAAAATAACTCTCCAATTAATCCCCTTTTGATATGCCTGCTAGGCCCATTGTAATTGGATTGGATTGTCCACAATGCCCAATGTCATATGCCATCTTAACTCCCCCTCCCTCTCATCCTACTGCAGACATCCATGATCAGAGTTTACCTTATATAATTGTATGGGAACAAAAGTCCAATGCCATCTTTGCTTTTCTAGTGAGAGAAAAGCATGCACCTGTTCTTCCTCTGTTCAGGGAATAAAATGCATGCCAAAGAAAGCAGTGCATTCTGGGAAGGTTTTCCTAAGACAGCATGCACTGAGTTGAGCCTGGCATAACTGGCTTTTTGCTCCAGCATTCGAAAGACCAGAAGAATTCAGCAAATCAGGACTTACCAGTCTATAATTTAGGCATACAGCACAGAAAGCCAAGAAAATATTGACAAGAAGCCATCTCTTAAATGTGTAGCAACACTTCTCTGTTCTAAAAGTCAACCTCCTGCTGCTCACATTTGTATTTAATTTGTGAACAGTAGGCAGAAATTTGGAATTCACAAACACTGAATTCCTCCCAATCCATCACATATTTTAGTTTGAGAAATAGTTATTAAAGTGACAGTGTTTTTTTCCCCAGCTGAAAGTCTGCAAATGAAACATGTCCACTGACCCACAGAGAATATGATTACTTTTATGCCATGCAAAGGACCTCAACATCATGTTAAGAATGATGCCAGAAAACTGACATAGGGATTTTTTTTAAGAAAAGTGTTTTTAATACTTTGTGAAGAGGCATATTTAGAGAAAATGGCAAGACAAATATTTCATGCACCCAGCCAAAATAGTTTCAATCTCAATGAATAGCTTTGCTGATGGACTTCATTTTAGAGCATAAAAGATGCATATGTTTAACAATCAAGCTTAAATCTATAAAGAGTTCTTTGGATGAAGAATCTGAGACACCATTTAATGTTCCAATGACGATAAAAAGTATTCTTGAGAGAAGGCAAAATATGACAAGAAAGAGTAACTGGGTTCATACATGATTTTGATTTGCTGAATAAGCTACAAAGCTGCAAAGGGTTGGATTCAAATAACTTGCAAAATCATGAGGCACATCTTAAAACCATATTGGTCAAATTTAATGGCAAATAAGTTTTAAAAAACCCTACCCATATTCTATATTAGTGAAATGTGTGAACTGACAATAACTGCCACAGATTATGTAATGAACTCCTGGGGTAGATCCAGTTTAAGGAACTGAATGGTAAATTGTCAACTGTGCAACAAACCTGGTGAAGCCATCTTGCTCATTCTAGGTTGCCACAAGAATGGGAGGGGGAAGTGGAGGTTTTCTGTAGTCTAAACAATATGTCCTATGGGAACCAAAGTCATTTCTGTCGGTTGAATTGGGGGGTTGAGCATTCTATCAGAAAGCCCGCCAAACTATTCTATTGGGAAATGTAGTAAATTGCAGAGTACAGGGGTGGGGAGTTTAACTTTGTAATATTGTAACTCTGTGGAGGGAATTTCAGACTTGGTTTCACTTTTGACTGTGCCAATACTATGTAGCCAATAAACATGTTCTTTGAGGAAACTGCCAACCTTCAGAGTTCTGATTTATTTGGTCTCATCTATTGGAACTATGACATTAATAGTTTTGGGTTCTAAGATATAATGTGCAAATATTAATACTGTTCTATCATAAGCTTTACAATGACTATAGCACTGTTGATAATTGAAAACAATTAATAAATTATATTAATAAAAAGTTAAAGATTCCTTTGAGGTTAATTCAACTCCAGGCGACTACATGGACATAGTCATGTTTGTTTGTTTTTCTTGGAAGAATATGAAAGTAGTTTGCAATTGCCATTTTTCCCAGTTTTTTAACTTCCCAATCTAATCTAGTCATAGAATTGAGATGCTGCAGAAGCTGTGCCACTTGATGGAACCCCAAAAAATAGTCCTTCCCTCTCATGGCACTTTAAAAGAGAAATAAACTTCAATGGCCTATATTAAGATAACACTACTCTAACAGCTGAAAATGCAAAGTATCAGCAAGCTCTAGTAATGAAAGTCAAGGAGTCAAAAAATGTAATATACCTATAGAAGAATGGATGCTTAAGGTGTCAAATTTAGCAAAAATGGCTAACATTTCTGCTTATCTGAAGGATCACTCACAGGAAAGATACATTTCGGTCTGGAGAAGATGGATAGATTATATTCAGAATAAATATGGGACTAAAAAGTTCCATCTAGTTTATGAGTAAATTTTAGAATATTATTATTATTATTAATAGTTTATTATAGTAAAATTTTTATTAGTTTTATTATTATTTTAGTATTAGTATTGTTTAACAATTTGGATATTGTATTGTTTAATAATTAGGATATTAACTTGTTTATATTATTATGTTTACTTTTAATTTGTTTATATTTATGTTAAAGGGGAGTTAAAGCGCATTATGGACTTGGTTATTTATATAGTTGGTTAATGTTAGTTAGAGTATGATTATTATATTTGTAACCCTGTACTCAGCTCTGGGAAGTGGGGGAGGGAAAGGGGGGAGGGGGTTAGGGTGGGTGGGCTTTGGGGTGTATATTGTAACTTTTATAAAACTTTTCAATAAAAAAATGTAATATAGAATTAAATATAAAGAAGACCAAAGAACAGGTAAAACATCAGCCTTAGAACTGACAGTGAAAATACTGGTGGACAGCTTCTGCAAGCTAGTTATGGCCTGGAAGTTAAGGCATCAGCCTAAAAACTGGAAGACAATGGGTTCATTCCATCTTGGGCACAAAGCCAGTTGGGTGACTTTGGGCTAGTCACTTTCTCTCAGCCCTAGGAAGAATGCAATAGCAAACCACTTCTGAAAAAAAACTTGCAAAGAAAACTGCAGGAACTTATCCAAGCAGTCTCTGAGAAACAGACATGACTGAACAGAAGAAAGAAAATCAACTATGAAGGAACCAGCAGTCAAGAAATATGCCACAGGCTAGCACTTAGAAGAGTGAAGCCCAGTTCCAGGGTTTGTCTATACCTGCATATATCTGAATTGTACAAAAAGTAGTTTTCTCAGTGGAAGCAAAAGTTGTAGAAAGTATTGATGTTTTTGAACTTTGATGTTAAAGAAGACTCCTGAGAATAACAAGGCTAGTCACTGAAACAAACAAATTGATAACTGAACTAATCAACCCAACATTCTCATTCAAGACACTTGTGGCACAAATAGCCCAGTATATTTTGGGCATACTGTGTCAATATCTAGATATCTGAAGAATGATAAGAAAGGTGGAAATAAAAAAAGAAAAGAATGACCAACAACAAGACAAATGGACTTAATAAGAGCAGCTATGGGTGTACTGAAGAAGACCTGAAGCAGCAAGTTAGGAAGATTGTCTTGGGGAAAGGCTATCTATGTGGCTGTTGATATCAAATTGAAGGCACTTAATCAACCAATTAGTTAACATACATAATACATATAGCACAATATGTGAACAATATAATTATGACACTTCAACCATCCTGAGCATGGTTTGGACTTGACAAAGTGACAGATCTATAATGCATTAAAGTTAAAAGAAAATTTAATGGTTAATACTGTCCAAAAGTTTTAAAAGTCTCATTGTCACCACTTCAATCCATTTGGCAGATTTTATCTATTGATTTTACTTTCTAGTTTTAATTCCCACAGAGATTCTTTAGGGCTTCAGTCCAAGAGAACAGCCTTACAGCAACACCCCATGGCTCCATCTCTTTTAGCAGATCTTCCTCTAACAGTGTTACAATTCAGAAAGAAATGTTGGAACAGGAAGCCTATTGGTTGATCTATTTTGTAGCTGGCTGGTCAAAGATTAGTTATGACATTACCCAGACAGGTGTGAACAAGCCAGGCAAGTATTTCATTTCTTCAAATATGGTGAAGTATTACAATGCAATCTTGCACAACAGCATGTCTCATCCCATCAGTCTTTAACTTTCAGATAAGCTTTGCACTAGTCTCCATTCCCTGAAGGCAAGCGTCTGGATCCAGATTGTTTTGCCATTTGGCACCATGGACAGCTCTAGGTGGCCTCAGCCAATAAGCAAAGACCTTGCTTTCATTTCTGTCCAACACTTTTTTTTTTTTTTTTTTTTTGCCGGATTCCTCTGAAGCAATGCACTCCATTAATGCCAGTGAGATTTTTAATGCATCTGGCAGGCTGGCTATTAATGTGAAGTGCCAAGGATAAAAACTTCTTAAAAGAATCTCTATAGTACAAGTTTTTAAAAACTTCCTTGCCATGCTGCCTAGTAAAAATGCTAGGGACTGACATTGGACAACTGAACTTGTTATTTTTAAAGTATCCTTTATAATAAAGATGGAAGAGACATTTGTTTCACTCAGACGCAAATGAGAACTTATTTTGCATTTTTGAAGTGATCCACTAATCAAACCTTACTAGGGCCTTAGAATCCTCACTTTTTGAAATTTCAGAATAAACTTTTGACTATAACATAGAAAGCATTTATTATATACTGAAGAATTATTTGTAGAAACCATATTGCAAACAGCAACCCATACCCCTATATTTTCAGAATTGCATATGATTTTTAGGGCAAACTTGCAGATTGATTATTAAGGAACAGTCACAAAAACTGAATTTGACTGATTCACAAAAACAAGACACCCAGAGAAACTGAAACTGACATAGTCTCTCCACCCTGTTTCTCATTGCCCCATAAAGAAATAATTAGGGAGAAAATAAAAAGAAACCTTAGCCCAGCTGCCCAATATGTCTGTCCAACTAAGAGAGGCTGAATGATGGCAAAGGGGTAAAGTAATGGGAGTTCCTTGCCTTGTTAATTTCTTGCTAATGCTCTGAATGTAGCCTTATTACATTGGAAATATGGAGAGGGAAATAAAAGGAACCTTCAGCATTTGCTCAGCTTATCTTTTGGCTGAAAAGTGCTCTGTGAATGAAGTGAGGGTATCCTTTTTGGGTGCCCTTCCTTCTTGAGGTGCACAATGCAGGGCCTTGATGTTGCATAAAAAGGGGGAGTAATAGAACATGGACAGATAACTAATTGTTATCTCTCATCTTTAAGATTAAAGAAGTCTGCCAAGGATAGACTTTCACAAATTTAGAGCCAGTCCTTGAACATGAGCAGAGCTTTTTCTGTGCTGGCACAAGATTATGCAATATAGAAACATAGAAACAAAGAAAACTGTGGTCCACAAAGTCTGCCCTTTGAGAGTTTTTTCTCTAATCACATGATAGACTTGTGTTTATCCCAAGCGTGTTGGTGGTCTTCAGTTACTAATAACTGAAGACTACCAACTCCTCTGGAAATTGCTTCCAAGTTCCCAGTACTCTTTCTGTGAAATAATACTTTCTAACATTACTTTTGAACTTCCCTCCACTCAGTTTGAGGTTATGCCCCCATTTTCTTGATTTTTGCTTAATATTGAAAATACTGCCTTCTAGAACCTTATCCACACCCTTGATATATTTGGTTCTCCCCTTTACCATGTACTTTTCTGCTTTCCTCTTAATGTTGATAAATTGTGTAAATGATTTCTTGCTTTTTTCTTCTTCTGAAAATTCTGTTATACGGTTGCTTTCATTTTTAATGTACGCTACTTTGTGCATTTTTTTATAATGCAAAATCGCAAGGATGGTGATTTTTAAAGGTCTGAAAATGTGAATGAAATTGGAGAAAACTATTTAGAGGAAGGAGAATGGATTTATTCCCCATATACTCTTTTCCGTTGTCAGAAAATGATAGGAGCCAGACAGAAATAAATTCAATGAAATCTCTCTCTCTCTCTCTCTCTCTCTCTCTCTCTCTCTCTCTCTCTCTCTCTCTCTCTCTCTCTCTCTCTTCTCTCTCCCTCTCCCTCCCTCCCTCCCTCCCTCCCTTCCTCCCCCTCTCCCTCTCCCTCGTCCTCCCTCTCTCCCTCCCCCTCTCTCCAGTGAATATTTGAATTATGGATTCTGTTATATATATGAAAACATTTTGTATAATGTTGAGCTCTCGTCCCAATAGGAGTGGGAAGATCACAATATGCAGGTTTCTGGTTTTCAAAATTTTAACATTAACATTTAAGACTTTCAATAAATTGAACACTTTAATTTAACCCTCTTCTTTCAAGCCAGAAAATCTTAACCCCTTTCACTTTGGCGATTGACCTTTCTGGTCACTTCCTTTGGTTATAAAGTTAAAAAAAAAAATCCACACAGAAACAACAATACTCTTCTGCCAGTAGGTGACCTGGCCCTGAGATACAGTAAAAGATGATCCTCCTCCTCCTCCTCCTCCTCCTCCTCTCCATTTTGGTTCCACTAAAGCCTGTTAATCTCATCTTGCAATATGGATTCAAAAGGAATCAATTTTATTAGGAAATCCAGAAAGTGCCCTTGATGGAAGTTTTGCTTTCTATATACCATTAAGAGTGATTAGATCATATAATGTAAATAAGCAAAAAAAAAAAAAAAAAACCTCTCTGTTTTCCTGTTTCTTCAGAAATCATACTCTTCGTGTAATGAGATTTTTTTTCTTATGGAAAAAACCAAATAAAATACAAGATGGGAGAATAAACAAAGTTGTCCTTTATTTTATTTTATTTTAAAGTTCTTTATATTTTCATAGGAGATCAGAGCAAAGCTAAAAGGGATGAAACCTCAGAGATGGCATCAACCGGCTTTCCACATCTTCCTTAAGAATTCAATAGTAAGGCCGCAAATGAGTGAGGGTGATAGCTTCTAACTGCATATAGACCCAAAGCCACAATATATTTGCCCATTTGACTCAGCCACTGCCAAATTGCGAAACAATGGGCATCTGGAATTACTTTAGTAACTTTTAAAGAAAAAAAATGGACAGAGATTAAGTGCGAAAACATTAATCCTCAACTAATTATTTACACAGTTATAAAGGAAATGAAAAAAGGCCATTTCACTGGAGTGGTTCTGGCATGCTTATTTATGGCTGCGTGGTACCTTTTGATTCACTGCTCCATAATGTCAATAGATCTGAAATGGTTTTGATGCATTATAAATGAACAATGGAACTAATCTCACATGTCTCTCTTGCCAATTTCCCTAAGAGAAAAGTAGAGGGACTAATAGAATTTATTGCATACTGAAAGTTATATTTAGAGAAAGTCAAGGAACTGCTGTTAGTGTGAGATTTTATGGGAGAACTGAGAACCAAATTGTGAACTTTGAGGCTGTAGGCAAGCATGCAACCTTGGAAACTCGAATATGTAGATCTAGCCTATATGATCTAATGATCTTATACAGAATCCAGTAAGACCTTATACTGAATCTTTCAGGAAGGACATCCATGATTAACCCATCAGTTTTTGACCAAACAAAGGTATGCCATGTTAAGAAAACCTGTGGTAGCAGTATATGGAATACTTCTCCAATATGTGTCAAGTGGCAGTAGTTATTTAAAATGTTTCACCTGACAGTCATGTCTAACTCTATTGGGCAGTCTCATCTAAATTCACAGCTGGCATTGTCCAAAGAAGCTTCCGTGATCATGTGGCTGGCATGGCTATACGGCGAAGGTCCACAGAATGCCATTACCTTCCCACCAATTTGGTACCTATTTATCTACTTGCATTTGCATACTTTCGAATTGCAAGGTTGGCAGGACCTGGGGCAAGAACAGGAGCCTGTCATATGGTACTTGGGTTTCAAACTGCCAGCTTTCTGTTAATTACTCTATCATTGTGCCCCCTTAGCACTAATTATTAGTAGCAACAAAATCAATTTATATATGCAGTCTCTGCCACGTATATATGGAGCCAGACTGAAGGATCATCCTGAAGATATCACATGATGATCTGTGGCCAAAGCCTAAAATGTAAGAACTGGTAAAACAATCTCTTGCTGCTGAAAGAAATTTAACAGTAAAGTAACCAGGTTTCTTTACTTTTTTGCATCTTCTATAGAGTAATATGTTATAAGGCAATACTTCCAGTGGTGGGATTCAAATATGTGAACAACCGGTTCTCTGTGTGGATGCCACTTCCAGAAGTCCACTCTGGGCCTGGGTAACAAAAAAATAGCTACTGGTTCTGTCAAAGTGGGGTGAACCGGCTGAATCCCACCACTGAATAATTCCTATTAGAAGGATGATTCTGTGATTTGCATTCCAAAAAAGAGAACTAGGACCAGATTATTCATATGTCATGTTACTTCTTCCAGGGTGAGGTCCCTGAAAAAGCTTTTGTGTTATTCAGTTCCATAAGATGACATTTGGACTTCTATCAATTGTGCTTTTGCCTTGAGACATCAGAACCATATTACCACAGGAGAAACTACATCAAACACTGCAGGTTCAACGTAAAACACTCATCACAGCATGAAAACATTTTAGCAGCTCCTATTAAGTGTTTGCATTGCAGCTTTTGTACTGAATCTTATGTCTCAGGAAACATTGTGGGAAATGTCAATATCAAGGCAATGCCCCTAAGTTAATTCACAAGATAGGTGAATTCCCATGATGCAGAAGCTTATTTTCAAAGGTTAAAAAAAGAAAAGAAAAGAACATCACTTTCAGAATTAGTAATTACCTACCATATTTTTCCATCTATAAGACGCACCCTTGCATAAGATGCTCTGGCATGCGAGTTTCTTTGCGCTAATCAGCTGTTTGACAGAGCACCGAACAGCTGAGCCGGCAAATCCGGAAGTTTGGCCAGCCAACGATCTTGCCCCCCCTCCCGTTAATGACAAGCCCACAGGGGCTTGACACCTGCACCAAGCAGCCTGGCAACCCACACAGGCATGCCCTGGGCTGCAGAGGTTACCATTATTTTTCCATATATAAGATGCTTTACTTGTATAAGATGCAGCTGATTTTTGAACAGGGTGTTTGCAGGAAAAAATAGCGTCTTATACACAGAAAAATACGGTAATTGAATATGACCATGAATTTGGGAATATTTTTTTCACACTGAAACTTCAGTCAACTAATGCCTGACTCCATAAGCTTCTATAAAGCCTCAGTTTCTCCTAAGAAGGCTTCCTAATTTCTCATTTTTGTTAATAAAGATGCTAATGGCTCATATTTTTCTGAATTCCATTTCTTTTGCTCCTGCTCTTTATTACTTAAGTTTAGTTTTTGATTAGGAATGCAGTATTATTTAAAATGTTGAAGGATTTCTGGATCTCTTTATAAGGGAATACAGCCATTTTGATGTCCAATTACTTATAACTGCTGACAAAATATCTGGTCTTTCTCTAGTTTCTGAACTCAAACACGAGGAAAGAAGTGATGGCTTTCTTTGAAAATCAAAGAATGACTTTCTTTGAATGATATGTACAAAACTTTTTTTTATCATCATCATGGCAATGCAAGTACTCTGCAGCTTATGCAAAGTAAGAGGACAATGAAATGTCCTACAGCAGAGATCTTCAAACTTGCCCCTTTTATGACTTGTGGACTTCAACTCCCAGGCAAGCTGGCTGAGGAATTCTGGGAGTTGAAGTCCACAAGTCATAAAAGAGGCAAGTTTGAAGACCCCTGTCCTACAGTAAAACTTGGACCTGGGTTGAGATGAAGTAATTTAGGATAATTTTTCACTCACTTGCAATGCAACATTTGGTTTTCCTGCCCTTCTGGAGGTCCAGTTTGTTGACTTAGATGCCATAGTGGAAACTAAAAGAAGAATAAAAATGAAACAAATGTTAGTATAAAGCTCCATAAAATGCCTTAGTGAATAAGGCAGAGAAGGGGGTGTCTTGGATTTAAAGACCAACCGGTCTGTCCTTGCGATTAGGCCACCAATAAAACTAGTCTTCAATTTATAGCCATTTGTTTAGTGACCGTTCAAAGTTAGAACAGCTCTGAAAAAAGCAACCTTTGTTCGGTTTTCACAGTTTAAACCATTGCAACATCCCTGTGGTCATGTGATCAAATTCAGGCAACTGGGATGTATTTATGACAGTTGTACTGACCCCAGGGCCATGTGATCACTATTTGTAACCTTCCCAGCCAGCTTCCAACAAGCAAAGTCAATGGAGGAAGCCAGATTCACTCAATGATTGTGTGATTCATTTAACAATTGTAGTGATTTTCTTAACAACTGTGGCAAAGGTCATAAAATGGGGCAGAACTCACTTAGCAACTGCCTTGCTTAACAACAGAAATTTGAGGCTCAGTTGTGCTCTTAAGTCAAGGACCAGCTGTAATTACCTCAATAGCAACCTTTTAGATAAGTCGGGTTAATGGTATTTCTTAGGCAGTGACAGGGAAATGCAGGAGGCCATCTGCCCAGAGTTCCTCTAGGAAATTTGGGAAGGTGACTGTATGAGGGAACAAAAGTTAAAGAATGGAACATAGAAGCACACATATCCCAGAAAGGAACCATTTCTTTCTTTCTTTCTTTCTTTCTTTCTTTCTTTCTTTCTTTCTTTCTTTCTTTCTTTCTTTCTTTCTTTCTTTCTTAAATGCTCTGTTATCTTGTCCAGGAAAAGAAACTTTATTTTTTCAAAAATCATGCTCCAGAACTGGGAACAAATCAGAATTATCTTGTTGAAACCCAACAAGGTGGATTATTTCTGAAGCAGCCCATGGCTTCTGCAAAGCCCTACAGTGTGGTTTGTATATTTAAATTCAAGGTTGTGGGTCTTTTGTGTGAATTTCCTGCAGGGAAGACACACCGATGCAGTGATCAAAGACGATGATAAAATAAATACCTTCCTCCAACATGCAGATAATCTCCAGTGTGAATTAAGTCTTCCAAGTAAATCATTAATCATGCTGAGACCCAGTTCCTATGATCCTCTTTACTTTTGCTCCTAGGAGAGGAATTAACAAACAAGGTCTCTGCATGACCAGGTAATGATTCTTTTTGTACAAAATATTGGGCTACAAGATGAGTTCTCCTTTGCTGTGATATTTTGGTCCAATGTATGTTTTAGCTTCAGTGCAAAGTCAATGGTAGAGCTTGGTACTCACTTAAATCAAATTTTTCAACCTAATTTATTTCAATGGGTTCCAGATAAGTATGAATGAGTCTACATCCAACTCTGTGTGCTTAATACTGCTGGAGACGGGAACCAGAAATGACTATAATAGCAGTTGTCCTTGCAACATCTAAAATAAACCGTAATAGATTATAATTAAAATGTAATATATCATCATTACAGTATCAACTGAACACTTTGCATAGAGGTTTTAACATATGACAGAGGGCTTTTCACTGTTCTCAAGCTTCACATACTTGTGCTTATAAATAAATGAACAAGGAATTCTTGTAAGGAATTATTAGTATGACTGGTAGATATATCCTTGAGAGAGTTTTATTGTGCTGCAACCTTGAAATCACTATGATGGTTTCTATGCTTCCTGTTATTATTATCCATGAGCACACTGCTAACTACTAGTCCAAGAATTTGATCTCTTACGTACATTAATAATAACAAAGAAGAAATGGGTGCTACACAAAACAAGCAATATTTAGGTTACCTTCCTGATACAGATATTGGCAAGAAGAGAAAATTTGACAGTAAATAAAAAGGAGAAATTTCTTTCATACATATGGAATGTGTCATCAAGCCCAAGTTAGATTATATTGCTGAGACCCAGAATTTAGCTTTCTATATTTTCCATGTAAAATGAACAATTTCCCCCATTTTATTTTCCAGCTAATTGAAATTACTCTGAAAATGTTTGTAGTTGGCATGGTGGGAAAATTCCTGTTTCTGAGACCCCTTCATAACATTGAGAAATGGATGTGATCAATCAGGGAAGAGTATAAACTATAGGCATTCCAGAACAATGATGAAAAAGCTGCAACCACAAGGATGCAAATCCCCCCAAAACACTTTCTGAATTCACCCCAGGAATTCTTCCAAGTGCACTGCCAAGGTTTTGCTACCATTTTGAGCTGGGAATTACACAAAGAGTGTTGTGCCAATTAAAAATATTTTATACAGTAGAAGAAGTATTAACCTTAAACAGGACAACGGGGAAAAAAACGTTGGCCATAGTCAGGCCTAGTCCCCTTTTCATTATTGCCCTCGCTGAGGCTCACTGATAAATGTGACAAAATTTCAGACCTTTTCCCAAACTATTGGGGAATAGGAATATTTGTAATGGCCTACTAGTCAATTGGAAGGACTTTCTCAACAACTTCAGTATGACCATTGATTGAACTGAGTTATTTATGCAAATCAAAGCCATCATTTCACATCCAGAGATAAACAACAATTCAGAAATGAAGCATGATATCCCTTAACCTTCACAATCTACAAGGATCATGCCAGTTCTTTAATTATTGCCATTAAGTTGACTTGGCCGGAATAATTGAGGATCCTATTCTGGCCAACATGCCTAAAATAGATTTCAACCCTTCTGCTCATGCCAGCTGCTACCAGAAAAAAAAAAAAACTATTAAGGAGAAAACTGTGCTGATGGCAATTGGTGCCCACTAGTGCTGATAGGACAGAGGGCATTTTGAAATATTTCCACCAGGATTTTTTTCTCTTTATTCTCTTTAGTTTAAGTTAAATCCCAGATCACTCAGGAGGGCCATGACAGAATACATGTCTGAATAATAAAAAACTACGTTTTCTGTAGTCTCTTCATACGTCTGGAAAAAACATGTGTTCACAAATCAAATTCAACTGTTGTTGACTAAATGGAGACATTTATGAAGGTTTTTTTTTTTTTTTTTTGCTGCACTACAAGAGCTGGTTAACTGTTCCATTTTGCCGGAATATTATATCCATTTCTGGCCTACAACTCAGGTACTTCCTAATGGGCTCCATGTAATATGGTAAATGGACACTGTGAGAGAAATGTGAACATTGGTTTAGGGGGAAGTGGGATAAGCTTGATGGATCCACTCACCCCTGAATATCATGCCGTAAATTTATATAAAAAATTTAAAGAATGTGAAATTCTCATCCATCCCCATTTGATACATATGGATAAGTGACAACTGAAGAAAGTGTAAGTGGCTCAAACAGGTAAAGAGGGTAATAATGACATTATTTATTACCTCACAAACTTTAGAGGCAGTCGGTTCACCCTCATCTTCCCCCTTTCCCATTGCAGCGTTCCTTTCAGCGCTAACAATTCCATTAAAAAGAAACATTTTCCAGGTTCTTTCATTTCCTTCCTGCTTGCAATATAATGCCTATCATTAACTCTCCTTCTCAGTAAACATACCAATGTGCAGCCTCAACATGGGAGCCATTTGCTGCTTCGAACGTACTGACAATTATTATTGCTTAAATATTCAAGACCAATTCTGGGTTCCAACAATCAGCTGCGGCATTTTTACTCTGCTATTATCTTGCGTGTAATCAGGTAGCTCAGACAACCTGCTGTTCAAAAACTGCTCAAGTCTGTCAGGAGACCTCCCTGCCTATTCTCTCACCTTATTTAGATATGTTGAGTTGTGCTCTGATTTCCTTTTAGATCAAAGAGAGCTGAGCCCTTGATTTATGTTCTGGACACATGGAGAGAGATATTTGTGTATTTCAGGCAAACCTTCTTAAAAAGCAGACTAAAGGGGATCCCAGATCTCATAAGCTCCACCATCATGTCCCCCCCCCATATTGGTTGAGGAAGGGGGAGAGAGGCATAGTAAAGATTCTCACCTTCCATTCGGAAGGTTGAGAGTTCAATCCTAGGTAGCAGCAGATGTTTCTCCCTCAGGGCACCCCAAAAATATGTGCTGTGAACTCTGCATGGCATCAGGAAGAGCATCTGGCCAGTAAATGCTCAGCTCCATCCATCCAGTAAACACTCAGATTCATCCAGTCACCATGACTCTACCCCAAATTAAAGAATTACATGGTTGTAAAAAGGGAAGGTTTTTTAATTGTTTGAGCAAGGGGATTGGCTTAGTCTGAGACTAAACCAGCCAGTTTGGTGTATGGCTTCATGCAGAAGAATGCAATATTTTGATTTCTGGGAATCACTACACTGTGTTGCTGCTAAAAGAGTTGCAGGATGCCTTTTGATAGGGTATGTCATCTCCAAAAGAGACGGGGTGGGTGGATTTCATTCTTCCTGTCTTGAAATTTAAATTGTGACAACTTATGTTCTCTTATTTTTCATGCTTCTCTTTCCATCCCCCCAAAATGAGTAAATACCCCAGGGCTGAAATTTAGTTTTGCCACCAAATGTTGACATAATTTCAAGCCATGTTAGGTTCAGGAAGAATATGGTGAAAATAGATTCATATATGCACAGAGGAGCAAGATATTAAATGTGCATCATTTTGCTGTGATACAAACTCTGTCACTTTTATTGGAACACTCATCTGAAAGGGGAGAACTTGTATCATGACACCTCAACTTACAGTATGTTTGTCATTTAGGCATCATCTGGGTTAGAAAAAAGATGCCTATGAAAATGGGTGCAGTTTTTCTCCCAAAGGTTGTTCACATTTCCACCCTTTTAAACAATGCAAATATCTTTGGTGCTCCAATTATATCTTTTGGCTATTGAATTTCAGTGATGTAAGTGTGTGTGTGTGTGTGTGTGTGTGTGTGTGTGTGAGAGAGAGAGAGAGAGAGAGAGAGAGAGAGAGAGAGAAGATGGTGTGCAGGTGCAGGTGCAGTTTAAAATGTGGCCTATGTGTTCCCTCCAGAAAACTGAGAATTGACAAAAGGGGATAAAATTAATCATTTAGTACCACCAACCCAATTTGTATGCAATTTTTGACAGATGGTCTAGTATAGTCAGTCAATGGGAATGCAAAATTCTATGAAAATCATCTTCTTTATCATATGGTGACATGGTTTATACAATGTCCTAATCTAAATCTTTCTTAGATTAAATAAATGAATAAATCTAACTGGCTTGGTTCACACAACATGATAAATCATGGATTACAAGCCAGTTCATATAAATACTTCAATAAATCCAAATAAACCACATCATGGCTTTTTCCAGCACATAAAACAGATCAGTGTGTGTCAGCTTTCAATCGCCTTCAGTTACCACATGAGACACAGTAATTTTTATCTATATTTCTAAACTGGACAATAGACTGGACTCAGAATCAAATCCTTGTATATTGTACATAGAATATAATGGACACTGTAATCTGTTCTTGGTTTATGTTATGTCACAGCCAATGCTGTTGAGAATTCTGGGAATTGCAGTTCTAATATATCTGGAAATCCCCTGACTCAAGAGCCCTGTATTGTTGTTCTCAGCGTATGGAAACTCAATGTATAGAGTGTTCCATTATTTTTGTCCTGAATTTGCTCAACTATTTTTGTTTTTATGACTTTCATTTTCAAAAATTAAAAATCTGGCAAATTTCTGAAAGTATTAATTTTTTTCTCTTTCTGTTTCAATTTTCCATTCCATTTGCCTTAAAAACCAAACCAAATCCAAGTAGTTAAACATTGCTCTTTCAGTAGGAGTAATTTTGCCAATATATATCTGGTAAATTTAGCATACATAAATCATAATTAAAGATCATTAATGGACCAATTGGAAACACTCTGCTAAGCAACAAAAAAAGTGAAATGTAAACTAGATTAGGAGGCATATTTTCAACACCAATATTAACAAACATCAGCATGTTGGTGTGTCATTATTACCTATATATTTACAATGATTCAAAGACCCACAGAGTGCTAATGCAAACCAGGATTAATCTGGATATGGAATAATTCTTTAGGTAAAAGATTATGAGGCTGCTACATATACTGTTTGCTCTTATATCTGCAGAAACATATGTACTATAGGTACTGAAATATAGCCCAAATGCAAATATAGTGTTGAGAAATGTTAGAAAGAATCCTGATGCTCGCATTTAGTAAAGGGTTCACTTCCTTAAAAATAGATTTCCCCCCATCTTTTCTATTGAGCAAAATAATTTCTTTAAGGAATAGAATCAAGAATTTACCTTGAGCAAGGCCCCCATTTCCCTTGACTTTAAAAAACCAGCTTTGTTGCAGATAAAGACTTTTCCATTTGGCCATGTCTTCAAATATGGTCACTTGACCAATTGTTTTCAATTGAGCAGCCCCAAAATAGAGCTGAAAAATGGGACGTCTTAGTTGCACAATTATGAAATTGGGCAAAGGGAGCAATTTTAAATGTAATTTCTCTTGATCTCTTGCTCATTTTTGTTTTTGTTTTTTAAATCTTTTCACTTTCATAGGAAAACTGAATTGAAAGGGAGAAAACAATTTTAGAGAATTCTGGAAATTTCTGGAAACTAAGTGAATCAAGTATAGAAATGAGCAATAGAAACATAAATTAGCAAGTCTTTAGAGATTAGGTAAATATTTGTCACAGTTAGAATTGAAATAATTAATCTTGTGGTTCATGAGTTTAATAAGAGAAGGACAAGGGGGGACATGGTACCAGTGTTCCAATATCTCAGGGGTTGCCACAAAGAAGAGGGAGTCAAGCTATTCTCCAAAGTGCCTGAAGGCAGGACAAGAAGCGATAGATGGAAACTAATCAAGGAGAGAAGCAACATAGAACTAAGGAGAAACTTCCTGACAGTTAGAACAATTAATCAGTGGAACAACCTGCCTCTAGAAGTTGTGAATGCTCCAACACTGGAAATTTTTAAGAAGAGACTGGACAGCCATTTGTCTGAAATGGTATAGGGTTAGGGTTAGTACCTGAGCAGGGAGTTGGACTAGAAGATCTCCAAGGTCCCTTACAACTTTATTATTATTAATACTATTATTACTACAATTATTATTATTACTACAATTATTATTACTATTGTTAATAATAATAATAATAATAAATGAGTGATTAAATATATTTTTAAGAAGATATGGACAGGTAAACATCAAACAAAATGTTATATATATATATGTGTGTGTGTGTGTGTGTGTGTGTGTGTGTGTGTGTGTGACAGTAACTATTTATAGATGGCCAAAATCATATTAAGCTTTCTTTAGAGAATAAATATTTCTTTTCAGTTCTGTAATTCCCTCCCCCATTGTCATTTTTAGAATTTTCCTTGGACTTTTCACATGTAATTCAATTTTATAACCAGGTCACTGTTTCAGAGATACTTCTTTATCTAAACAGTAAAACAGAATGACTGTGGGGGGCACAAAAGCTGTGGAATCAGAAGTGACTTCCAACTTCCTACTGGCTTTTCCATTGATTTTCTTTGTGGGAAACTATCATGGAGTGCCAGAAACTCTCCTCCTCCTCCTTGGTTGACCTGTGGACCTGCCTGCCACTTTGCTAAGTGGAGGGTGAAGGCGAGGATGGGAGGGCTACAGAGTCCGAGGAAAACTTCATCCCCACTCCCCATTCCAGTGTGTCCCTAAGGGCTCCCTATCTTACCAGTAGGCAATCTTTGGAGGCAATATATATTTTAGGTCAGGTGAAACCTAGCTGGAAGTTTTAATCTTACAAATAGTTTAGAAGTCTTAATTGGTCAGAAGGCTAAAAGCTAGAAAAGTAATAGCATAGGGAGACATTGCGGTGGATCTTTGTTGTATTTTTAGATGGGATGAGGAACACACAAATTGTTTCTTATCATATACAAATATTAAGTTAACATTAAGTCCCCAAACCTGTTCAAGAAGCAAATTATTTTAAGTTCCTGAGAATATATATTCTAGCTGCAAGAAGTTTTATAGCATCCTTAAAGCAGGAGAACTAATAGTCTCTTCCCATGGAGCTGAAGAACTAGAGTCTTATGATATCAAAAACATCATAGAGGTAATAATAATCATCATCATCATCATCATCATCATCATCATCATCAGACTTAACAATTGTCGATAAGAAAGACAAAAAAGTCTGGATAGTGGACCTGGCAGTGCCTGGAGACAGCAGAATAGACGAGAAAGAACTGGAGAAGATAACAAAATACAAAGACCTACAAATAGAAATAGAAAGACTGTGGCAAAAGCAAGCAAGGGTAGTACCAATAGTAATAGGCTCCTTGGGTGCAATCCCAAAACAACTGGAGCACCACTTGAACACCATTGGCATTGACAAATTCGCTATTAGTCAATTGCAAAAGGCGGCCTTACTAGGAACTGCTTCCATCCTGCGACGATATCTGTAATACCATCAAACATCCACATCTGCCTATCCCAGGTCCTGGGTAAGGACTCAATAGGTAGACAAAATGCCAAATCCAGTCTGAACATCTGTCTGACTGTGCGATGATCAATAATAATAATAATAATAATAATAATAATAATAATAATAATAATAATCTATTCTGCTGGAGACAGCGGAATAGACGAGAAAGAAGTGGAGAAGATAACAAAATACAAAGACCTACAAATAGAAATAGAAAGACTGTGGCAAAAACAAGCAAGGGTAGTACCAATAGTAATAGGCTCCTTGGGTGCAATCCCAAAACAACTGGAGCACCACTTGAACACCATTGGCATTGACAAATTCGCTATTAGTCAATTGCAAAGAGCGGCCTTACTAGGAACTGCTTCCATCCTGCGACAATACCTGTAATACCATCAAACATCCACATCTGCCTATCCCAGGTCCTGGGTAAGGACTCGATAGGTAGACAAAATGCCAAATCCAGTCTGAACATCTGGCTGACTGTGCGATGATCCATAATAATAATTAATAAATAATAATAATAATAATAAAATACTCTTGAGATTTATTTATTTCTTTTCTTGAATTTCTGGCATAGAAGTTTTATAAAGAATGGCTTTTAAAACATGTTCCCTGAGCTACTCTACTTACAACAAATTTAAATTATTTTGTGCTTGGCATTTGGACCAAGTGATTTTATAGTAAGCAAGTTTCTGAAGTAATCTACTATGACTTTTTTTTGCCTTCCCAAAATGAAAGTTGTGTATGTTTAATGTATATCTACATGGAGAGGCAGAAAATCTCTACTGACTGCCTAAGGATAAGGACATTTGGAAAATAAATCTTCCCACAACACTTTTCTGGCTTAAACCCTCTGATACTTCAAAGCTGTCAGTTTGGAATGCATCTTCTGCAGCTCGCTGCATACCATACTTATTTCATTTCTGCTACATGTACGCACTTGAAACATGTGTCCAGAGAGCCTGCTCCAAAAGTGTATAGAAATTGTGGTAACAAATAAAGCTTTCAAGGCCCGGGCTCCCTTACCCTGTCCATCCCGAACTGTAGGATATCTACAGTGAATCCAGAAGGTAGAAAATAAAATATGCTACACTTGTTTTGGCAACACATCTGCTGCTGGAGTGAGCAATTTACTAAGCAATTGGCGGTATGTATGTGTGCGCAACAGCAAAATAAACAATACTGCAACACCAATACAGTTCCTGGCTATAAAATATTAGCACCATAAATTCCTGAGTGAAATGTTATTAAAAATTTCCAGCTCTATAAATGCTGCTATTAATCACTTTCAAATTAACCTTATGCAAGTTAAATTATTATGAGTTCCTAGGCAAATTAAATCATGATTAGTTCCAGACTCTTTCTCCTTGATCTTGTGTTTAGAGGAGGAAATAAAGAAGGACCTACTAGTTATGGTTTATAAAACAGCTGTATAGTGGTTTTTTTCCCCCTTTTTAAGTGTGAAATAAGTAAAGGAAGAAAATATCCTGCAATTCTTTGATTGGCAAAGAAAGAAACTTATGGCAGTGTTTCCCAAACTTGACAATTTTAAGGCATGAGGACTTCAACTCCTAGAATTCCACAGCCAGCGTTGCTGGCTGTGGAATTCTGGGAGTTGAAGTCCTCATGCCTTAAAATTGTCAAGTTTGGGAAACACTGACTTATGGTGAGAGTGACTCTCCAATTGCAACCACCTCCATTACTGACATTGTGTCAAAAGAAATATGCTGATTTTTGAGGCATTTTCTTTACCTGCTTCTTCCATATTATTTTGTTGCTTAGTTGTTGACAGCTGACCATGGTTATATCTTTAAAAGTTTCATTTGTTTTTCCCTGCCAATCAATAAAGCCCTTACAGAAAGCACAAAAAATACCACCAAGATATTTTCTGCCATTAGTTGGACACTCACTCCCGAACCAGCTCAAGCAGGGTTATCATCTGCAGATACATAAGGTAAGTGAGGTCATAGAATTTTTATAACAGATTCCACTAGAGAGCAGTATTCTTTTGTAGAAAGCAGGTAGGTTATGCTCTGCAGAGAAAGCTAGGAGGGATCTCCAGCTAAAGCAGAGATCCTCTGAAGTGATTTAAAATTACCGGTATCATGGAAAAATCACCATGCTCCAGAATATCACCATAAAGTGATGTTCTGATATTTGAATTAGTTTATGCAGCCGTAGAGCTTCTATCTCTGCCTTGGTGTCTCCCACACAAAAGAAGTAATGGTTATTACAAAACCAGTTATTATCTTTTTATAGGACTTTGGAAATTGGATTTATTATTAAATATTCCCTGATGTGTTTGACATATGTATAAACAAATGTTGAAAGAGATAATTTCACATTCTTTGAAGCCACTGATATATACAAACAGGATGTTGCTGTTCATTATTCTAAAGATCATGAAAATATTTAAGATCAATTTCCTTTAGTTCTTTCAACTTTTTTTGAAAAAATGTTAATTCCTAAGTTAATTCCTCCTAAATCTCTACCAGATGTGAGGTTTTGGAAGCAGCTGTAGCCTTCCAGACCACATTATGACCTAATATGCAGAAAATAAGGTTACTGTGTAATATTCCTCGTAAAGGTTCACTTGAATACATAGCTGTCCATTGCTAAATGGAGCCAAAATCAGGAAATGTACATTGTGAAATATTTCATATTTGCATTGCAATGTTGCACAGAAATTCCTAAGTGTTTTGTATACAATGTCACAACGCATTTGTCTCTTTTTTTCCCCTACCTATAGTTTCATAGTAGTTTTAGGTTTTGTTTTGTTTTTTTAAGACTGATACAATTTTTCTAAGGAAGTGGTGATACTTCTTTGAGATTGGGTTGTTGTTGTTTTTTTTTTTTTTGCAATGAGCAATTCCTAATTCCCATTTTACCATTTGATTAACATTGAGCAACATTTCCTGATTAAAAACTTCATAATCTTTTAAGGTATATGATTTGATTATTTTGGCTTGGCACTCTTATAAAGAAAATACAAAAAAAGTCAGTAAAATATGTTGTAATAAGGGTTTCTAGACAAATCCGGTTTACAAAATCAGCTCACAAGGAAGGATGTTTTATTTGTGACTTAATCAGGGAAGAGAAATAGCATCTTGTTTGTCTCGTCAAGTTCTGGCTGGATGAAGAGAGGCTGGTTAACCTCTTTCAAATGAGTTCACCAGGTTTGGAGGGCAGATTGTCTTTTGCCCTCCCTTAAATTAAGAATCAATCATTTTCTAATGTATACAACCTTCTGTTTATATCTTGATAGAATTAGGATTCTGATCTTGCATGCTGATCCTCTATCAGCATACTGATCATTTATCTCTCCGATGGCTCTTCTGTCCTGCAGATCTCCAGAACTCTCAATTTTCTGCTAGACGATTGCCCTGATTTCATACTTCCTCTGCTATTTCTCTTTCTGAGAGAATATATATATATTCTCCTCCCCCTGTCTCTCTCCTGATACAGCTGACAAAGTGAGAGAGAGCCTGTGGCTTAGAGGTTATAACAACTGCCTAACATGCAGATAGCCCAGGTTCGAATCTCAGAAGAGTGAGTCTGGCTGAAGAGAGTTAAAAGAACTCGAAATAGCTATATCAGTTCTCTCTTTATTCTTTGGATGTCCCTGCCTTACCAGGCTTGGTTTTCCACTCATAAGCCTGGTTTTCCATATAGTGTTTGCAAATATTGTAGACGGAAACTGTATTATTTTTCTCAAACACCTCACAATTGTCCCATACATTCCATTGTGCTCAAGATGACAAATGATGGTTCGTGATTTGTAGATAATCCCTATCGTTGTTTTTGTGAATTCTAGTCCCTAGCAATCACACAAATGACATGCAGGCACAAAATAGATGGGTTTTGGTGGCCATGTTTTTTCAGCTTTTTTTTTTTTTTTTTTTAGAAAAATAGGATGGTAACAATGAAGATAGTAACAATGGTTGCAGTGCAAATGGAAATGAGTATTAAAAGACACTAATAAAGCATTTATAGTCTTTGAAGCTAATGGTGGTGAAATAATGTTAGTTTACTGCTAATTTTTTATTTGCTCAGTTCTAGAATATAATAATGTAAACTGTATAATACTGCAATCTGTTACCAATTTACAAATTTAATACAGATAAACTATTCATGACCATGTCAGATTGGTTGCCCATTGTGTGACAAACCAAAAGAATGGTGCAATATTTAAATAAATAATCAATTATTATAGATTCCTTTGAATATGTGCTTCTTGGGGTCAATATCTGGAAAACCAAAATCCTTAATTCGTTATCTGGGCAGCTGCCAAACCCAGCTTGTGAAGTCTGATAGATCTGAGTACCGATTTGAATGGATTAACACTTCTTGAGGTATGGTGTGTTTCTCAGTTGCTTAAAAAGTAGTTTGATGTCTAACATTTACCATCCTGAAGTGAAGGTTGAATTCTCATTTCCAGGTAATCCTGAATGATGCTGTTTGTTCAGATCCATTATCATACAGGCTTAAGCCTGGTTTGGGAACTGTTCTTGTCACAATAGTAGTTGATTAAGATGAATAAAGGAGCACAACTTTCTTCAACATTTCTTTTCTATGGTTTTTTGATATTGTCAATGATGATATCATTCTGAATCATGGACTTGAGTTTGAGCTCAGAAGAACTGATAGCTATAATAGTCTTTACTACAGATTTTACCAAAATCAAAATATCTGAGTTTCTTTGTATACATTTTTTTTCTCATTGCATTCTGCTTCACTGTATTTTTATACTGTTTCTATTGACTTCAATGAGCACAACTCAAAACACTGAGATAGGTCTTGGGGCTATATTTTTAAATTATTAAGGTTGCTGGCTCTAATAAAAAGTATTAATATAATCCTCTCAATTCAGAAAGTGAGGGTTTCTGAAAACAGTTGGTGAATGAACCTATGTCTCTAGAATGGAACTGCTTATTAATTTTGACTAAAATCCCTGGGTTTTTTTAATAGAAAATTTGTTATTTTTGAAAGAGTTTGATTATTTTGAATTGCATTTAAAAATTCACTTGACATAGGGATTCTTCTTTTTCCCAATCATTTTACCCTATGAGATGGATTTTCTGTATTTTAAATTCACACTGTTGGGTAATAGTTGCCTTATTCCCCTTCCTCAAAAAGGAAATGAATATGCCTGCCAAGCAATGAGATTCCTCTTAAGAATAAAGAATTGCTTCTGCTACAAAACAGTGAAAACTAAAGTGTTTCTTCTATATATAGACCAAGTCATATCCATTTTTATTCCACCATTTCTTAAGGGCTTTTTCTCCCCCCCCCCACCACCAACCCCATGAAAATTGTACTTGAGAACTTGAAAACAAACATTTAGATGGGAAAGAAAATTTCTGAAGCTGCCAAAATATGGAGGAAAAGCAACTTTAGTGTTTATTTGGATAATGTGAAGCTATGTAGCAAGACACAGGCTTAGATAAGATACATTCACCGGGACCTGACAGATTACATGCCAGAGTTCTGAAGGAACTGGCAGATGTTATCTCAGAACCATTGCACCATATCTTTCAAAAATCCTGGAGCACCAGGGAGATATCTGAGGATTGGAAAAGAGCTGATGTAGTTCCCATCTTCAAGAAAAAAATAAAAACAGACCCGGCAACTACAGACCAACAGTCTAACATCAATATCTGGGAAGATCTTTGAAAAGATAATCAAAAAACAGATCTGCGAACAACTAGAAGCAAACAAAGTTTCAACTGAGTCCTCAGTGGCAGTCGATTTTGTGATTCTCCATTGGTGTGTGAGAAGTGTGGGAAGCCCCTCTTTGCAACTCGACCTCGTCCGCCTTCAAAACACTTGATTGTGGCAAGGCCATCTCAAGGTGTCTAGAATCTCCACTGGGTAAGGTCCATTCTGACGACCAAATCAGCTGTCCTCGTGGCTTGGGTCTTGCTCCCAACTGAGAGGCCTGAAAAAGTTCCTTCTCCGCTGGCATGCTGGCTTGTGCTCCCCCTTCTGAGGTAGCAGCCACTGCTGGGGTACTGGTACTCCTTCCTTCTCCATGCTGAAATCTTCCCTGAATCTTTGTCAGTCTATCCCTAAATTCTAGGGACAGCGACTAGGGCTTGGGACCCCAAGATGGTTAGATAAAAATTAGAGTTTTTGGCTTAATGTCATGTTTCTGACAGTTGACTCTCTTCTAAAGAACATCGAAGCATTATTTTCCTTATAGAATCTTTTATTCAAGAAACAAAGTATTGGCACTACATAGTTGAAGCCAAAAATTGAATTCCCTTCCCCTGGCACAAAGTAGCAAAACACAATTCCCTCCTCCAATTAACAGTCATAAATCACATTCCCCAATTAACTTGAAGCACGGGCTTTCTCCCATCTCTCCTGCCTGCCAAATTTCTATCAACTCTGGACATAATAACCTTGGGTTCCCACGGCTAAGTTATTATTGTTATGATTAGCTGGACTCTCATCCACATTCCCCCTCCTAACATCAACGAACTCTAAAAGTGATAGAGAAAAGATGGCTATATTTCCATCTGTTATCAAAGCAAGAACATCCGATGTTAACAGCGTTGATAAGGGTGATATGATAGCAATATTCCAGTATTTGAGGGGCTGCCACAAAAAACAGGAGTCAAATTATTCTCCAAGGCAGGACAAGAAACTATAGTTGGAAACTAATCAAAGAGATAAGCAACCTGGAATTAAGGAAAAACTTCCTAACAGTGAGGACAATTAACCAGTGGAACAGCTTGTCTTCAGAAATTGTAGGCACTCCATCATTGGAGGTTTTTAAGAAGAGGCTAGACAGTCACTTGTCTGAAATGGTATATGTTCTCCTGCTTGAACAGGGAGCTGGACTAGAAGACCTCCAAGGTCCCCAGCTCTGGTTTATTCTCCATTCTCTATTTATGAAAGCAAACTAATATTGTGTGTATGTGCATTTATCTCTCTCTCTCTCTCTCTCTCTCTCTCTCTGTGTGTGTGTGTGTGTGTGTGTGTGTGTGTGTGTGTGTGTGTATTATCTAGAGTTTCTCACCAGGTACTGAATGAATATGATCTTTAGAATCTGTGTAGTAAAGCTATAAATATGCCTTTCAGTCATTTTTTTTTCCAGACAGGACTTCTGAATCATTGTTTTGGGGAACAATGAAATGCTATTTCCCACAAGGCACTTTCCAAGGCCACTAGAAAAAACTACCTTCACTTCTGCCACTGCCTTCAAGGTCAACTTCCTGTCATTTAACTGAGAGTTTCAAAATCCAGAGGGCAAGGGCAGAACATTTGTGTGTCATTAAACAAAATATATGACACTGAAATATATAAACAGTTAATAAAAAGAGCCACATAATTGCTTTAAAAAAAACATAAATCTAATTTGCTTTATACCAAAATACTAAAAAACCAAAGACATGTACACATTATCAAAGGTATAAGAAAAAAAACCCTCAGTTTTTTAATGTAGGGGTTAAAACATGATCACTCAGTCAAGTTGTCCTTTCTTTCCCTTACACTGATAAAGTGTCAAGTCATGTTCATTCTGACTCAACTCCAAACTGTCTTTAAAAAATCATGCTGGAACTGAGACACTTTGGTGTGAATTTGAATATAGCAAGCTACCCCATCCTAGCACTGAAGAATTGGAGACCCAGTTTTGTCTAGTGGTTAAGGCACCAGGTTAAAAGGCAGGGGACTGTGAGTTTTAGTCCTGCTTTAGGCATGAAAACTGACTGGGGCACTTTTGGCCAGTCACTCTCTCAGCCCAATTCACTTTTCAGGGCTATTGTGGGGAAAATAAGAGGAGGAAGGAGTATTATTATATAAGCAATAAAGCCAGGAGATAGATATCTACATCTAAATATCTATCTCTATCTCTATCTCTATCTATCTATATCTATTTTCCCTGCTATTGTAGCCACACTTTTATGTTTCAGGATAGTAATTCCCAATTATTTTCCTTCCTGTGAGTGTTTTTTTCTAGATGTATACAGGTAGTCCTTGACTTACGACTGTAATTGAGCCCAAAATTTCTGTTACTAAGTGGGACATTTGTTGAGTGATTTTTGCCCCATTTTACAACCTTTCTTGCCACAGTTGTTAAGTGAATTACTCAGTTATTAAGTTAGTAGCATGGCTGATAAGTGAATCTGGCTTCCCCAGAAGGTCACACCTGATGTTGTGACACTGCACCGTCATCAATTTGAGTCTGTTGCCAACCATCTGAATTTTGATCACTTGATTATGGGGATGCTGCATTGGTCATAAGCGTGACAAGCGGTCATAAGTCATTTTTTTTCCAGTTCCGTTGTAACTTTGAACAATCATTAAATAAACTGTTGTAAGTGAAGAACGAACTGTATGCTGTTCTGGGCTCTGTATAGTCACTTGAGGATTTCAGGCATGTTGAAATTGCTATGTGGTTTCCTGTATATGTCTAGAAAAAGTCCAGAATCAGCAGTGCTGCTTCTTCTAGGACTGTTTTGTAGCAGATTCAGAGGCCAGTTTGCTCATGGTCACAGTGCTTCATTGAATAATTTACACAGACCTGATCTGTAGTCCTCTCAGGAGCACTCAGTGTTTCTTCTTTCAGTATCTAGAAAAGACATCCTTTTCATTCTAAATGCTGCCTAATTAATCCTTCCCAACTGGATTAAAACAGATTAAAAGGAAACCACTGCTATCTTTCACAATAGAAAACAAACATTCATAATGTCTAGAAATAATCCAAAGGAAAGCTGTAGTTCCTTCTCAAAAGCAGACACCTGGGAAGTGACTCTCAAACTATTGAAGAAAAATGTAATATTTGTAGTATTTACATAGCAGCAAGAGCATATAAAGTGGTCTTAAACCAACATAATTTAAATACTTGGCAAGGTGCTGCTGAAGAATGAGTGTATTCTGGTTTTCACACTGAACAAATTCTTCTCATTCCTCCCCTCTCCTGAGAAACTCCAAATGTTCTTATCAAGCTACAAGAGGATGAAAAACCTTTCTAAAAGTGTGCTTGGTAGGAGAGAATATTTGTAGCTCAAGGTTCAACTGTGGGGTCCTTAGTATCTTGGTTGTTTTCTTGGCAGATGTTTCATTGCCAAACTAGGTAACATCACAGTGCAGAAGGAGTCCAATTTGCTCTCATTTTATATACTAGTGTCTTGCCCTGTCAGTGTTGGTGAAAGTGGTCTTAGTGGTTCTTAGATTCAGCTGTTGTTTGCTGTTAGCTTTTTTTTTTATCTGTGTTGGTAGTTCCTTGACTGGGATATGCAGACAAACAAACTAACAGTAAACAAGCCTATTCAAGAAACCACCAAGAATACTCCCCCTGGCATTGAAGGCAAGCCAATAGTGCAGGGGTGTCAAATTGCCAGCCTGTGGGCCGGATGTATCATGCCGAAACCACACCCACCTCAGCTCCGGCAATGGGGAAAAAGTCATGACACGTCACGACACATCACGGGATGTTGCGAGTTTGACACCCCTCCACTAGTACCTGTGTTTTCCCAAAAATAAGGCCGAGTCTTTTTTTTTTCCTCCAAAAGAGGCACCAGGTCTTATTTTCAAGGGATACATTACTCATCTCCAAGACCAACAGCCCAGCCCAGTCAGTCCACTTCTTCTGAAGCCGAAGGAGCAGCTGCATTCTGGCCTGCATTTTGCAGTCAGGCTTAAAGACTCTGCTCTGTGGCTCAGGAGAGGTGGAGACCATTGGACACATACTCCTTCGATGTTCCTTCTACAGAGCTATTCGGAAAAACCATATCTTCCCCATAATTGATAGGTATCCTGGTTGTTAGGAAAGTATTTATCTCCAGTGGATGCTTAAGGATGAGCAGGCAGTGATCACAGCACAGGTGGCCAGATTCTGTGCAGCAGCATTGGGGATTCGCCAGAAACATAAATAAACATTTTACATATTTTTAATAATCTTTTATAAATAATTTTATTACGTGTTTTTATCCAGCATTCAACTATACTCACTGTATTTTTATTGTTAGGTCAGTATGATCCAGTTTTTCTAAAGGTAGCTAGTTTTTGTTATATTGTCTGTAAAACTAGGCAGACTTTGGTCACCCATTGATTACATCATTAATTGTAATATATTGCTATGTCTTCTTGTGTTGGTTCTGTTTAGTTTTTTTATTTAAAAATTAAATGTTTAATTTATGTGTTGGCCTATGCAGCCGAGAACTGAGCTATAGATTGAATCCATAGTTCGGTCCCCAGCTGCAGAGGTCTTGCAGAACTGAGCTATGGATTGAATCCATGGCTTGGTTCTTGGCTGCAGTGGCCTTCCAGAAAGGCCTGTGACTGAGAAATGCAGGCCTGGCTGCAGAAGACATTGCAGAAGAAGTAGGCCAGCAAGTAGAGACCTGGCTGCAAGGTAAGTGGATGTGGAGTGTGTGGGGCAGATCCACACCGCCACCTCCTGTCCTAGCTTGATTTTTAAGTCTGTGCCTTGCCCCAAAACTAGGGCTTATTTTTGGGGTAAGGCTTATATTAGACCCACCCCCCAAAATCAAACTAAGGCTTATTTTCAGGGTAAGTTTTACTTTTGGAGAAACGGGGTATATAAAAAGAAAGGAGACTTCACTCCCTATTAGCATTGATGATGTTACCTAATTTGATAATGAAATGCCTGCAAGAAAACAAGCTCAGAGAGCACCAAAATCCCCACAGTTTTCACGCTTGGTTTTGATAAACTTAGGTGGAGGGACTGTTGAAATCTCCAAATGTAGGAATTCATGATTTTCAAGACACAATTGAAGATATATGTTGTTGAGTTTACAATACATACCAGACTCATTTCTTCTGTTTCCCCTGGCTTTGACTTGAGGTGATTACACTGTTTTAGGCAAATTTTACAGCTGTAAATTTCACAACAAAAGCTTCTGAACTTGAAACCATATGTTATTTCCTTTTGGCTTGGACATAGCAGTAATTTCGGTTTGGCTCTAGTTCTGTGGGTGAGTTGGTTTTATTTTCCCTTCAACCATTAAAGAACTTTTTTTCTCCCTAGGTTGAATATTTGAGTTTTTCTGTCCAGAGGAGTTCAACATCATAAATGAGATAGAATCAATTTCTTATGTTTATCCACCACAGCAGTTGAAAAATAATGGAAACCACTTGTCCATGTATGTACAATGAATTTCCACTGCAGTGAGAGATCTGAATTTTTTTAAAAAATCCTTTCCATCCAAGGTTTTCAACTGGATCTCTGTCAGCATGATTTTTCCCAAGGGAAGCAGATTATAGCTTCCAAACAACATGTTCTGTGCCTGTCCCACCTCTCCACCCAACCCATAGATTAGCTGGAAACTGAATTATTTCCCTGTCCCACTGTTGTTAGATACACAACAAGAACCGTATGTGTTTTGGATCTCAAAGCAAAAAATTGTTTGTAATGTGATAGAGCTGCAAGGAGTCATTTTTCAGAAAAGTAGGGTAGCTTTCAACCAAGAAGTGTGCTCTTAGCCCTTTGGCCTCACTGATGAAAGTGTGAAGGCCCTTTGGCCCACTTTGATGAGGACTAGCTGTTCTTTTCTTCCTTTCCCCTTCTCCAACTCCCTCCCTTCCCATGCCCAGCTCTCTACATAGCCAAGTTTAAATAAATGAAGCGGCATGATGCTTTCCAAAGCAAGGCAACTTTGGAGGGTTGCCACCTATCCCTGTAAGAAGATATCAAGTCCGGTTGAACTTACTCAAACTTAAGTTAAGACTTTGTGCAGCACAGGACTGCCTCTAAAAGTAAATGCAGTTATGACAGCAACACCCAAACTGATGTTGGAATGTCGAAGCAGCCTCCACACTTACGAGGTGGAAGATTTCCCGCTTATCATGGTTACTACATCAAATGTAGGCTTTGGACTGTATCTCCTGTTGTTCTTCAGAAACCAGCCAGAATTGCAGACACTTTACTTGCAAAAGAAAGTAGAAAGACAGTCCAGGTAGTCCTTGACTTACAAACATTCCTTTAGTGGTTGTTTGATGTTACTGTGGCCCTGAGAAAAGGGACTGATGACCATTTTTCAAAGTTTCAACCTTTGCAGCATCCCCCATGGTCATGTGATCAAAATTCAGATGGTTGGCAACTGGCTCATATTTATGACAGTGGCAGTGTCCCGGGGTCATACTATCCCCTTTTGCAACCTTCTGACAAGCAAAGTCAGTGAGGAAGCCAGATTCACTTCATAACCATATTACTAACTTAAGAGCTGCAGTGATTCACTTAACAACTGTGGAAAGAAGGGTCACAATAATGGGGCCAAACTCATTTAACAAATATCTCACTTAGCAACAGAAATTTTGGGCTCAATTGCAGTCGTAAGTCAAGGACTACCTGTTTACATCTAGAAAAACCCACTCACAGGAAGGAAAATGATTGGGAAGTACTGTCCTGAAACAGAAAAGTGTGCATACAATAGCAGAGAAAATGTATGTATGTATGTATGTATGTGTATGTGTGTGTGTGTGAGAGAGAGAGAGAGAGAGAGAGAGTGTATAGATATAGATTTGCAGTAGATAGAAAGAGATAGAGACAAAGAAAAGAGAGAGAGAGAGAGAGAGAAAGATACAGATACAGATATAGATAGTTACTCTATGACTTTGCAAGGTGGCAGATGAAATTTTTTTATTTTTTTTAATGTGTAAAGAATCTACAACTTTTTCCTAAGAGCCTCTCTTCGTCACTGCCTGGAATCCAAAGGTGATCACATAATGTCATTCAAGTCACATGAAATTTCATATATTGCTGAAAAGGAGATTTGGATCTGAAGAATCTTTGAGGAGAAGGATAAGATGCCTTTTAGTTATCTTCTACTGGTCGTAAAGTGAGGACAACCCACTAGTCTCTTGGTGAATTTCCCATTACCCAGATGGAAACAAAGAGGCTTTCAATTATAGCAATAGCAGATTTATACACTGCTTCACAGTGCTTTACATCCCTCTCTAAGTGGTTTACAGAGTCAGCATATTGCAACCACACACTGGGCCCTCATTTTACCGACCTCGTAAGGATGGAAGGCTGAGTTCAACCTTGAACCAAGTCAGGATCGAATTCCTGCCAGTGAACAGTGAATTAGTCTGTAATACCTCATTCTAACCCACTGCGCCACCACAGCTCTTGATTATATTTCCTCCCAATATATGTCCTCCTGCAAAAAATGGATGGGGAGTTTTATAAAATATCCAAGATTTTTTCAGCAAAGCTCTTTTACACCCCCACTGAGGCTGTAGAAAACCTAGAATAATTAAGTTAGAGAATCTCTGTTCCAGTCCAATCTATTTTTAAAACTGGACATTTCACTAAAACTATTCAAGCCGGGATAGATTTCCATGATTGTGAAATTGAGACTTCTGCAACTGCTTCTGCTTTCCTGTCATTAGTTTTTGTTTGAGACCCTTAAAAAGTGCTTTCCCTTGTTTTGTATATGATGCTGGGTTATAGATGTCAGAAACAGGCAGCCAGGAAATTAGCAAGCAGCCTTACAACAGGGAATCAAAACCCACTGAGCAGAAAAATCAACCTCTTGTTAGAATTAGATTTTACCTGGCTGCTCAGTGCAGCAGTGAGACTCACAGATTTAAGCATAAGAAGGACATTGCTCTCCTTGTTAAAATAAAACACTCACAGTGCACAAGCAGTCCTGCTACACATTCAGCTCAAGTCAGGAGGGAAAATATTAGGTGGAAACAAGGGACCATGCTGCCATACTAGACTGCCATGCAAAGAACAGATTTTCCTGTTTTTTGGTTGACTATCACAACATTCCCATGTTTCTAAGGGTTAGTGAAAGTAAGAGCGGAGAGCAGCTATATGGGGTGGCAAGGAATTAATTTCATGGAGAATCTTCCCAGTTTGGACTCACTAGCCAGTGATGCTGGTCTCTGAATCCTCTTGATGGAAAGAGGAGGATCTATTACACTTCCCAATAATCTCAGGGGTATACTCAGTGAGATGAAGTACAGTATGTTTGTATAACCTCATTGAACTAACATTGTATATACAGATAAGGGGGAAGTGTAAGCAGTTTTTCTACTGAGAGTTGATCAGAGGTTATCTGTACTTATAGGGAAGGATTGTATAGTTTCTGAGTCAACATTGTCAATTAGCTAGCAAAAATTCCCCTTATTGTTCACCAGCCAGATGATTAGTGTACTACAGTTAGTGTTCAACTTAAGGCTGGTAAGTTACCATAGATGCAGTTTCAAAGTTATAGCCATTGCAGCACCCCTGCAGTCATTCACCCTTATGACTAACTCCAAGGATATGGCAACAACCCTCTATTTATCTCACCCCATCCCACTCTACCAGGTCCCCTCACACACCTTGTGCCTGCTTACCCCCCTCCCCCTCCTTTGAGAAGGACTTGAGCTCCAGAGCTCACATTAGGAAAGAAGAGCTAGCTGCTCCATTCGTCCACATTCAGGGAGAGTATCACAGACATATAGGGTACCCTAGAACTGGCTACCATTTTCGGAGAAGCCTCAATGAATTGTCGCTGCTCTGAAAATGGTGGCTGTTTCCAGAACAATGCCATGTGGCCCAGGGACACTGAGAAATGGAATGGTCTGTCCACCTTCCTCAATGTGAATTCCATACTCTTTGAAAGATAGGTGTGCGATAGATGACCAGTGTGAGTGTGAAGGAGGGGGTGGGCCTACAAGGATCCCATGGGCGAGGAAAACAGGCCCAAGACCTGTGGGGTGCCTGAGGAATGGGAATTGGAGCATGAGGTGCCTAGAGGGTAGAAGAGGCCTTGATGGACCCAGGATAGGCAGGACTGGGTGGACCTACATTAGAACTCCGAGAGCCTCCCAATCCCTGAAGCACCCTATGATCTGCTTAATGATCCAGATAATTGTGTAATGATAGCATAGGGAAAGTGAGGGGAGGAATCATTAAGTGAGGCAATGACATAGTTGCCTCATTTAACAACCATCATGATTTGTGACCTAATGGGCAGGCTCCATTATGGTTTAGTCACAGACTTCTTGAACATAGCTCTAGGGAATTAGTCATCTGGACCAGCATTGTTGGGAAGTCTGCAGTAACATGTATACTTGTGGAGGGCAATATGTGGCATTAGTGATATGTGGTTGCATGTGTTGTGTATGTGCAATGTTCACATCCATATGTAGCAACAAGTAGACCTTAAGTTATGAGAATGAAAAAAATTGTTATTAAGCAGTGCAGTCATGAAGCTGCAGG
Organism: Crotalus tigris; assembly: GCF_016545835.1. Lineage (NCBI taxonomy): Eukaryota > Metazoa > Chordata > Lepidosauria > Squamata > Viperidae > Crotalus > Crotalus tigris. Next base: position 682,725 of record NW_024096493.1, on the reverse strand, counting down.
TGATCACACTTGATTTTACAATTTTTTTCCATAGTTCTTAAGCAAATTATCACAATTCTTATGTGAGGCATTTGCTACCTTCCTTACTAGCTTGTCCTTTGACTTTGCTTGCTGGAAGGCATAGGACAACATTGCAAATAGGGTAGCAGTCATATGACCTCAGCATGCTGCTACTCTTATAAATGCAAGCCATTGGCAAGTGCCAATCACAGTCACATGACTGAGTGGATGCTGCAATGTTTTGCTGAAAGAAAAATCTTCACCAAGGTCCAGTCCAAGCCAGGAATAAACAAAATGGAGACTACTTTATAAAGAAGATTATAGTTTATTGAAGAGCAGAACCACAAGACATGTGGTTCTGGAGCAGCTGACCACAAGTAGCTGGGAGTGGTGGGGTTTTGTACCTTTTTGGGCTTTTGTGTTTGAGGTTGTTTCCTGTTCTTGTGGCATGAACTTTGATCTGAGGTTCAGTGTGCCCTTTTGATATTCTATGGTGGTGGGTTAACCCTATTATGTCCTAAAGGTCATGTCCTGCTTCCCGTGGCTGTGGCTGTGGCTGATGGCTATGTCCTGTGTTGGATGGGTGAGGGGTTATTGGTTCTGAGGATCATTGTCTTTCTAATCCCATCAGCTCCACTCATCCTGGCTCCAGTCTTTCTGAAAGGATTATCAAATCTTCATTTCTAAAAGCTGGCCTGCTTGGGGGAGGGAGAATTGGGGCTGTCTTTGCCTAAGATTTTTCATTATTCCTTTGGGAAAATATAATATTCTGTCCTTTTTAATATCCCACAAAATATTTCCTTCTCTAGGAGAGTGAGTGGGTGCTGACTGCCAACAGTTCATAAGTGCGAGAACCCGTTATAAGTCACTTTGTTGTGCCATCATAATTTCTTTTATGGTGCATCATAATTTCAGTCACTAAATTAATGTTTGTAAGTCAAGGACTACCTGGTAGATCTCCAGCTAGCGGTACGCAGTCTATCTAGTTCTCAAGACTGAAAAGATTGCAATCCTATATAAAGGAGTGGACAAACTGCAGGCCATTAGCTAAATTTTTCTTTTTTTACAAACTCGGTAAGAAATAAATTATTGAGTTTATTTGAGGAATAAGATAAAATGCAAAATACCTGCCTTTAACTCTGTAGAGACTTTAGCACCTATGTCATACCTTAATACCATCAACTCAAAATTGTTTATTTATTCTCTGGAATGAGTAAGGGACAATGGTTGCAGGCTTAAGACACCATGTTATCTTTTGGATTCCTACACCATAGGGTGAAGATATTACATCAATCAATTCAACCGATAATATCACTAACTAACATCCTTTTCAGATCTTAGAGACCCAACATTAAAAAAAAAACATTTTCATGCTGAAGTAGAATGCTCTGCATCTTTATTTAGCTGATTGAGAACATTTATCTTCTATTATCTGAGCTGGGAATCCTATTGTGTTATATATCTTCACTCCTATTTGCCATTTCAGCTTAATGTATGTGTGTGGGTTGAATTTATTGTTTGTTTTGGGTTTATTTGTTGGGTGGATTTTTTTAGCTAATTATAAATTCCATCCCACTCTGCAAGTCATAGAACCTGTTTATTTATTCATAAATACACAATGAAACAGAAATAGATTTTAAAAATGGCTTAACTATTCGGTGGCCAGGCATTGCTTTCTTCAATTTCAGATCAGTCACATCAACATTATTCAGCCGAGCTTTATTGATGGGAGAGCAGCAAAGTATCAATAACCCTATCAATGGCTAACCTTTTAAGTAGATAATTAATTACATGAGTATTTCCATCTCAAATTGGAAGCCATTGACTAAGCTGCTAAGTGTATGAACACAATATAGGCAGCAGAGATCATTAAATCAATAGAATAAGAAGCAACACCTGCTTGACCTAAATGTGAAAAAAGAGGCAGAGGAAGAATCTATAAACCCCATTCCTCATTTATTGATTAAATTTTCAGCAGGGCCGGAGCTGATTTTCATAATTGTAGAAAAGGTCCCACAAATTTCAGCGACAAAAATCATCTGAGGTCTGAAGTAATTTATAGATTGCTTTCTATATCTGTCTCTAGCATATTTCTCCATTAGGCAAATAATAGTAGCTTGTAATGCTCTATTGTGCCTTTCTAAATTTAGAGCTTTCCAACTAGTTTAGAACTACATTTTTCAGAATTTTTGAACAGCAGGTCAACTGTACTAGTTAGATCAATGGGAGTGGAAGAATTTAGCCTTATGGCCAAAATTCTGGCTTCTCTGGAGGATTTCAATGCCTAAAATGACATATCAGTAGTTCAGGTACACACTGTGTTTCCCTGAAAATAAGACTGGGTCTTATATTAATTTTTGCTCCAAAAGGCACATTAGGGCTTATTTTCCAATTAGGACTTATTTTCAGGGAAATATGGTACTAAATGTGGCTGTCAGGCTGACAGTCTTAACTGAGGCTTATTTTTCGGGGGTGGGGCTTATTATGACCATCCTGAAAAATCATGCTAGGGCTTATTTTCCAGTTGGGTTTTATTTTTGGGAAAACATGATAGCTAAAAAAAAACCCACTGAAATTTAATGTACTTGATATTGAATGTGAAGGAAATTAGCTACAGACATTCTTTGTTATGCAATTGCCGGTCTTTATTTGTGAGTGGTTCAGCAACCTTATCTTCTACTTGAAAACTTCACAAAAGTTCTCACAGCTTCTTCTGCCTATTTACTTAGCCTAGAAAAAAGTCCATCCTGGAAGAACAGAATTTTTTTTAAAAAGTTGGCAATACTTGAAGCCTTCTGTCTAGACAGTGCCTCAGTCTGATGTTCAAGCCATTTCTGAAAAGATTTGTTGTTGTTATAAAATTTAAGATGATCTCAAAAAATCCTCTTGTCAGCTCCCATTACACAACTTAAATAACTTCTTATTCTTTGTTAGGCTTTGTCATTGAAGGAACCTGAGAACTTTGATTGAGCACAATTAATCTAAGTTTGATTAGATACAGGAATATAGCAAGGCATTAGCATTTGATCTTATATAAAAAAGAAATGCAAAGAATTCTTTCACAGAATTAAATATCATCAGTCGGAACTGCATTAATTAATCAACCTGATGATGCCGAAGTGTATACTGTTCTGATTGAGATCAAACAAAAGACTATTATTTGATTATGTTTTACTGAGTACAGTAAAAATATTCAGAAAGGTGAGAGACACGGTGCAGGAGAGAACAAGGCAGCAAGCAATAGAACAGTGTTTAAATTGTAAAATAATTCCTTCTTTCTGCAGAAGAGAATGTCATCTTAGCCAAGCAATGCTTTGGGAATAATTTTTAAACAAAAAATAAAATAAAATAAACCACAACTATTTTAACTTAACTGTAGCTCATAGAATGATGAGTGCTGGGGTGGTCTATCCTGATCCCTGCAAAGGTTTATATTTCATTGTTCCACAGAAATGCAGATCTGCACATAGCCAAACTTATTGTACTACATGTAGGGATAAGAACATAATGTGATCAAGACTAGTGTCATTATTTATGAAAATAGGTATTATTATTAGTTTATTTTATTTATTAGTAAAATTTATATGCCGCCCAATCCCTAGGGACTCAGGGCGGCGTACAAAATTAAAGCAACAAGTATAACAATTAAAAATGAATACATTCACACAGCATGTCCCAACAGAATCCCGCCCCCCCCCGGGGACATCAACCCCAGGCCTGCCGGAACAGGAGAGTTTTAATAACTTTCTTGAAGGCCGGCAAGGTGGGAGTAGTTCGAATCTCGGGGGGAAGTTGATTCCACCACATTGGAGCCACCACAGAAAAGGCCCTTCCCCGAGGGCCCGTCAGTCGACATTGTCTGGCCGACGGGACCTGAAGGAGGCCCAATCTGTGGGACCTCACCGGTCTCTGGGAACTATGCTGCAGTATGCGGTCCTGTAAGTAACCTGGTCCTAAGCCATGAAGGGCTTTAAAGGTGACAACCAACACCTTGAATTGTGTCCGGAGACCCACAGGAAGCCAGTGCAGCTCGCGGAGGATAGGTGACACAATCGCTCTCGTGGCTGTATTCAGAACCAACTGCAGCCTCCAAACACTTTTCAAGGGTAGCCCCATGTAGAGCGCATTACAGAGGTCCAGTCTTGAGGTGACAAGGGCATGAGTAACCGTGAATAGAGCCTCCCAGTCCAAATAAAGCCGCAGCTGATGCACCAGGTGAACCTGGGCAAAGGTCCCCTGGCCACAGCCGATAGATGTTGTTCCAAATTTAGCTGTGAGTCCAGGAGGATACCCAAGTTGCGTGCCTGCACTGAGGGAGGTAAATTTCCCCCCGCCCCCAGGACTAATTCAAAATTATAATGGACTTAAGTAAATGTGAACAAGCAAGCCAGGCAGAATCATATTGCAAACGTAATACAGATAGTCCTTGACTTACAACAGTTCATTTAGTGACTGTTTAAAGTTCAATCACTGAAAAAAGTGACTTATGACTATTTTTCACACTTACGACCATTGCAGCATCCCCATGGTCAAGTGATCAAAATTCAGGTGCTTGGCAACTGACTCATATTTAGGATGGTTGCAATGTTCTGGGGTCATGTGATCATCTTTTGCGACCTTCTGATAAGCAAAGTCAATGGGTAAACTCACTTAACAACCGTGTTACTAACTTAACAATTGCAATGATTCACTTAACAACTATGGCAGAAAAAGCTGTAAAATGGGGCAAAACTCACTTAACAAATGCCTCACTTACATCATAAATTATGGGCTCAATTGTGATCATAAGTTGAGGACTACCTATATGGTACAATGGGAAACAAATTCCATGTTTTTCCTCTTTGTTTCTTGGATGATGCTTAATTAGATATTTAGATCATCTCTTGGATGATACTTAATTAGAAAGGTGTGGTTTGCTTTTTTTCACCCCATTAAGCTTTTGTTTTTGTCCTAAACTAAGATGCACATGCCAGCCTGATCAATTTTCCCCAGCTTCCCTTCCTGCTATGGTTTTCCAAGACCTATCTATCAGTCCTCTGGGTGGTATGCAGGGCTACAGTAGACAGAGAAGAAAAATGCTGTATATAAAGTTCCAATTACTGTGGTTTGAAATCAATTAATGCAAAGTCAATTCTTTAATCCTAGGAATGTTTCAAATATTTTTTTCTAATATTTGAACAGCAATAATTGTTCCAGCTCAGCAAAACTGAGGCAGATATGGTTAGGTAGGCTCAAGATTCTTCTGCATCAACATGTAACCAGAAGTTGGAATAGCAAATATTTTATTTATCTAATTTATATAGCAGCCCATCTCACAAATAAGTGACACTAAGCAACATACAGCAAATTAAATAAATATCTAAAATCATTACCGTATACTAAATGCTTTAAAAAAAACCATAAAAACAGCTAAAACAAGAACAGATAAAGGGATGTTAATAGTAATAAAGCCACCTCACTAGTTCATCTATCTCCTGGGCTCTCCAGGTCTTCAGGGACCTTCAGAAGCTCTGAAGGGCTGAGGCCATCCACACTTCAGGTATAGAGGAGATTCCATGGGGGTGATCGCAGAAAAGGCCCATCACCTAGGGCTCGCCAAACATAACAGAACCCATGACATGCCCATTTTGTTAGATCTGGTGGTGTGGGCAGATGAAATCAGAAAAAGTCCAGTCCTTCAAGTAACCTGGTTCCATGCCATGTAGGGTTCTAACGGTCAATACCAGCACCTTGAAAGGGGCTCAGAAACAAACTGTTAATCAATGCAGTTGGCACAGCAGAGGTGTAAGGTATGTTCTACCAGAGACACCCATAACTGCTTGCACTGCTACATTTTTCAGTAGCTAATATTTCTGGATATTCTTCAAGGGCAACCTCATGTTGAGGGCATTGCAATAGTCCGATTGGGAGGTAACCAGGGAATGGGTTGACCACAAGTGGGACCCCTTGAACCAGGAATGGACCAAACTGGTGCACAATATAGATTTGTGTAAAGGTCTCCCAACCTCAAGCTGACCACAATTGAACCCAAAATTTATGTTGCTAAGCAAGTCATTTGTTAAATGAGTTTTGCCCCATTTTACAACCTCTCCTACCATAGTTGATTTTTTTTAAAACCAAGATTAAAATAGATAGGTTGCTATCTCTGGTATGTTTTAATGGATTTTTTTCTGATCAGGTTTGGATGATTTTTTTAAAGTTTTAATTAAGGATACGAGTTATACATGTAGTCCTCGACTTACAATTGTAATTGAGCCTGGAATTAGAGTCAGAAGCTGGGCTGGTCATTAAGCAGGCCATGTGACCATGTCCAATTTTGCAAAAATTTTTTGCAGTAATGATTAAGTGGATCATCACAGTCATTAAGCAAACCCATTGTTCACAACGGGTATAAATCCCAGTTTCTGGGGGAAAAATGTGAATCGTGGTCATGCAAATAAATGGCTGTCAATGCAGACCAGTTGCCAAGTGCCCAAAATGTGATTACATTACCATCAGGAAGGGGGGCAGCTACCAGAACTTCAAATTCAGGTTATACATAGCCCTGGGGGGGGGGGTGTTGTAACTTTGAATGGTCACTAAGCAATCTTTTGTAAGTCAAGGACTATCTCTGTGTGGAAAAGATTGTTTGCTGCATTTTGGATTTATCTGATTAAGGTTAAACCTGGTAAGTTTTATTGGATTTTTGAATTTAAATTATGAGGTTTGGGGAATTTGATTAAAAACAGAAAATGAAGTATAAATGTACGTAAAAGGAAGGAATTCAAGTAAATTTATTACATCAAATTTATAATAGATATTGTTTCTGGTAATCCTTAATGACCTTTTGCTGATTGGAATGGATGATGAAGCATAGTCTCAATGACTTGATTATAGAGAATGAGGTAAGACGTGGGAAGAAGAGAGTGATATATTTTAAGAGATGGTGATAAGTTATCAAAGTTGTTTATGCTTGCTGGGATGAAAGGGGAAATTACTTCTTTTCTTTTTCTTTCTTTTTTTTCCTTTTTTCTTGCACTTTTTCATAGCTGTACTCATTTTATCGGTACCGTGTAATCTTCAATAAAATTATTTTTATAAAAAAGTTTAAGCATACCAAAGAGTGCACTGCTTTTTTGCGGCCCAAATTGCAGTAATTTAATTCATCTTCTCTCTCTGTCTCTGTCTCTGTCTCTCTCTTTCTGGAAAGCTATTCTCCCACAATAGTATTGAGAGACCCAAGTGCCCTGCTCTTGTGAAAGCTGAATAAAAACTTGGTGGTACTTACTGAAAAACACTAGAGTGTGGGCCTTCCCACTCCACAACTATTGACAACAGAGGAGGCCACTTCAAACAGGTAAAGCTACATTAGTACTTTTAAATGTGTCCTTGGGAATATGCTCATCTAGAACAATGATTGCTGTGGGGGGGGGGGAAATGAGATGAATGCTGCTTTCAGAACAAAATTACAGCTCTAAGAGAACAGCTCTGAAAAAAATAGATTTGAAGAATCTAGAGAGTAATTTCATGGAAAACAAATTGGGTAGCCAATTTTAAAAGGCAGGGGGAATAGTTAAAAATGCTACAAAAACATTGTTTTGCGATACACTGAGGCCCAGAGTTTTGATTACTAGCAACAAAAGGATGGTTAAAGAGTAGAGATTATATAGCTAGGCTGTATTAAAAGTTCACGCTTCTTAAAACATAAATATTGCATGTTTTCTCTCTTTTAACTATGGAGAAGAATTTCACTTGCCATGATTATTTCATAAGTGCTACATGATATCTTTGTTAAAGGCAGACCATTTAAACTATAGTTTGTTCTTTTTTTACATATGTATTTGCATAACCTGGATCTTAAAAATATGAATGCAATGGAGGGTTCTTTATATTTTACAATTGTCCTATAATCACTATATAAGCTAGCAATGTGCCTGACTGTGGTACAATTCAGTACTAAAATCCTATAATAACCCCAAAGGCTTCCTACAATAATAACAAGCCCCTTCAGGCAGCATCCTGTTGAAAGAAAAATCTTCAGATCCAGTCCAAGCCGGGAATAAATAAAATGGAGGCTGTTTAGAAAGAAGGTTGTTGTTTATTGAAGAACAGAACCAACAGCATGTGGTTCTGGGACAGCTGACAAAATGAAGTTGGGATAGGTGGGCTTTGTATTTGAGGTTCTTCCTGTTCCTGAGCTTGAGTATGCCCTTTTGGTATTCTAATGGTGGTGGGTTAATCCTATTAGATCCTAAAGGTCATGTTCAGCTTCTCTGGGGCTGTGGATGAGGGAGCTATTGCTTATGAATAAGTGGCCCAGTCTTTCTGAATAGGATTATCAAATTTGCATTTCTACAGAGCTGGCCTGCTCAGTTTCTGCCTAGGGAAACTTGGGCAGAAAAGCCTTTTAAGATTTTTTTCCCTCCATTATTCTTTGGGGAAATATAACATACTACCTTTTTAATAATCCCTTAAAATGTTTCCTTCTCTGGGGGGGAGGGTGCTGACTTCCTACAATACAATAATGAAGAAGAGGTCATCTAAAATCTTCTGGTTTGACCTTAGCTCCTCTATCTAAAAATGGCAATTTATTAATGTATTCATCTGAAGAATGATCTTTCTCTCTAAAAGAAAGGAAGGAAGGAAGGAAGAAAGGAAGGAAGGAAGGAAGGAAGAAAGAAAGAAAGAAAGAAAGAAAGAAAGAAAGAAAGAAAGAAAGAAAGAAAGAAAGAAAGAAAGAAAAGAAAGAATAACTAAAACCTCAAATTTTGGAAGATACTAAAATTCCCACATAAGATACCACTTATGAGATTCTGGAATAAACAACTGTATTATAGATTGTTTCTATTCATCTTTCTGTATTTTTTGTTTGTTTGGTCTGACTTTTTCTTTTTTTCTCAAAATGCTTCATAAGAATATAGTTTTATTTTAAAGATGTTTCTGTTTCAGTATGCCAAACATGACCTTCTATCTGTTCCTTCTCAAGTAAGAAACAAAGGAGCCCTGAGCTACTTGCAATGTATTTGATTTATTAGGGACTTAAGAAGAGAAATGGAAGGTGACCCTATTTCTTTCCTGCTAATTTTAGTGCTCATTGGTGCTATTTAAAGCAGGTCTAGAAGCAGACAATTAGCCTAGGCACCTTGTGCTTTATAGGTGACCCCATCAATGCCTAGTAGCTATGTATTATACCATCTTTAAAGCAACCCATTCAGAGTTTATTAAAATAATTCACTGTGGTCCACACAGGATGGAATTGGGTATGTATAACTGTGGAGAGATCAACTGTTTCTAAACAAAATGTATTTAGAATGATAAAAGCTAGTTTTGATTATTGATGCCTCACTTCTAAAGCTGCTAAGAAGATCAAGTTCCTTCTGATCCATCTATGACCATTGCTAACCGATTTCATTTCATAAGTGCTAATTAGGCATTTTATCGCTGAAATCAAGTTTTTCTTATTTTGGAAATCAGCCCTGCCCCATAGGAAGTTAAGGCAGCTGGAATGGGGTTCTTATGTCAAATGCAGAGACCTTTCTGAAACTTCAGAGGCGAGAATTTGGGATAAATTTGCAAAGAAAAATATATGGCTTTCATGGTGTACAGGAAGGAAATAATTAGATTCAATCAGTGGTGGGATTCAAATATGTGAACAACTGGTTCTTTGTGTGGATGCTGCTTCCGGAAGTCCATTCTGGACCTGGGCAACAAAAAATTAGCTAGCGGTTCTGCCGAAATGGTGCAAACCAGCTGAATCCCACCACTGGATTCAATCCATTGTTTTTGTTTGTTGCACTGCTGTAGTGTATTCTGAGTTGCACTAAAAGGTTTGAAATATCTTATTTTTAAAGACCGTTGCATATTTGTAAAATAGTAAATTGCAATATTTCTCAATGTCTAGCATATCAGTTCCTGCCTATTGTTCTATTACTGTGATTATGAATTCCAAAGATTTATAACCTTGTTTACTACTTTTCCATTCTGTCCAATAATTGAAAAGGATGCAGCTCTTCACTAAAAGCAAAGTACTCCCCAATAGCCAGAATTTTATTTGTTACCTTGGTAACCAACATTCCCAAAACCATTAGCTTCATATGTGGCTTTCTTCGATGAAATTATTGTTAAGATGTTTAATAGCCAAGATTCTAAATGAGATGTGGTTAGCATGATGGCCTCAATATGAACTTATTCAAGTTGCAGTGCTTCAGTAGTGAACTTTACAAGATGTGCACAGATGCTAAGTGGCAGCAGGAACAGAAGTACATAAAGATGTCAGCTTCTAATTCTAATCCCATTTTCTTAAAAGACAGAAATAATGTCATCAGAATCCCTAGCCTGCAATAGAGTACAAAAAAACTATATATCATATTGGAAAAAGTTGACTTGAAATTACACAGACATTTTGCACTAGGGTAGACTGTACAAGAACACTGGCTTGGCGTGAACAAGCAAGAATGCTAGTAGATACTGGTTGATTGTCCCCACTTGGTTTCTCTTGTCAGCAGGACTGACTAAACAACTGATAGATGTTTCTTTGTCAGATTGTTTATCAATAGGTGCTAGTCAGGAGCTCTGGCTTGTCTCCTTCCTAACAAAATCAAAAGTCATCTTTTTTTTTTCTTGGATTGAAATTTTTGGCTTATTTGGGAGACACGAGGAAGAGCTCTGGAATGCACATAAAGTTAAACAAAGCATAAAGAGAATTCCCATAACTTGTTTAATTGTTTCTGTTTCTGTTAACAAGAGAGCCAGCTAGAAGTAATTGAGTATACCACTTATTTGATTCCCCTATACTGATTCTGATCTCAGTCTCCATAAACTGGTACTTAGTTACATAAATGACTTAAACTGACATCTATTTCAACCACAAAGCAGTCATTTGTATTTGTAAGTTATTCTTGGACTTCATGCTGTTTCATTCTGCAAAAGTTTCCTTTTGCCAAGACTTTGAATTATTGGATCTCTAAGGTCTTTATTATTGTATTGCCAAATGACTCTTATCTTCCATAATATAGCCCTCCCACATTGTACAACAAAAGATATACCCATACACATACCCATACAAGATACAAATCTTCCAAAGATTTGGAAGGTGCAGAAGGCTGCAATCAAATTGTCAAAATGATAAAATGGGAATTGTGATGCCTATTCTAATGCTGGTTGTGACTCTATGCAAAAGAGGTAGAGTGAGTTCACATACAGTATTTCATCAGATGCCCTTCTTCCCATCCCAGGCAGAGATCTATAGTTCTAGTGGAAAACTTTGGGAGGGCTAAGAATTTATCAGACTTCATTGATTGCTGTTACATGATTGCATAAAGTGCTATGACTCAACATGATCATTGATGTAATTCAAGAAATTTTAACTGCCTATATAATACTTTCTCAGCAGCTATGAAATCTAAGAAGTTAAGGAAGAAAAATAGTTGATCCTTAGCTACATAACCTGGAGCCATGAAGATGTAGCTGAACTACAGCTCTCGGCAATCTGACCAACTAACAGATGTGAGATGATCAGTCACCATCTCAAATACGCTGGTTTTTCAAAGGTATTTATTAGCCACATCCTGTCCAGATATAAGCCAACATAATTAAAAAGGAAGAAAATAGAACTGAATTGGTCTCTGAAGCACCAGAGTAGATAATATGTCTTTATTGAAGTAGCTGTAAGTGCATTTATCTATATGCCAACAAATTATTTTTGCTTTTCATCCGTGTGTGTATGTGTGTGTGTGTGTGTGTTGAAACTTGATTTCATATCCTTAGACAAGATACCCAAATATTGTCTAGAGAAGTCAAAATTATTTTAGATTTGGGGTATATCTCACTGAGGGTTTCAAAGAAGAATTAATTACTACAATACTGTAAGTCGCCCCTTGTCTCATTTACAAAATTGTATATCTTAAAACAGTATAAAATACTACCATTTTATTAATCCTTCTTAACTTCATTCAGTATCACTAATTCATTCAATATGGCTGTTTTTTGTTCTTATACCAACTGGTGGCAATGACTAGGACTGGAATACCATACAAGCCACAATATTGAAATAAGATATTTTCAACAACATTCATTTGAGTTGGGAGGAGTATAGTGTTGTTGTTATTATTGCAGGCTATTACAATGGATATCTAGGTATTACAAATGTGATGGCCATATTGTCCAACAGTCATTTAGATTTTTATTTTTAAAAGTTATACATTTAAAAGTTATAAAAGCACTTTTTCAGGAAAAGTCAGGCTCATTTACTTATTAATTGTGAACTCTTCTTACATATTTCAATATATTAACAGCTGGTTCTGTTCAATATACATTATTTCCAATTTCTCAAATGGCAAATATTCCTCTTGACTTCATATTAGTGATTTAGTTGGGTGGTTCCCTAGATATGTGAGCCATAATAAATATACCCTACATGTTGCAGCTACCATCCTGGACATGACTGAAGGCCCTCGACTCTGGAGGACATGACACATATTTTGCTGAGAAAGTTCCCATCATTTACTGCCTGGAAAAATACACATTATTTATAGGCAGATCACACACACACACACACACACACACACACACACACACACACACACACACATTTTTTTTTTTTTTGCCTTAGCATTGGGTTTAATGATGACATTACAAATTAGATTGGGTGGGGGCTAAACCACCACTATTAAATGTATCTTCTAGATATATCACAGAATCTAATTTATAATGCAAATAAATAAAATAGCTGAATACATGATGTGTGTGTGTGTGTGTGTGTGTGTGTGTGTGTGTGTGTGTGTGTGTGTTCAACTGTATTAATAAGCAAATTTGATGTTAGGGATCACCCAAGGCCATTCTTCCTTTTATGCTACTAACCTGCTAGAGCTGTCATTTTATTACTAGATTTTTGTTTAGAATTATGACCCATGTGTTGTAAAGTGCCAGATGTTTTGGTCAAAAGAAATAAACACATGATCTAGCAGGGATTATAAGAGCTCCAGTTTTCCCCTCTGGAATTCGTTGGTCATGGCCTTGTAGAATGATCAAAGTTGAATCTGCCTGAAATAAATAAGGCAAATCAGATGTTGTTTTGGAAAGCAACAAGCACAAGTATGCAAGAGAGTTCATTAGGCCCCAGTGACCAGGCTAAAAATTTGAGTTAGTTTATTAGTGCAAGTGATTTAAGTTTGTAAAATTAATAACCCTAGTAGTAGGCTTAGAGTATTAGTGTCATGTATTGTTTGCAACGCTTATAGGTAAGGTGAAAAGGATATGGGGCGTCTTTTCTCTCATTGTTATTGCATGTAGCAGATAATAGAAGAGATCAAGGAAGGATAAGCTAGGTTTTTTTTGGGGGGGGGGTTCTATTTTTTTTTTAATAATTTTTTATTTTTCCAAACTCTCCCCCATACATATACCGTAATACTTATCAGATATTAACATACATTCCCTCCACACTCACATACAGATACTTTTAACAAAATGAAATAAATACATACACATAACTTTGGTGTTGCTCTCCCATTTCCCCTTTCACCGTATCCACATGCTCCTTTACCTTCTTTCTCCTTTTCTTCTCTTCTCTACTTCCCTCTTCTTCCTCTCCTTTCCTTCACCACTCTCCTCCCCTTTCCTCTTCCTCCAACCTTCCTACTTCCTTCTCCCCTCCTTTACTCTTTTCTCTCTCCTCTCCTTTCTTCATCCCTCTTCAGATACAATTCAGGGGTGATGTCCGAGCAACTCCTCTCTCCAAATTTCCCTATCTGTATTATATACAATAAGATTAATACTTCTATTTATCTAACCTTCTCGATATATACTTCTATAAACATTTATACAGCCTGCAGTTATTCAATACTGTGTCGCCTGGGTCTCTCTCCTTATCTGCTCCTTCTTCTTCCATCTAAATTGATGTTAACTATCTTTTAACTGTATTCTCTTTTCAGCCAATCATAAAAAGTTCCCTAAATTTCATAGTAGTCTGACTCTGTCTTATCTTTAATTGTCATTGTTAGTCTATTCATTTCTGCACATTCCAATATTTTCCCAATCACCTCTCCCTCTGGGGGGGCTTTCAGTGCTTTCCAATTTTGTGCAAACACAATCCTGGCTGCCGTAATTACATGAATAATTAAATATGTTTTTTCTTTATTGTATTTCTCTGGTAGAATACCCAACAGGAATATTTCTGGTCTTAGTTCTATACGTTGTTGTATCATCTTTTCTATCCATGTTCTAATTATATTCCAATAAGTTTTAGCTTCTACACATGTCCACCACATATGGTAGAAGGAACCTGGTATCTGATGACATTTCCAACATTTCATAGACCTGTCCTTGAACATTTTAGCTAATCTTTCAGGAGACATGTGCCATCTGTAAAACATTTTGTACATATTTTCTTTATATGCAGTCGCCATTGTCAATTTATAGTTTCTTTCCCATAATTGCTGCCATCTATCTAATTCAATTGTGTATCCAAAATTCCTTGTCCATTTTATCATTGTCTCTTTCACTTGTTCCTTCTCTAACTCCATATGTAGTAGATAACTGTATATTTTTTTAATCCATTTTTCTTCCATTCCTGTGAGTATTTCATCTAACTCTGTTGTCCCCAAATTAACACCATCTATTTTAACATCTTTTTCATATCTAGAGTGTATTTGCGTTCTCATGTACCAATCCATCTTTATTCCTTGTTCCTCTAATTGTTGTTTGGTTTTCAACTCCCCCATATCTGTTAATAAGTCTTTATATCTTATAATGTTTCCCATGTTAAACATATTGGGGTGTATTACGCCTCCATAGTTGAGAGCCAATTTGGAATCTTCAAATAATAATTTCTCTTTACTTTCTCCCAGACAACAAATAAAGAATTCCTTATACAGTGTCTCTGGAAATAGTTATGTATTCTGTTTTTTCCATACTATATGAAAGCATGCCATCCCAACTGTAAATCATGTCCCTCTAATGTCAATAATCTTGTATTCCTCAGTAAGATCCATTCTCTCATCCATGATAATGCTGCAGCCTGATAGTACAATTCCCAATTAGGTAGACCAAACCCACCTCTCAATCTTGTATCTTGTAACATTTTTAGTTTAATTCTTGCCTTTTTCCCCTGCCAAATATATTTCAAGATTATTTTATTAAGCCCTTCAAAATATTTCTTTTCTAATCTTATTGGTATTGTTGTAAACAAGAACAATAATCGTGGTAATATATTCATTTTGATTATCGCAATCCTTCCCATTAATGATAGTTGTACATTTTTCCATTTATCCAAATCTACTTCAATTTGTCTTTTCAATTTATGATAATTATCCTCTTTAATTGTTGTGCATCTTGCTGTCAGGTGGATCCCTAAATATTTTACCTTCTTTACAATCTGTATATCTAATTTTCCCACCAGTTCTTTTTTTTTGTTTTTCAGTAATATTTTTCACTAACATTTTGGTTTTATCTTTATTAATTTTCAACCCAGCTACCTCACCATATTTTTCTATTTGTTCTATTAATACAGGTCCTGTCTCTAATGGTTCCTCCAAAATAAATACTAAATCGTCTGCAAATGCTTGTAGCTTATATTCTTCCCTCTTAATTTTCATCCCTTTTATGTCATTATTCTGTCTTATACGTCTATTTAATACTTCTAATGTCAGAACAAACAACAGTGGAGATAGGGGACAGTCCTGTCTTGTTCCCTTCATAATGTTGATCTTCTCAGTCATATCTCCATTTATCATTACTTTGACTGATTGTTTATTATAAATTGTTCTGATTACGTTTATAAATTTCTCCCCACAATCGATAGTCTGTAATTGACTTATCATGAATTGCCAGTTCACATTGTCAAATGCCTTCTGAGCATCCAGGAACACCAATGCCATCTGTTTCTCGGGATGTGTTTCATAATATTCTAGTGTATTCAATATAATTCGCATATTGTCTCTAATCTGTCTTTTGGGTAAGAAGCCATTTTGATTCGATTGTATAAATTCATTTAAAAACTTTTTAAGTCTTTCCACCATTATTGATGCAAATATTTTGTAGTCCACATTCAGTAGGGAAATTGGCCTGTAGTTCTTTATTTTCTGTGTTTCCATTTCTTCCTTTGGTATGAGAGTAATAAGAGCTTCGGACCACGAATCTGGTATCTTAGCTTCAGAAAGAAGTTCATTATAAAGTTCCAACATTACATTACCTAGTACTTCCTGCAATGTCTTATATAGCTCTGCTGGTAGTCCATCCGATCCTGGTGTTTTACCACTTTTTTGTCTGTTGATTGCTTCTATTAATTCCATCATTGTTATTTCCCCTTCTAATAGCTTTTTAAATTTCTCCGGCATTTTAGGTATCTCTGTATCTCTATTCTGCTGTGCAGTGATGATCTATGGCAGGCATGTCAAACTCGCAACGTCACGTGATGTCACACGACATATTAGAGCTTTTTCGCCATTGCCAGCAATGGGTTGGGTACGGCTCCAGTATGATGAAACCGGCCCACGGGCCAGCAGTTTGACACCCCTGATCTATGGATTCTCCTGTTGGGATATTTAAAGACAAATAATTGCCTAGTATTTTCTGTGACACTAACAATACATAGATGAGGAAGTTGTTAAGCAAATAATGAAGCACATGGCAATGGACAGGAAATGTGTATCTTAATTTAAAATATATCACATGGCTGAGGTGATGCTCTTAGTGTGATTTATAACCCAGTGAAGGATTGGATTAATGACAACTATGACAAAAACCTCACTAACAATTTAGCTGAAAATAAATAAATGAACAAATAAAATGGGCTTTAGGAGCCTTCCTGTAAAACCAATAATGATCTAAATTTTATTTCCCTTGACAGAAAATTTCAGAAAAGAAAAAAAAAAGAACTTATTTTGAATGGCTACCAATCTAATTCATCTTGTTTATTAAAGTGTATATATATCATTTGGCTATTATAGTTAACAATTTTTTTACCATGCGGAAACTACTCAACTTTTTTCTGCTATTCTTTTTAATATAACTATAGTATATAACCATATATATTAAACCAGAAATAATGTTTAAAATATTTCACCTAACTTGTACCTAGCTATTGCTTAACTTAAAACTGAACTAAGTAGTTTTTGTTTTACAATGAAATTCTTAATGAGAAATGCATTCATAATGTTACAGATATTTATCTGAATGAAAAGACTGTACAATGTCAAATAAAAGGAGCCTCTGAGGAGATAAAGTCAACCAAGTATACATTGCAGGTTAGTAGTTATTTCAGTTTTCTAGTAACCTGATAGTCATACATTAATTTAATGAATGCAGACTTGTCAAGTTATTAAGATAAATGTCAGTGAGATATTTGTTAAAAGAGCCTGAATGGTTAATACAGTGGCATCAATCTAGCTCTATTTTTTTTCTGATAATAAAAAACACACAGTGCATTTGAAATAACATTTGGGACATTATAGAATAAATATTGCTTCCACATGAAAATGGTCTGCAGAAGCAATGAAACCATAATGGATACTAATAAAGAGAAACAGACGCATCCCTTTATCCAAAAGCATTTAAGGACCATATTAGTGATGTATATTCAATTGTGCTTTGAACTCCCATCTAGTTGTTTTAAAGAACCCAAATCAATAAAATCACCAGGACAAAGTTACAGAATTTGACTTTTTAAAACACGTATATATTCCTGACTATATTTTTAATAATTTTGCAGCATATAACAATGTCGTATGATTTTTTTTTGCTTCTGAAATTTGCCCAAAGGTAAATTTAACTATGCAACACAAGTATAAGTTTCATATTTCTCTCTAGATGTTGAATTTCAATTTCCAATATCCCTCATCATTCAGCATATTGGCTGGGTCTATTAGGAGTTTGAGGCCAACAACTTCTGGCATGTGCTCCTTGAGGCCCATTTCTGATGTGACATGCTAGACAGGAAATTAGTGTAAGACAATCTCAGGATTAAATCTTATTATCCTCCGCTCCTTCTACCCCCAAAAGAAAAAAGTTTTGCATATAATCTCAAAGTCAGGGAGCTTCCATGCCATCACTGTGTTCACTCACCAAATCTTTAGAAACAATGTTAAGGCAACCTTCAATTTGCTTGTCTTCTCCTGTGATGATTTTGAAAGGTAAAAGCAAAGAGTAAAATTATTTTCTGCCCTGAGCTACATCAGATCGTGGCATGACAAAAACAAGAAAAAGAGGAAGCCACTGCTTATTAATTTACCTCCTTGATTGATCCCTGAAGAAGAAAGTGAAAACTATGGGAATTGTGGACACACAGTCATCAGTTTCCCCTCTGCTCATGAAACTAATCTTCTGAGGGGCTCTGAAGGGCTCTTCAAAGTCATCAAGAAAACATTTCTTGATAAGTCCTGAAGTTTAGGAATTAAGAGGAGCCATCCAAGAATCAAGTCCCTTGGGAAAACTTCCTTATCTAAAATAAATAAACAACAGCAAACTATCTTGGGTTTAACTAACCCTGTTGCTAAGATAGAAATAGATCATTTCATTCTTCCAAAGCCAGTTGATCTAAGATTACAGAAGCTCAGAAATCCTTCTTGGTTAGAAGTCCCCTCAGTATATGTGAAGGAAAAATAGATTCCTCTTCCAAAAATGTATTTTAAATTCATGTGGACGTAAGTAAAAACTAGTGCTAGTGCTTGAGGAATGGTACAAGGATCTCTCATGAAATCTATGTATCTCCATCCAGACTTTCTCTAAGTCCATATTAGTGTATACTTTCCACAGCCCTCTGAAAGAGCTAAGCAGGACAAAGAACGGGCTAAAAAATCACAAATGGGACTACTGCTGAATGTTGGCATTATAATATTATGTCATGAACTTGATTTTGGGGATCCCCCAAACTCCTTTTTTGCAGGCTGGAAGGGTCTCCAATTTCCTCAGATTTCTTTTTTCCCTCTTAGCAATGTCTCTTGCCTGTCCAAAGGAACTAGCTGTGCTCTGAAGTAGTTTATCAGGGTCTGCAGGACAAGGAGATAGATAGAAAAACCAAATCACCACGGGGAATTCTATTCCTTTTCTGCATCCAAGCCAGTGTAACGAATATTTGCATTCTACCACCACCCAGAAGTAAAGAAATATTATCCAATTGTGACTGTAGAAAACATACCATTGCATTGAAAGATTTAAAATTCCTGATGTCAGTTGGACTTCCTGTGTAATTTGAAAGCAAACTTCATAACTTGTACACCGTCCCGCTCACAGATTTTCACCTACTGAATGTGTCTGTATTAAGACAACTCTATTTTTCCCCTGTTGTTTGATTTTGACAATTTCCAGGTTTTTTTTTTGGGAGAAGGGGTTTTAGTCCACTGGTAGAAAGTTCCATCAACTGGAGGTTTTCTGCCTTTAATTCAGTGAACATGCTCCTTCACTGTCATTTCCTAAAACAATGAAAAACTGTTCTTCACCCCACCCCTTTGAAACTGGCTACTTCATTGCTGTTGTTATTCTATTGAGAGTCCACATTATACTTCTGCAGCTCAGGGAGAGTCTGTTTTCCATTCTAGAGCGTTCTTGACACATCTACTCACTTCCAGCTACCATCCTCAACTTAACAATTTCATTTCTGTGAGAAACCAGATGCTTTGCAATACAGCGTCTGCAATTTGTCACTGCTCCCCCCCCACTTCCTCTGCCTGAAGTTAAATGTCTTGTTTATAGGGTTCAAGTTCAGGTGTTTGTGTAATGCCTTGTTTACAATTTATGACCTTTCCTCCTTCCATCACTCCTCAGAACAGCTTCTGTTTGCCATCATATCAACAAGGTTGAAGCAGCTTGAAAGGAGTTTCAAATAAAGGTTTGTTGCTGTTCTTTCTTGCCATTCTCATCACAGAATCTCAGAAGAGTTTCTGTATGCACCTTAAGTACTGTCATTCATATATATATATATATATATATATATATATATATATATATATATATATATATATATATTTCTGAGGTTTTCGCGGGTGTTTGTACGTAGGTCTTTGGTTATTCGGGTTTTCTCCCACGTAAAATTGAAAGTGTCTTGGCGACGTTTCGACGAAGTCTCATTCGTCATCTTCAGGCTGGTGCTTTCGGCTTCTATATATTCAAAAACTAAAACACAGATCACCAAGACTGAAGAATTTATTTAAAAACTTAGCTTTTGTCAGCGTCTGCTGACATCGTCAGAGTTCTAGCAAGAATTGAGAATCACGTTCTTATAGTCTCTGTAACACCAAGCATTTGGCTAACAAACATGTTACCGGTCTATTTGGCTCCCACCCCCCTATAATTAATTGTTCTGTTGTTATTTCCGTCGCACTCATTGACAGCTGTTTGAATTTAGGCACCCTGTTCCTCTCCTCGCACCCCACCCGTGTGGAATTTGTGTTCTGCCGCGCACAGTCATCTCGCTGCTTTTCTGGCATTTATATATGCGATGCTGCCATTTCAGCTGGCTGTTATTTCTTGCTGTCATCGTCCCTGTCCCTGACAGCAAAAGACTTGGTTCCAAGTCTTTTGCTGTCACTCATCAGTGCTGTCTGCCTCCTCTCGATTATTTGCTGTGACCCTAAGTCCATTGAGGAGGGGATATGATCCTCTGTTGACCTGTTTATATCAGTGAAGATCTGTGGCTGTTTCATCTTTGTAGTTTTCTTATTTAAAGATATCTGCCAGCATAATGTCTGATAAGCTGGTAACAGTTTGATATGCCAGTTGATGGAATGCTTGTTGGATAGCCATGCCTCTTTTAGCAGATGGCCGCCCTTTGTTGCATCATGAGCAATGACCCTGGCCTCAGTGAAGTTAAACATGTGGTTGTGTTCTACGGTGTGATCCCACACTTGGGACCGCTGCTCATGGTGTTTGATGGCCAACTGATATTCATGCAGTTTTATCCGAAGTCGCTTCATGGTCTCACCTACATAAGTGCATGCACATTTATTACAATTAATATGATATACCACTGATGACATCTCAGTCATTAACAAGGGTTCTTTGGGGTGCATTACCTGTGCTCGAAGAGTCTGATTGGGTCTATGCACCACTCTAATGTTATGCTCAGATAATATTCTTGCAGCCATCTCTGACACTCCATGGATATAGGGGAGTGTGGTCCAAGTAGTAGTGATTGGAAGACTGTCATCTGCAGCATATGGTGCCCATTGCTGGTGATGATGTCGGATGAAGTTGGCGGAATAGCTGTTCTGTATGCACACCTGAAAAAGGTGGGCATATTCCTTGGCTTTTTCACTTTCCGTACTGCAGTGTGTGTTTACTCTATTAAACAGGGTGCAAATGCAGCCAATTTTGTGGGCTGTAGCATGATTGCTGTCACTATGGAGTATTCTGTCAGTGTGTATGGCTTTGCGGTACATGCTGGTAACCAGCGTGCCATTATGCTCGCGACGTATTAGTATGTCCAAGAAGGGTAAGGTGTTATTCACCTCTTCTTCAGCCATGAATTGGATGTCAGGGTAGATGGCATTCAGCTGTTCCATGAAGAGGGCTTTGTCATGGTGCTTGATGACCACAAACTTGTCATCCACATACCTGGCCCAAAATTTGGGCTTGTAATCCTTCATCACTGTGAGTTCTAGCTTTTGCAACACCGCCTCAGCAATTAATCCTGAGATGGGAGACTTATCGGCATGCCCTTAATCTGTTCATATACAGAGCCATTGAATGTGAAGAATGTTTTTAAGGCAGAAATTGAGAAGCTGTATGTAATCTTGGGGACTCAATGAACCAGGTACTTGTGATTCCTTTTCCTGCAATAGCTCTCCTATGACTGATCTGGCTAAATCCTGGGGAATAAATGTGAATAATGATACTATGTCGAACAACACCTATAATCTCATCCTACTCTACTCTCAGTGCCTTTATCTTATGTAAGAAGTCTCCAGCCAATGTTACAGTGGTGTTGTTATTTTTGATCAGGTGTTGAAATCGTGTGCTCAGCCACTTCGCCAGCCCAAATGTTGGGGTGCTCTGAGTGATACAATCGACCTCAATGGGGTACCTGTCTTATGTATTTTGGGTAGCCCATAAATGTGTGCTGTAGCTGAGTCTCTAGAGCAGATCAGTTCTTCTTCGTGGATCTTCCCTTGTTTACTAAGTTTGTTAGCCACCTTGTTAATTTGATTCGTAAGAGCCTTCATGGGGTCTTTGTTGACAACTCTATAGGAATCCTCCTCATTAAGCATGGACTGGATTTTTTGATTCCATGACCATGGTGGCTCTGCCCTTGTCAGCCAGTAGGATTACTATTGAATTGTCCCTGTGTAATTCCTGCAGGACAATTTTCTCAGATCTTGGTAGAGTGTAGCCACGTCTCAAATTAGCTAGGAGCCCCATTAAGCGCTACCTGATAGAGTTTTTCATTTCTTCATCCGTGTCAATTCTAAAGATTGCAATGGTGGAGGAAGGTTAGCTTCTCATGATTGTTGATTCTCCGTTTGGCCAGAGTTTCCCAATGTCTGGCATGTTTAAGCGTTGCTCGCCCATATCTATCTAAAATAGTTTTGAAGATACGAGTCTCAGGTATATTCATATTCAAAAACTAAAACACAGATCACCGAGACTGAAGAATTTATTTAAAAACTTAGCTTTCGTCAGCATTTGCTGACATCATCAGAGTTCTAGCAAGGACTGAGAATCACGTTCTTATAGTCTCTGTAACACCAAGCGTTTGGCTAACAAGCTTATTACCGGTCTATTCGGCTCCCGCCCCCCTGTAGTTAATTGCTCTGTTGTTTCCATCGAGCTCATTGACAGCTGTTTGAATTTAGGCACCCTGCTCCTCTCCTCATGCCCCGCCCGTGTGGAGTGTGTGTTCTGCAGCGCGCAGTCATCTCTCTACTTTTCTGGCATTTGCATATGCGATGCTGCCGTTTCAGCTGGCTGTTGTTTCTTGCTGTCATCGTCCCTGTCCATGTTGGTTCCAAGTCTTTTGCTGTCACTCATCGGTGTCGTCTGCCTCCACTTGATCATTTGCTGTGACCCTAAGTCCATTGAGAAAGGGATATGTCCTCTGTTGACCTGTTTGTATCAGTGAAGATCTGTGGCTGTTTCATCTTGATTAGAGGCTGCAGATTGTGGGTGATCTCAAAAGACACACAACTATTGGACAGCTTAGGAGCAACTAATGTGCCCACTGATTGGCTAAGGTTCTTTGCAGGCTTCAGTGATACAACAGGATAAGCAGGTCCAAGATGATAGTATTTTGAATGTCAGCAAAGAAATGAAGAAGTCACAAACTCAGAAATATGCTGACTTTATTTACACACTGGGAACTGGATGGTTCTATTATCTGTCTGTAAAGTCTTGTCAAAGCCACCTTTTGTTTATAGAAACACAAATATTTGTACTGAATGCAATGGCTCTTCTCTCACCTTTACTAAATCAATGCTAGTGTTAAGCCAGCTTAGTACCTCTTCTGATCTATATTTAGATTTATATTATTTTTTACCATTCTCTGGACAGTATGTGTTAGCACAAACCTGACACTGAATCTAGCAAATCTGTGCCTTCTGTAGTTTCTGCCACAATTTATACCTCTTTCTTGAAATCACCAAATAGGAATGATAAATATGGAACATGACAGCATCAGTATACGAAATAATGTGACATCAAAAAAGAAGACAAAGTGACATAATGCTGTATTTCTTCAAATGTTTATTGTTTTATTCTGCTTTGGTGTATTTCACTTGAGACAAATATTGGCAGTGGGAGCAAATGTTCTAGTTAGGAAAGATCACTCCATTTCTTGTGACCAACAAATCCACTGTTCCACCTATAATCATAAAAGTATTAATTATACTCATAACGTATTAACCATTTTACTGAGTTCTTAGCAACTTTTATTTGGCACAGCCATAGTAATATTGTTTTATTCCCATCAAACTTCTGTCTTTCTACATACTGTCATATAAATTCATTTTGGTTGAAGTTTTCTTTGTTGCTTGGCTTTATTGCAAAATATAATGAAACCTACTCTAGCCACATCAGTAATGTGTTTTCTCCCATATGCTCTGATACATTTTCCACTTGGATTAAGGAAAATTAGCTCTGGGGGAAAATCAAACAAGGCTCATTTGGATGAGATTGAAAAATAATGAATACTGCCATTTTGCCAATTCATGAATGTGCCAGACATTTTTTTTCCTCTTCTTTGTCTCGATAACAATTCAGTGACAAGATGGCAAAAGCCAACACACTTTAGAGTGATTGGCAAGAACCTTTACATAGGAAAAGTTAGCAGACCAGATGGCCCTCTTTATTTGGGTGAGATTTCATCTTCTCCCTTTTAATGCAAAAATGTTCCAGAACTTAAGTAGTTTCATCACATTTAAAAGACATAAAGCCCATAAAAAAAAATCTCAGTTTTGACATATCTTTTCCAAGCTACCCTCTAAAAGTCTGGATTTATTTTCTTAAATTCTAAAGAACTGTATTTCTCAAAAAACAGATGTCCAGATGAAGATTTAGGAAAGGATTGCATATACCAGCTACAGATGAAAGGGATCCATAAGCCACACCTCCAAACAGATGGAAAATACATCTCCATTTGTAGCATGCAAAGCTGACAGAGGAGATCCCATACTATTGAACATGGATGCATGTGCACATCTGAACCTGATCAATGCCAAAAATAGTTGCATGTACAGTTCTTGAGCCAAAGGCAAGCACAGGCCATATTGTTTGATTTAGATGCCCGATCAAAGGATGATTGCATCAAGGCATCAGTCAAACATGAAGTTCATGAAATTTCCTATGAATAATAATAGCAATAACATCCTGACTCCGACAAACAATAATCAGATATTGAGTAGTCAAATCTATTTATGCAATTGAAGATTAATAATGAGTGGAGATAATTATGCTAGTAAGGAAATAATCATTTTCTAGGAACGTTACTTTTTGTAGTGTTTCATGATATTCCTGGTGGACCTCTTCCTTGTAGACACTTTTTGTGTGTTTGCATGCTATTATTTTTGTTTTCAATTGACTTTTCACAGCTTCTAGGTTCAGATTACACATTTTTATCCAACATTTTAAGATAGGTGTCGGTTATCCTGGAGCTGTTACTTAATTTATTTTTCTTCAGATGTACTTTTGTTCTTCTCTAGTTGCTCACTGAAGTGTAGTTAAGACTGGCTTTTCTGTTTTTCATATTTAATATTTACGAGAACGGATGAATATTTAAAACCCCGCGATGCCACTGGGTCCATCACTCTCTCAACTACAACGTAAAAGCCCATGTATTTTGTGTTAGTAGCACTGCAGACACACTGAGCTGTTTGCCAGAAATCTGAACTCTACTTGAACAAGCCTCTGGAAGGCAGCCTTGCTTGAAAAGCTTGAGAATATCCTGCTGATGTTTTTCTAGTGAGAGATGAGATTAAATGAAAAGCAAACCTACAATGTATCAGTCCAAACATCCCAAACCCAATTCAAAATACTAGACACCAAACTAATACACTCCAGGCAGCCATGTCATTTTTTTTTACACAGTGTTGACTCTGTTGTGTCCTTTTTAGTAAATCCATATTGAGAACAGGTTTAAGAGGCTAAGATCTTTTTGCAAGGTACTGAGAACTCTTCAATCTAAGCCAGTGGTAGGCAACCAATGTTACCTGATTTGATGTCCTCAAACTCCATGACATCAACTCCTCAGGCTGCTCCAGGTGAGGAGTATGCATTGTGCAGGCAATAAAAAAGCACTTTCTTCCTTCACATCCTGTGGCCACCAGCAGACTGAAAGAACACATGGAGACTGCGCAGAGCCAGACCCAACACAACTTCTTCTCCTGCCCCATGAGGCACACTTATTTACATTTGATTTCTAATTTCCAATTGACCACACGTATGACAACCAAAGGGCCAGATGTCACCTGGGAGCTGTAAAATGCCCAAGTCTGATCTAAGCCATGTCTGGCTGGGGAATTCTGGGAATTGAAGTCCACAAATCTTAAAGTTGCCAAGGTTGGGCCCCCCTGCTCTAATTAATACTTCATAGAAAGCTAGCTTGAAATGTTTCACCAAGCTTTCCCCCTCCAAGAAAATGGTTTGTATTTTCCTGTCTTGTTCTAAAGATGCAGTGGGGGGGGGGGGGAAATCAATCATTCAATTCCCCCTGGGTTGTCTTCTTCTGCTTATTTTATTGATGTAGGTGGCCAAAGTGTGACTTCTGTTTATGTCACACATTTTCCCTCACTCTAAAGCCTGCCCCCTTACCCATCCCTACCCATCCCTTCATAAACAAACAAACAAACAAACAAACAAACAAACAAACAAACCAATGTATGATTTAGTTAGTTTGGGAAGCCAGATGACTGCACACTGCTGGAGACTTTCTAGAACAGTGCATTTCAAACTTGGCAACTTTAAGATATGTATATTTCAATTCCCAGAAGTCCCCAGCCAGCATAAAGTTGCCAGATGTGAAACACACTCTTGTAGAATGAAAGAAAGGCTGTTCCCATGCACCAGTTGGTTTCCTCTCCACTAATTAAGAGCACAAATGCCATTCCCAATTCACAAGCATTTCATCCATAAAGGTGGTGCTCCATTTACAACCATTTGATTATTGTATTCAAAATTACAATCTGGGTGCTTGACAACTGGCTTATATTTATGATAGTTGAAGCATCTCAGGATCACCTGCCATTTGCTTCCCACAAGCAAAGTCAATGGGGAAGCCGGCAGGGAAGGTTGCAACTCACCATCACATAATGTCTTGCTTAATTACGATAGGGATTTGCTTTACAACCGTGGGGGAAAAAAAGGAATAAAATTGGGTGCTTAATGACTGCACCTCTTAGTGACAGATTTTCTAGTCCCATTTATGGCCATCAATGGAGAATTACCTGTTTTCCAGTGAAATTTCC
Organism: Crotalus tigris; assembly: GCF_016545835.1. Taxonomy (NCBI): domain Eukaryota; kingdom Metazoa; phylum Chordata; class Lepidosauria; order Squamata; family Viperidae; genus Crotalus; species Crotalus tigris. Next base: position 655,864 of record NW_024096493.1, on the reverse strand, counting down.
AAAGAACATGCCTTATCCTCAAATTGAATGGGACCTGATAAGAGCTATAGTTTAATAATTCCAGAGGAGAAGAAGAGATTGAGGCCAAGACCATAATTGATAGAGGTTATATGTGAGAGATGGCCTTTACCGTGACCATTTCTAAGATGACCATGCACACTGCGTTTGTCAATAGGCCGATTCAAGGGAACTGCTGAATTATCCAAGGGAAGGATTGTTCAGAGATAAAATACCAACAGTAAACTCTTCCTACACTTGACACACAGCATGGAAGAAAAAAAAAATCAAACACCACATTTTCCTGTGACAGTGTGTAGCTCAGCCAATGTTTCTAGTTTGGACTGAAGAACTGGAGATACTTAACAGAATAACAAAATAGCAGAGTTGGAAGGGACCTTGGAGGTCTTCTAGTCCAACCCCCTGCTCAAGCAGGAAACCCTATACCATTTTAGACAAATGGCTGTCCAGTCTCTTCTTAAAAACTTCCAGTGTTGGAGCATTCACAACTTCTGGAGGCAAGTTGTTCCACTGATTGATTGTTCTAACTGTCAGATTAATTTCACACAAGATTCACACTTGTGTTCTCAATTTTCTTCACTGTTAAGATTCTCAATTCTGTTTGGGTTCCCATGGGATTTCAGCATTTTTTTTTAAATTGCCTATAGGACACATCCTTGCCCCCCCCCCCAATACAGTTAATTGCCACTGCTTTCCAAACCCGTGGTTTAGTTAATGTGTGGTGGCATAATAATAAAGCAGGGATTTCCCCTTATACTCTTATTGATTTAATTTACACTTGGAATGAAATATCCTCTTTTCCAACAGAATCACTATATATTTGATGTGTTGATGGACTAAATAATAAGTATGATTGCTGATAAATTTCACTGCTAGAATCTATTTCCTTTCAGAGATCAAGTCCACTAGAATATTTCACCCAGTGACAATTGGCTAGAATTTTTAAAAGTAGTGCATTTAAAAGGTGGGAAAACCATACTTTATCTCAAATATTTGGATATTGTAAGGGGTGGGGGGAGTTGTTTCAGAATGACAATTCTAAGCTGAAGGTATGGGTCTATATGTTACATTGTTTTTGCTTGAAATATCATTCCAAAACCATTTTCTGTTTACTGCTGCTGAAATGATTTCTGACAAGGTAGAATATTTCCATATAAGTAAGTTTTGCATTTTGATGTTGGATCAATTCATTTTTCAAATTTAAGTAGTTTGCATGAAGAAAGGACCCCTAGAGAAACTGGCCAAAGTTCACTTCATCACAGAAATCAGATAAGATGTAAAATTTGCACACCAAACCTTTTATGGACTGTGTGTCTCTTTCAGGGGCTGGGGAATAGATGTTTCCTTCTGTTTGGCTTGGTTTTAAATGCAAATTTATACAGTTTCGTGCTTTCCAATCAAAACACAAGCTGCAACTCAGTACTAGTGTGAAATTCACGCTTCTCCAGATTTTGCCATGCACTTCACCAATAACCGTGTATTACAAAGATGAATTTCCAAAACGGATATAATAGAAAAGGGAAATTGCTTGCAAAAATAAGGACCAAATTCCAGACAACAAATCTTTTTAATCAGGGGAAAGGTGTAGAAAAATGCATACATATTGTAGAGATTTTTAAAAAAATATAAAATCAAATAAAATAAAACTGAATTTATATTGAGTAAACAAATTGATAGATATTAAGTCCTGGGTAATCTTGCCTATGACTTTTTAAAATTTTGATTATGTTTACTAGAGGTAATGTTAAATCCCAAATTTCACTAATTAGTATCTAAATGGATATGTAAAGGCCCCAGGATATGTTTGCTGGCTGAACAGAAGGTGTCACACGGATAAACACAAATGCATACAGATGGTTACATATGAAGAAATGACAGCTGAAAGGTTATCTATAAGCAGGAATTTTCCTTGACATTGCAATGCTTTATTTCACTCCTGTGGCCCATGATGACTCCCTAAGTCATCCACCTAGTGTTATTTCCCTCCTCATATCCCATTTCTTTTGAAAATGCTTTTATTATTAATTGTAGGTGTGGGTGATTGCAGTTTCCATGCTCGGCTGAGTTCTATGTGCTCCAGCCTAATGGTATTATAACTCTTAATGGTGAAAATGTCTTCAAAGCTGCAGAACTACTTTGGCTACATTTTCGTTCTTTGACACAAGGCGAGAGAGGAATACGTAGATACCCTCTGCTTCAGCTTACCTGATGATGTGGATAATTGGTTGGGAAAGTGGTGATAATAATTCAATAGATATCTCCACAACTGTAGAAGTGTGAATCCATTTTTTTCCCTTGAATACCTGTATGTGGGTATACATTTATTTATAGGCCTATTTAAAAAAAAACTCTGAAAGCTTTCTTGCAATTCTTTTTTTCTTCGGCTATATATACAAATGATGAAACCACAGACTTTTACCACAATGCAACACTGTCCAGTGATTTATGTCACTTAATTTGCATTATATGAAAAAGGTACTATGGAGTACTTATTTCTATAGCAGAAGGACTGCATGTGAAAAGGGGGGGAAAGAAGCCTAGGAGTGCCTTATATATGAGACAGAATGGCTAGCATCAGCATCCTTGCTTTGGTCACCTTTGTCTAATATTTGAAGTGGTTGATGAAAATCCTGTGTCGAGTTGCATAGAAAGACTTTGTATCTCCCTTATGGTATTCTAAAGACAAGCTGTTGCTTGATCTGATGAGATGGCTCCATTATTCGTAATCTGAAACTCTATCTTAGCCTTTTTATACTAACATAATAACATTACTTAAGTTAATAACTTGATTTTTGTACTTTCTGAATAAGAAATTTAACATTGTTTTTTAAGGTTTGTTTGTATGCTACCCAGAGTACTGTATGGGGGGATGGAAGGAGGGAGGGAGGGGCAAGGAAGGAAGGAAGGAGGGAGGGAGGGAGGGAGAAAGGGAAGGAAGGAAGAAGGAAAAAAGGAAGGAAGGAAGGAAGGAAGGAAGGAAGGAAGGAAGGAAGGAAGGAAGGAAGGAAGGAAGGAAGGATTTTTTGATGCTTCCTGTCAGCTTTCTATAAGAAAACTCAATGGGGAACTGGTAGGAAGTCATTCCAGCTCCCACTGCTGTGACAGAGAACTGGAGAAAGATAATTATTGTCCTGTTGTTCAAGAAAAGAAAAAGAGAGAAAGAGAGAAAGAGAAAATTGTGTATTATTGACCAGTGAGCTTGACATCAATTCTTGGAAAGATGTTAAAGGAGATTATAAAATAGGTCATCTGTAAAATCTTGATGACAATGCTGGGTTTTCTAAAAGTCAGTATGGCCTTCTCAAGAATCTATCATGTGAAAACAAAAACTTCTTTGACAAAAATCTTTGACAAAGTAACTACTTTGGTCGAGAAATGGAATACCATGGAAAAATCTACCCCAATTTCAGCATAGTTTTTAACAAGATTCTCCATGACATTCTTATTAACAAGTTTTACGCTTCCTCTGTTGCAGTCCCTGCCCTCTGCAGCATCCCCCAGAGATAAAGCTGCCCCCTCTCTTTCCTGGTTCTATTCCTAGCCTGGGATTGATGTTTATTATTTGTTCAATGGTCTCTGTTTTGTTTTGTTGTTTTTGCTCCCACTACATTATTTTAGCCTGGGCTGTCTGTTTGATTCGATTTTTGTTATAGTTGTTACTGTTGTAGTTGTTTTTATGTTTCCTCTAGTTTTGTACACTGCCCAGAGTCCACTGGAATTGGGCAGCTGATAAATTTAAATAATTATAATTACACTGTGAGCTGGATAGTTTTGTAGTAAGTGGTTCATAACTGGCTGGCTAACTGCCTTCAAAGAAGCATTATTAATGTATCTATATTGAATTAAAGAACGGTAACCAGCGGGGTCCAACAGCAATCTCCCTTAGACCCAGTGTCCCCATGACATATCTTGGAACCTGTATTTCCTCAGTGAAGGAATTTAGATACAGTTTTGGAACAAGGAAAGAATGAGTGAATCATTAAGGGAGTGTGGGAGGAAGGTGGACTTCAGAAAAGATTACTCAATAATAAGAAAAAAGGAAAGTGTGAGAAAAAATCAAACTAATGATATTGGTTTGTTATAAGATGGAGAATATAGTTAAAAGCTTCACTCACAATAAAGTCCAATTCCAATTATTGTGATTCCTACAGTTGCAGCAGGGAGAGGTATCAGCAGGCAGCTACTCAAGCCTCAATTACCAACTTTTTAAATTGTATGCTTTGATGCTATAAGCTGCTCAAAGTCTTTTAGAGTTGGTAGCCATAATAAATTTTAAGAATAATAATTTCTCAAAAACACCTGAAAGTCCTTTTTTGATTCTGTTTTTAGTTCTGCTTGAATCCAGTCCACTATTCCAGCTGTGAATATAATGACCAGCCTTACCCAGGTATTAAATGCCTTGATAGCATTTCTGCCACTGAATGTGGACTTTAAGATCTTCTTCACCCTTGTGATGTATTCACTTCTAACCTTGTACTTGACTTCTGTGTGCTTGATGTTGTCAGCTTGAAGGATGCCCAGGTGTTTGTAATGATCTTTTTCATCCAAATTCTTAATGTTATTTCAACAGGGCATCTTGATTCCTCCAGTTTTCATGATTTTTCCCCATTTGATGGTGAGCATGGCTCATTTATCCAGTCCAAACTCTATTGCAATGTCTTGGCGATCGGTAGGTAGGTAGGTAGGTAGGTAGGTAGGTAGGTAGGTAGGTGGGTGGGTGGGTGGGTGGGTGGATGGGTGGATGGATGGATGGATGGATGGATGGATGGATGGATGGATGGATGGATGGATGGTGTTGAACAGCAATTCCATTTTGGGTGGTGTTTTTCCCATACAGCTTCAGATTGTCCAGGAGGTGAGGATAGCCTGGCAGATGATTTTGATGTTTGATGGCCATGGCCTGATGTCTTCAGTATTGTTCACTGACAAACAGAAGTGGTGATAATGGGATGTCCTTGAAAGATTATCTCTGATATTAACCTCTCCCAGTCTATCATCATTAAACACCATTAAACAGTTTTTTTGCACAAAGGTTGTAGTATTTCTATTGACTCTTATTATTTTTAGGAATATGGCAAGGAAGGCAAAGGGAGTTAGGGAGCGTCCCTGCAATCACAATCCAAGCTACATTCAAGTTGGTTTTGAACTTTTCTTATTGTTTTCCAAAATCAACTTGTCAATTAGGACTCAGTTTTTGTTCCTTTGCTGTTTCTTGGTGGTTTTCTTTCTGCTCAGGTGGAAAGAGTTTGTTTTCAACTAGAAGCTGTTGGACTCATCAGTTACCACACCAGTTAGCAATTGGAAAGTTGTTGGTAAGCAGGTAATTGGCTTGTAGTTGCCTGATGCTACCCCCTTTGCTGGATCTTTCATTACCAAGTAGGTTTTACCAGATACTAGTCAATCTTCCATTTCACCTCCTTGCACTATGTTGTTAAACTGCTTGGCAATGAGTGGGTGTAGACCAGCCAGAGGTTTCAACCCAAAACCATGCAATTCATCTTCACCTGGTACTGACCAATTCTTTATCTTCCTTGCCCTTTTCTTCACCATTTTGCTATTGTTACAAGTTCTTTATCAGCACTGTTTCTTCTTTGTCAGGTGTTGACTGGTTCAGTGCATTCTTTTCAATGATGAATTTGTAAAAACATTTTTTATTTGATTCCGCCTCTAATGTACACTTTGAATTTCGTATCTGCTGATCTTGGCTAGAGCAGTTATTTGTCGCTTTATTATTTCCAGAGCTTCCTTGATGGTATTTCTTGATTAGGTATTCTTTAGTCTTCTTGTTCTTCACCTTTTTTTTATTTCATCTGTTCTAGCTTACTTGCATCTCATTGCTGCTTGCTGATCTTATTTTCCAGCCTGGTCTTTCATTTTGGTGATGTACTGTATGGATTTTTTTTCTTCTTTGTTGATTTTGCATCTCAGGTATTCAGTTATACCTGCACCTGTGCTAAAATCAGTTGCTTTCTTTCTTGCAGTGAGCTGGTGCTTATATTTGATACTACAGTATTAGCATCTTCTAATGCTTGTACTAGCTGTTTCTTTGTAGCAAGCTTCAGTGCAGGCAACTTTATTCTGTTGATTTTGTGCTGTTTGAGATGCTCAATTATTCTTTGTTTCAACTCATTTTCTTTTTTTATCTAGAAGGCTTTGTTCTTTCTGAGGAGAAGGTAGATGAAAGGGTGCCTAGCTTGGGAATAAAAACTATTTATTAAACCTTTGCAGTTCTTCAATGAATAATTTGTTTCATATTATAAATCAGTATTGATCTGCTAGCCGCTGTCCTGTTATTTCTGATTCTGGATGTTATTATTTCCAGAAATTTCTTTCTTATATGCTTGGATTTGTGTGGTGGGGTGTAGTCTGGATTCCCAGGAGGGAGGGATTGCATACCAGAGAACCAAGCTTGTCCTCTGTTTAGATAGTTTGGTTGGGAGAAAGAATTAAGATGGCTGCTCCCTATAAATTTTTAGAGTATATTTTTAATGGTGCAAGTAGTTGCTTTAGTTTAGTTTCTGTTTATGGGTGAGGAACAATAAAGGGAATTGTTTAGAAGTAACTCCATGTGTCATTCTTGATTTCTAGGGCCTGGGGCAATTGCAGATCATTGTTCCTTTGTTTTCAGTCTTTGTATATTTGCAGTAGATAAACACCTTTTCTTTCATAGTCCTGCAGCTGCTTGGCTTGGTTGCTCAGCCAACAGTTCTGAGTTCTATAGCCCATTTTCCCCCCAGATATCCAGAAAGTTCAACACCTAGCATGGTTCTTGTTGAGCTAGGTGATGACTGATCTGGTATGGATTTTATTAAATTATGTCTCACCATTTTATTTATGGGAGAGGTACTTTTTAGCTGCTTCCTCTGATGAGACCTGTCCATTATGGTTGAACCTCTGGCATAGCTATCATCCTGTTCAGAGCATGCAAGCCCCCCAACTACATCAAGATAGTGCTTCACTGGGGAATTATTATGATTACTGTTATCTTTCTATTTTAAAAAAACACTGAAGCAGAAATAATAGAGGTTAAAATATATATTTGTACTGACTACAGAATATAACCCAAAGATGCTTTTTCACGAGGCAACTGGACTTTCTTGTTTTTCTTTGAAGACATTTCACTTCTCATCCAAGAAGTTTCTTCAGCTCTGATTGGATGGTGGGGAATCTAGTCAGAACTGAAGAAGATTCTTGGACGAGAAGTGAAACGTCTTCAAAGAAAAACAAGAAAGTCCAGTTGCATCGTGAAAAAGCATCTTTGGGATAACTATGACCTGGATGACTGAGAATCTCCATAGACACACAGAATATAACATTATTATTGTGCAGAATTTGGACTATTTAGAAGACAAATCTAAACAGTGACCAACTCTTTCTCCCTTCCATTATCTCCTCCCCAACACCTATCATGACAGCTCTCATAGCCCAAACCGATTATTCATGCAAAACAGAAAAGCCCTTACTGCATCAGTAATGGAGCTTGATTCACACTATTTTTATTCCCTTTTAATCTTGTGTCTTCCAACTTTGCCTGGTTGTTATCAATCATCTGACAAACCAGGCAGACATTTGAAGCATCAAGTGACATGCACTTCACTTAGAACTGCAGCTGGGGAGCAGCGTCCCAATTCTGTCTCAAGGATGTCTGAAAATCTCCTCCATTATTCTCTAGTTTTGTAAACATCTTGTCCATTCGAATCAGACATTATAGCACACAATGGTGACATGCTGGATTGGATATCTGATATCTCTAATGAGAATGATATAAGTATTCCCGTTGTGAAGCTTTTACTTTTTCAAAATTTTCTGGAGCTGTATAAACTTTTTTTGAATATGATTTTTTTTTTCTTCAGCAGTAAATTCTGGTTTTTAGGGAGTTTTGTTTGCTTGTTTTTGTTTTAAAAGTGGCTTTTCCCATTTTTCAAATTGTGCAAGTGGAACATAAAAGAACTTGGTCCGCTCTAAGCTTGTTCATATGCTGCCATAAAACTCAATAATCATTTGTTTATGAAAATGGAATGTAGAGGATAATTAGCCCCTAATGTGTGCATAAAGAACAGTATGTTCAAGAATTCTGAGGTAACAACAGCTGCTGTGCATTTTTAGTAACCTTGGTTGTAGCTACTTTGAAAGTTATTGTTCAACGGCCTCAGTATGCTGATGCAAATAGATGCTAGTGGCGCATTGGGCAAACACTATATCATCACCAAGTCACTGCACATAACTCTGAGTACTTTTTCATATAAATGTAGTGTGTAATGTCTTACATTGTTTACTGAGTGTAGCTTACATAGAGATATTGTTACAGAGCCATCACTCATCTACGCTGGGTCCAGTGAGTTGCCAGGAAGGGCCAAACATATTGCCATCATTGAACTGAATAAAGTACCATCAGCTTCCAGTTAGATCTTCAGATAATATATAATAAATGCATTTGTTAATAAGCTGGAAATTCAGAATGGAAGGGTTTGCACTCAGAGACATAATGCAGCATTACATTAGAGGGGATTTACTCTACTTATTTAGTAAAAATAATAAAATAAAAACTAATCAAAAAAGCCTCCACCCAATTCTTCATATAATAAGGAATATTTATTTAGGGTTGTATTTAGTTCCTAGCTCTGCTGATAGCTGTATTTATGATCCAGATATTTGTGTCTGCTAGCTGGCCATGCAACCTTAAAATGCCTGATGGCTAAGCCCTGTGGATTAAGTGTGCAGTTTATGATGGAGTGATTCTGCAATGATATACAATTGTGCTTTTGCAGATGCTGGTACAATTAGCTGTAATATGACACAAAGGCAAGGACATCACCCGTAGAAATGATGAGTGGCAGGAAGAAATCTCCCAAGGCTATTCAACAAAGAGGTGAAATGGGAGTTAAATACCCAAATCAAGAAATTCAGAAGCATTGCTTGCTATGGGATGCCAAGGTCATATTCGAGTGGAGAGTCAAAAAGTCAAGAAGGCAGCTGTGACTGTGCAATTGAAGCCCTAACTCTTTTAATCTGCACTACAAGCTGGTAGCAATACCACACTGTACAAGAGAGGTTGGTGGTTAATGGGAAATGATCCCTTTATCCAAAAACTGCTAATGACCACATGAAATTCTAGTGAGTTGTTACTGTATCAAGAAACCTTCCTCTGATGGAGAAAACGGCACTATTCAGAAAGACCTCCTCAATAAACCCACTTTTCACAGACAAACCCTTCCTGCTGATCCAGATTCTTTCATTCATATGTTCTGACACTGGCTCTTATAAGGATTAAATAGGGCTGTCGGAAGAGAAAAACAAAGGATGGGATTTCTCATGAACAAATGTCTGGACCTATTTTCCTCTGAACAACCCCAGCAGCTGCTCTCAGAACCATCTTCTTGTCCAGTAATCCATACACATAAATCTACACATGGAACTGGTTAGCCTCAGAGGATTGGCTTCTATAGGTCCTAGGATTGATATCCATGATTAGAGAGGCTATAAAAATCAAAGAAAACATTTTATGTGATAAAATGCTATAGATCCGACATGTCAAACACAAGGCCCGGGGGTCGGATGCGGCCTGCGAAGTGGTTTCATGTGGCCTGCAAAGCCATGCTGGAAACAGTGAGGGAACGGCCCCCACTGCCTTGGCCCTGGCCCAGGCCGGCTGGGAGCCAATGTACAATTTTGTGGTGCCCATCTATGCTGAAACACATTCAGTCTTAGCTCCATAAGCCCCCCCCCCGCATGGCCTGAGAGGAACAGTGAGACTCATCCAGTGGACCATGCCTTGGCACTTGCCCTGGTCCCACCCCCTTCTGCCAGAGACCCTCAGATCTATCCCACTCCTGCCCAGGCCCCCACAGGCACCCTTGACATGAACGATGTAGAACTGGCCACACCCACCCAGTAGGCCACACCCACTCCATCCATGCCCACCCAGTAGGTCGTACCCATCCTGGCCACACCCATCCGACCCCCTGAGGGCAACCCCAGTGCTCATGCAGCCCTCAAGAAAATTGAGTTTGACACCCCTGCTATAGATGGACTTATTTTATTGAACCAGCAGGCGGCTACCAATGTCATTGATTGTTTGTCCACCATATAACCTCTGGGTAAGTTCCACTGTTTTAGGCTGTGGTTTGTTCTCCAAGCTTGTTTCAATATAATTTCTGAATATTTCATTACTGAACTAGGTAACATCAGCAGCAGGACGTTCTTGTTCTATTCTTCTTAGCTTATAAATGCCTTGTGTGCCAGTGTGGGTCAGTTGGTCGTGCAATTGGTTGTTTGTTTGGAGCTATATTTGAATTTCCACTATTTTAATCCACTTGGTGTATTATGTTCGATATCATTTGATTTCTGAGTATATACAGTAAGATTAGGTATAAATGTTTTATTGGTCTTACACCTGAATTTGTAGACACACCTGCTCTAGGAACTGATTCAGTATTCAAAGGAGACAAAACACTATACCTCAGTGATTTGGTGTCGCCACATTCCTCCTTTCAGATTTGGTCCAATTGTTGTCACCTGTGTGGCACATAGTTACATAATAATATAATTAACATTTAAAACCATTCAAAACATCTGAGTTGGCATATTTTACATTTTTCAAGCCCACATTGGAAAAAGCTAGCGTGGCAATGCCATTCAAAACCAAGAAACCCACAGAAGCTATATATTTTATTAAAAATGACCTAGAGGATGTCATGCTATGGTTTGATATGCTCAGATTTATAAAGAAGAAGAAAAAGCATGGGAATTTCTTGATTGGGAGAAGAAACTATTGATTTTATAGATTTGGTTTTGGAACTTATGGTGAATATTGTATTCTGAGAACAGTAGATTCTCATGATTGTAGTCATGCAGACTAAAAGGGATGGATAAAAAAGCATTTAAATATATGATATTAATGCTAAAAACATTTGAGTTTGTCCATGAACAAATAAAGTTTAGCCTGTAGATTATCAGATAGTGTTTATTGTTATTCCTGTTCAGGACACATGTATCAGGTGACTCTCCTTCTCAAAGAAAACCATCTCCCATTCTCCCGTTTTTGATCCAAACCCCATTGTTATTAAATCTGTTGAATAAACACTTGTAATGTGAAATTTGTATCTGTCAACAAACATAATCGTAGGAATCATGTGTCAACACCAAGAAAACAATTGGTGATGAAAAGGTGAGTATCTGATAAAGTATGCTAACAAGTAGAGTAGGGATTGTTTAATGCCAAGTGAAATTCAATCTTGTCCAGAGTACAAGGACAAATAGCAAGAAAATTAGCTCTAGAAATGAGGAGAAAACACAAAGAACATAAGTGAGCACCAGGTGACCTTCATGTGATGCAGCTGCAAGGAGAAAAAAACACAATTATTGATGTGTAAATTTCAAAATGGCTACGAGTAGCATCATGATACAAGACTTTGCCAAACCATCTTTTGGAATATCTTGTCCTATTTGTTTGTTTCATTTGTAATGTAGTAATGATTTCTTTTTGGGCAAATAGTTGTATGTTCAACTAAAAACAAGTAGCTAAACAAAATATTTTATAAGCATGTTTTTAATCTGTTTTGTTTGTGGGGGAAGTACTGCTTACCATAGGAAACAAAAGCATTCCACCAGAAGAACCTGTGAATCTCAGACTACATAAAGCAGTGGTTCTCAACCTTTTTTTCACCACAGACCCCCTTTAAATACCTTTTGTGGCTATGGGCCATGTCCATGGACCCCCAAGTCTTAACTAAGACTTAAATCATAACAATTCTTCACACCTTCATGGACACCATGTGATGACATCATAGCCCCCCAGGGGTTCACAGACCAAGATTGAGAACCACTATTGTAAAGAATTACTTAGCTTCATGAGCCAGCTTTATTTCAGAGGAGAAGGGGACATGGACTTCAATATTCCATCAATGTCTACCTATGATGCCAGTGATAATTTTCACAAGCAATAGCAATAGCACTTTGACTTATATACCACTTCATAATGCTTTACAGCTCTCTCTAAGCAGTTTACAGAGTCAGCATATTTTTCCCAACAATCTGGGTCCTCATTTTACTGACCTTGGAAGAATGGAAGGCTGAATCAACCTTAAGCTGGTGAGAATTGAACTGCTGGCAGTCGGCAGAATTAGCCTGCAGTGCTGCATTCTAACCACTGTACCACCACAGCTGTTTTGCCCTTTGTTTTTCCAGACTGCAATTTATGTAGAAAGATTTCTTACTAGGCTTCCTGACCAGTATTCTGCCCAAGGCCCATTAGAGGAGACATCCTATGCCATGCCTGTGCCACTTAGACTGAACAAGTTGGACCCCAAGTGCTCACTTCCTAGGAGATATCACTGGCTGGCAATAGCCAAAGGTTATCTTCCTGCCAAATTCCAAATGAGGTTGTCTGACATTTCTGTTAACTCCTGGATATTCCGTAACAGCCAGAAGCTCATGCTCACACAGCGTATTTTTGAAGTTTGCTGTGATTTTAAAAATCTAATTAGATTTTCCTAGTCTCACACTGGTTTTTATCCCCTTCACTGGTCTGATTGATTTCTTCAACATTAAAATTCTCCAGGTCCTGCATCAGTCAACTATATTGTTTAGATGGAACAGTAGGACTCTTCCGCCTTCAGCTTTTTATTGTTGTGGAACTCTTCAATAATTAATTCGAGTACTCGCCTCATTTTATATTTCATTTGGGAGCCAACTGTGTTTTTTGTCTTTAGCACAACAGAAAAACCAAGACTATACTGAGGGGTGAGATTTTCACTGGGTATGTTAATTAGTTGTCTGCACAATACTAACAAAACCTTGGCATATTAGGCTAGCACCTCACGTATCATCTTTAGGGATTTGAGTTGGGTTTGGTTTAAAGTCTTCCCTGCATGTTAGCAGAGTTTAATTTCTGCAATGCCACCTAATCCGCAAGCCTATCATTGACACTGGGGTTGGTAATCTGCAGCTCCCAGGGCCACATGGGGCCCTCTGATTCCTATTTTGCAGCTGCTTGAATGCTCTCAACTGATTATAGTTGCTAAAAAAATTGGCAGCATCATTTCCTGCCATTGTGAGCATAAACAATCCTTTTAAAATGTAGCATAAGCCTCAAATTGTGGGAGTTACGATGGAAAGTACAGTTCCTTAGGACAGAAAGGGCGGTGATAAAATATCAGCCAGTGCATGGGAAGGGTCCTTTGTTTGAGGTCTGGACTTTTCTTTTTTATCCTTATTTGTCCTGTTCCCTCTTTCCCCACTTTTGTGCAACCAGTGTTTTTTCTCTTTCACTTCCCACTGCAGTCACCCACAGTTTTTCTCCCATCTCTTTGATTTTTTCCATTTCTAAGGGGATGAAGGAGAAGAAGGCATATATGTTCAAAGTGTATTTTTCTGTGTGAAAGTGGTTGGTAGGAAAAACGATGAAGGTAGGCAATAAGTTAATTTTCTACTGTGATTCGAATGGCTTATCATGTAAGTAATTAAGTTTAATCTACAATTATTCCATCATTATACATTATTTTATCTTTTGATCCTCCCTGGTTTTGGATTCTATATAAGTATATATATTATATATATATATATATGCATTCATACACCCATACCCATGTATAGGTATATCACATGCACATATTTTAGTGTAAAATCAGCAGGATTGATTTATCACTGCTTTAGCAAGCCTAGAAGTGAAGAAACTGGGTGCTGAGCAAATTTTTGTTTTCGAATTTTGCAGCAGTGTATTAAATTTATAGTCCTTCTCTTTTAAAGTAAATAGTCTGCTCTGAAAGTTAGTTACTCTAATTTAAATCACTATGGATGTGATTGGTTACTGGCATCTTAAATATCTCTAATTTTTCTATTTCCTTAAGTCAAAACATATATTGTAGCTATTACAGGAGTAATTAGTTCCTTTTTAATTAATTGATACCATAATGTACAGCAAAGCTTGGTACCATTTGCCACACATTCTGAGTATACTTCCAAGAAAACAAACAAGCATGCTTTACAAAACAATAGGCAAAATACGAAGTACAATAGTCCCATAACTCCCAAGTAGGGATCTGTTCAGTTATGAGTGAGCCTGTGAATTGGTATTCACCCATCATAATGTATAAAGGACAAGGGTTACATGTAAGTTAAATAACAGATTTCCATAGCAAAACTCCTTTTTCAGCAGCCTCTTTTCCCATCTGAAACATATGCTCTGAATCAAGCTTAGTTCTATCAGGTCTTCTAAAAATAAAATCTTTAAGTCGGCTGTCATTGCTTGGCTAGACAATCAACTAATGGGCTTCCTCTGAGAACTTTACATTTTAAAGTGATACAGCTTTTTTTCTAGGCATGGAGGAGGGATCAACTGTAATTATGGAATCTGTCTCACCAAGCTCCTTTGTTAGTAAGAACTCTTAGCTGTTTATGGTAGATACATTTAAAATGCTATCAGAGAAGAAAGGGGACAGGGGAAGTGGTATAGGGTTTCCTGCCTGAGCAGGGAGTTGGACTAGAAGACCTCAAAGGTCCCTTCCAACGCTGCTGCTGTTGTTTGTTGTTGTTGTTGTTGTTGTTGGATGAGGAGAGGAGAGGAGAGGAGAGGAGAGAAGAGAAGAGGAGAGAGGAAGGAAGATAATTGAATAATATTTTTAAAGGCTTTAGAACTTTAAACTTGTCACCTAATAATTTTCTTCCAAAATCATTGTCAGCATCATCATTTCCCAAAGAGATCAATTTTGTTCTATTTTATACTTTTTTAAACAATGAATACAACAAAAAGTGAGTCACACTTCCAAATTCTATTTTATCAGGTTAAAAATCTTTCAGGGGGGAATTAGATGTTTCTTGGAAGAGCTCAAGAAGACATTCTCAAAAATATTGCTTTTAATGACAAGCAAGGCAAACAAAATAAAATCCAGTGTTCCTGTCGAGGGCTGACTTTTTCTAGACAATATTGTGTGCCTGTATGAATGTGCTGCATTCCACTTCATGATCTATAAGTGTTTTTGGACTCTGTCATCAAAGCCTCTACATAAGATTTTTGATTTAAAAACCTGAAGATTCACAAAGCCCTCAAGCTCTCTAAAGTCTTCAGCTGCTTAAAGCTGAATCACAAGTTCAGCTTTGCAGAAGAAAGATTGAGGACCAAGAAGATCCACATAGGTTTCATTCTGATTTTCCTCTTTTCTTGCTTATTACGCACATATTGAGATATTTATTTAGGATGAATTTGTTGCTTCAATACACCAACCCAATTTCATTAGAAAATATATATCCTAGAACTCAGAATGAAAGAAAATCCAAACTTAGGGTTGAACCAAAAGTGTTGTGCAATCCCACCCCTCAATTCATAGTTGGATGCACTTCAGTTATTTTGGATGGGGAGAAAAGTTCAAAAAATAAAGAGGTAAAAATATGACATCTGAACTCACCAACTGTTTTCACAAAACTCTCATTTTCTCTCTGTGGTCCTTCAAACATTCTGGAACATTCTGAGTTTAAAAATCATGAGTGTCTCCAAAAAAATAAGGGCTTCTATTCCAAAATGCAGTGTATATTTTTCCTCATTTGGCACTCAAACTCAATGCACTCACCAGGGGAAATGGAAAAAATTGAGTTCTGTTGTTGTCTCATGCTGCAGCTGGAACATCAGCACTGCTGCCGCTGTGAGAGACTAACTTGTTTTGGGGAGAGGTTAGGAATTTTATCCCAAGGTCCAGTGGCCAGGATACATCCCCAGAGGTTGCTATTATTGATGGACCAAATCCAGATAAACAAAGTGAAAGCCAATATTTATAATACAACATTGGTTTATTCTTGCAAACCACCATCACATGCAATGTAATACACCACCACCACCACCCCCCTGTAAAAAGCAGCTTTAGATGCCACGCCAGGCAGATGCTGTTCATCAAAGAAAATAAAGTCTTCCATTTGCCCAATCATTTGCACATGTGTAAAGTCTCGCCAAACTGGGATCAACAATTCCATCCAATTGGAAAGCTGCCAGACCCCCAGCAGCCTTTGGTTTTGCATATGGAGAGATCTGGAAGCTTGGGGGGGGGGAAGAGAGAGAGATAAAGAAGGAAAGTGCAAATCAATCACTTTCTAGTTGATTATGTTTACGTTGACTCAGAAAGCCCATCCCATTCCAGTTCCACATGAATCCAGGTTTTTTTTTTTAAAAAAGAAATCCACATAAAACTGTGTTACACATTTTCTTAATTTATTTTCTCGCAAAATACTTGTTTTTATGCTTTTTCTCTCAAGCTAAACTTTTAAAAGCATATTTTCCTACTCTGTCGAGCCAAGGATTGAATGGAAGTGTTTAGGAAGTCCGAACTTCAGTTTGGTGAGTCTAGATTTTGACGACTACAGACTGGAATTTGCAAAGTACAGATTATTCAAGCCATCAAGTAAAATAAACTTATTGGTTATAAATATACACAAGGAAGTAGTGGGTAAATAGCATATTTATAAAGTGGTACCAAAGTTGGCAGTTTCTCCTAGACTTTGGGTTTGGATATCACACTAAGCTATGATTTCCTTTACCATTATTGATTGAATAAATTGTAATTGCTGGGTTCATCAAACACACAAAGCCATAAACCGTGATTTACAAACCACAACTTCTGGCATCTTACTCCACACTGCATAAAAACACATTATGGTATTTTGTGATATGCAAACCTAGGCATTAAGTAAAAATGCATCCATTACAGCCCACAGAATGGAAAATAGCACTAAGTGAAACTATTGTACACAGAGAGAATAAATTTTAAAGGAAATCTTAAAGCACTGGAATTGATTGGCCTATCTACATTAATGCATTTCATTGAAAGAAGGGACTCTTGTGATTCCATAGTTTGTTCTATCAGGAATTCCCTCCTCACTGACTGCTACCCTTGAAATCCTTGCCTCCTCTATTTATTTATCTAGAGGTATATATGGCCACTCAACTCTCATACATAACTCTGGGCAGCTAGCAATATTAAAAATAATGCAAACAAATACAAACAATATAAAAATCATAGCGGGGGGGGGGGATAATACAATGTTACAATCACTCTGCATAAGCAAGCAATGGGTTCCATCCCACAGCTGGGACACCAGATTTGGGCACAAAGCCAGGTCTTTAAGGCCTTATGGAAGGCCAGCAGGGACCCAGTCCATCTGATCTCTGGAGAGAGGATGTTGGGGGGTGCCATGACAGAAAAGGCTGTCCTCTGGGGCCTTGTTAGCTGACAATCTTGCCCCTCTCATTGGATTGGATGAGACAGGTAAAAACAACTGGCAAGAAATGAAAAGAGCAACACCTTACAGACTGTTCTTTTAAACAGATTTTTCTATTCTTTATTTATTTATTAAATTTAGAGGCCACACATCTCACCGCTGGGCAGTTTACAGATAATAAAGACATAAATATAAAAAGAGTTAAAATTAGAAAGTTACATAAGAACTAAGATCAAAGGGATGGGTGGCATAGAGGGGGGGGGTGAGGTCTTCTTCTTATCCTGTTAACCACTTCCAACAAGTGGCCTTCCCTTATTGATGATACTTGGTGTGTGTGTGTGTGTGTGTATGTGTATGTGTGTGTGTCTTGTAGGTTAAACACGTAGCCACACTTTCCCTTCCCATCCTTCTATGCAACAATAAGAACTGCATGTATTCTGTCATGTGACACAAGACTCAGTAAAGTCAGACTCCAGCTGCTCAACAGCACTTATCCAGTAGCTTCATCTTAGCTGCATAAATCTGACAAACAGTGGATAGCAGCCAAGAAAGGAAAATCTTTATTTCTTTGCTGCCACATAGTTTTCAATAGGTCAACTGGTCAACAGCTCAGTAATCATCTTGGAGAAATTATATGAATGTACTCCAGAGTATTCTACAGCTAAGCACACTTTATGCAAACACACACTCACCTTTTGTGAACTCTGACTCTGAGGACGGTTAAGCAGAAGCTATAATTGGGTAGCGTACAATCTCAAGAACCACTACACTACACAACTGAGTTCTATGATGCCATCCCAGAGTTATGTGGTCGCCATTCACAACCTTCCCAGCCAGCAAAATCACTGGTGGAAACTAGTTTTGCTTAACAACCATGCAATTTATTTAACAGCTGCAGTGATTTGCTTAACAACTGTGGCAAAAAAGGTCATAAAATCAAGTATGACTCATTTAACAACTGCCTTGCTTAGCAGTGGAAAATCTGATCCCAATTGTGGGTTGTAAGTCAAAGACCATCTGTATCAGACGAGCTCTCAATCAATCAATCAATCAATCAATCAGAATAGAGCTGGAAGGGACCTTGGAGGTCTTCTAGTTCAACCCCCTCCTCCATTCAAGCAGGAGATCCTGTATCATTTCAGACAAGTAACTATTCAGTCTCTTCTTAAAAACCTCCAGTGATGAAGTACCTACAACTTCTGAAGGCAAGCTGTTCCACTGGTTAATTGTTCCCACTGTTAGGAAGTTTCTTCTTAATTCTCTCCTTGATTAGTTTCCATCCCAATCTCTCTGATTATACTATTTAACTAATTAATTAATTAATCCTAATCTCTCTGATGATTCCAGGGAGATGAAGTTTGTTGGTCTAAAGAATACATGTCATTTGTTCCTCTGGTTCTGTCTTATTCTATGCCTTTGTCTTGTTTCACCAAAGAGCAATCAGGCACATCAAGACCAGAGCTGGGGCATGTATCAAAAACATCAAGATGGTAGTGATGAGTGCATGAGTAAAGCCTCACCCCTCTTTCACAGTGCATCATGCCCTGGAAACAGGCAAGAGTTTTGAGGATGCAGGAACCCCAGGAGCCTCAAGTAAGAACTATTTGTTGCTATTCAGACATCCTCCACTTCTTTGAAATGGAGCAAAGTAGCATGTATCTCTAAGCATTTTCTTGAGAAAGCCTTTCTGGCCATGTGGTTCTACAGGGTTAACCAAGCAGCAACTTCCCTTTTAACAATAATTCTGGCCTTCATAGTCCAAGTCTTCCCTTTCTGGTAGAAACAAACAGATGATGGATGCCAAGATCACTGATCCTTGTTGCACACATTGATCAGAGTGCAGTGACTCGGCTCATGCTTTGCAAATCCATTACATAATGTCTTCAATGTCCTTTAAATCTTCACAGAATGAGAATGACTTGAAAAGGTTCAGTGTCAGCTCCAGCCCACTCTTTTTCTGCCTCCTTTGACAAGCTTTTTTAGACTTGAGGCATGCAGGGAACACAGCTGGTGGTGCTTGGAACAGCCAGGCCTTTTCTAGCAGGAAGAATAATCTCTGTATAAAATAGCATAGAAAAGAAATTTGATCCAGATCCAAGAAGTTGGACTGACTGGATTTTTCCTACTGCTCACATTAGATAATAAAAGACTCAACTTACATTTTTCCACCTCCCAATATTAATTTTTCACTGCAAGAAAGGGATGAGGGAGAAAAGCAAACCATCCGGTGACGAGATCTGTCTCCATTGTATCTGTAAAAATTGACTTTGGTGAGCACAAGTTCATTTTGTATCCAGCTATAACTCAATCATTTTCTGTCAAGAGCACCCAGAAGTTTATAAACTCATGAAAAAGGAAGGGCCACATATTAAGAGAATGCATAAATCTGGAATATTGGTCCTTTACAAATAGCTAAGGATTGTTCTGTGACATAAATGGTCACAATAGCCTCTTTAAATGACAGAATATGCTTGGGAAAAATCCATATTTTATGGCTGTGTTTCTAAATTTTCTACATGCCAGTATCTACTGTGAATAGAAAATCTACTTCAGGATTAGCAAAACAATATAAGGCTACTTTGAGTAGAAAACAAAAATGCATTCCCTAACACACAAATGAAATAATACCTGCCTTTGAGATGTAGAGTTTTCTGTCAGTCAAAGTCTACTCCTGATTCTTTCACAGAGATGACTATGTTGTTTTCTTGGCAGATGGCCATGTTGCTTTCATTCTACCTTGGTAGTAGTCAGTCTGATCCTGCGTGGCTTTTCTTCATCAGCCAAAGTCAGCCAGGTACCTCTTTGTAAGAAGAGAGGATGAATGAGGGGAAAAAAAAAGGAATGCAAAGAAGACATTTTTTTTTGTTGAAGGTAACTTGCACTAAAATATTATAACAGGAACAAACCATTTTAATAGCCAAAGACTGTATCTTTTTATATAGTGTTTTTTTTAATTAAGTTTCATTATGACATAAAAATGTAGAAATTAGAAAAAGAGAAAAATGCAATGAAACAAGTACAAAGTAATTACTTTCTTTGGTATAGTAGATTACAAAAATAATACAACATCAACCCTTTGCTTTACATTTTACAGCATTTTGAGCCATTTCTATAATTACAAAAGGGAGGGGAGGGGAGGGAAGAGGCAAAGGGTTAACCAGAAAAACAGTTAAAGTTAATCCATTCCTTCAGGATGGTTCAGACAACCTAGAAACTCAGGAGAGAATGCCCATGTTTATCACTGTCCAATGAATGAAGGAGAGGTGTTGTTTCCTGAAATACACAGGCAAAGCTTCTTTGCTCTTTGGGTTTTGGATGGATAGGGGTGATGTTGTGCATCCCTGCTCCTGAAAAATGATTGGTAGGACATGCTGGCATTGGGGCAAGTGGGAAGTGCGGATCTGCCTTGTATGGACTCATGATGTTGTCTGATTTGAGCAAATGAGATGATTTATTTCCAGATGCAGTACAATGCATCTGAAATCATACCAAAATGAACATTCCATTTGAAAGTTTCCCATAGGTAGAAACTCTTGTTCTCTGATTTCTGGGCTCATAATCATCTCCTCCCTTCTTGATAGAAGTTAAACTGCCAAAACAATCAGGCCAAGATGCTATCATTTCACCAGAATAATGGGTATTGAGTTTGGGCAGCTATGCAGCTCTTTCTTATGGCAACCACTTCTGAGTTTTTTTGCAAATCCCCAGACAAATGCACCCAACATGAAATAAAAATGTAGCTGGAGAACAAAGCACTGATTGAATGCCATTCTTTTCACCCTCCTATTAACCCACTGAATGGAGCAATGATTGGCTCCTGCAGGTTCACTGTGTTTTGAAACTCCAGAAGAACTAGCTTCAATTCATTTCTCAGGGATTTCTTGGGTAGTATGGAAGTTTCTTCTCTTTTTTTTTCTTATTATGAACTTGATGAACTTTAACCTTTATTTGTAATACTTCTGACTCTTAAAAGAGTTTGTGATGAGTCATGGAAGTTTTTTTTTTTCTTTTAAAAAAATACAAGGTTGAATCCCTATGGTAACTGTGCAACGTCTCCTATGATTCTTGGGATTAGAGCAATGATATGAAGTTAACATTGTGGACAAGATAAAAGATACATAGGCAGTGATACAATAGATGGCAGAATCTCCTGAAGAAAAGCTGAGAAATTCCATTTTTCTCTTTCAGCTTTGTGGCCATCATGATGCCAAAACTGTTATTTAAAATACGGAGCTGAAAATGACAACAGCAAAGTACTGTACCAGAGAGAAGCACTGAAGGGCAGTGTAAAGTTTTGCCATTTGCTGATCCAAAGGAAGTGCATGGGATCTATTACAGTTTGGCAGCAATCTTATTTTTCCCTTCTGGAGCTTCAAAACTGTCTTATATACAGTACTGAGATGGTTTTCATCTGGTTAAAGGGGGGGGGGGGAAAGGAGCCTTATTAGCTTCCTTCAAAGCACAGAGACTTAAGAAGAAGAAAAGAAAGATGTGGGAGGATAGAAGAGACCCACAATGTAGCAGAATGATGTCAGGGTGGGAGTGGGCCAATCATTTTGCCCAGATAATGTTGTCATATTTGGTAAAGCCTTTAATGCTAGAATTTATTTATTAATGATGCATGGGTTATTACCCACCATCTGTCTTGTGTTAGCAGTGAGCTGTTTCAGATTATGATAATGCATTTTTGATTTGAGTTGCGTTGAAAGCCAGAACAAGGCATCTCATGTGCAGACTACTTTGAGGCCTGCTGTTTTCAATTCCTCTTTATAGAATGGGCTTTTATTTGATTTGTTATGGAGATTTTTTTTTTCTTCTGTTGCCAAAACAGCTGCAAGCCTGGAAGGGAAGGAGACACAGGGCCACATCAAACTTGTTAGCTCGTAAAAGAAACAGAATGTTCCAGGAACAAAAAGAAGGAGGGGGGGGTCAGGGAGAGGGAAAAAGAGAAGAGAAAGATTGAAAAGGAAATAAAAGAAGGGAAGCCATAAAAGAAGAAAGACAAGGAGGACTAAAAGGCTTAAGCTTTCTCCAACAAGTGGGTTGGGCTATTCATTTGGTTTGTATACCACGGGGATGTTAAAAACAAAAACAAAACTTGTGCAGTTATAAGCAGCATATGACAAATTATCGTGTTTATAATTTTAATTTAATGGCCCAGTTAACACAAAGGATTTTACAAAGTTATATTACTTGAACCAAACAATACAAAAATATTTTCTAAAATAAGGTACAGGAGGGAGAGAGGGAGAGAGGGAGGGAGGGAGGGAGGGAGGAAGGAAGGAAGGAAGGAAGGAAGGAAGGAAGGAAGGAAGGAAGGAAGGAAGGAAGGAAGGAAGGAAGGATGTAATTTTAAACATGCAAGTGTAATTATGTTCTGTGGAGCAAAATATGCTGCAACTTGTCTAAATAAACAAACTTCACTGTATAAAGATGGGGGAAACTAAAGAAAGCTTTGTTCTCTTGCCTGTGAATGTGCAAGGCTCACTATTGCTTTGTTCTCCCTCACTCTACACTTGAAGGCTCTGTACAGAAAAATTCTGAGATTATCTCTTTGAGGACCGTAGTTTCCAATTTTCTCGAAAGGCAAAGCATCAGAAAGTGGGTTGCGTGGATCAAAGTTGGGCAGTTGCATGGTGCTTTAACAGCTAACAAGCAGTGGGTCTAGAGGTCTGGGCCTAAGAATGTTGAACTAATTGACCCGTTTATTAATAAAATGTAAAGCAAATTAAAAATTAACCCCTTATGGCTTTGGCATGCACAAAGAAGGGAGATTTGGGATTTTGCTTAGCATCTAGAGCAGGGGTCCTCAACCTTGGCAACTTTAAGACTTGTGGACTTCAACTCCCAGAATTCCTCAGCCAGCAAAGCTTGAGGACCCAAGGTTGAGGACCCCTGATCTAGAGTATATATTTGGTGAGTATAAGGGTAGCAGATATCTGAACAGGCAAAGGAGAACATGGACAATTGTAAGGGAGATCAGATTGGTGGAGGGGAGGAAGGAAACCACACTGTTTAGCTTTCTTGGAATCCGCAACAAAAATGATAATAAACAAACTGCAAAAGAAATGTACTTGGGTCTACATGTATGTGAAATTACCTTTTCAACTTCTGAAAAACTGTTTTTTTCCCCAGTCACTATATTTTTCCAGCAAATCCTTATTTTCAAGAACATATGCTAGTGATAATATAGCGACAATGTGTTCTTCAAATTTCACTGTAAAAAATATGATGAGTCATGTGATCTACAGACTAGAGTGACCATAGAGTTGAAGATGCTGGATTGAAACTGATTGCTGGAATCAGGAAATAATATGAATCATGGAAACCTAGGTTGAGAGATGCAGAGAAATCCACCAATGAAAGAAGCAATTTACAAAGTCACAATACATAAACATTTGAATGACTACAATTGTGAAAAGAAGAAGAAAAAAAGCAAGCTACAGGTGAAACTCAAAAAATTAGAATATCATGCAAAAGTTCATTTATTTCAGTAATACAACTTAAAAGGTGAACCTAATATATGAGATAGACTCATTACATGCAAAGCAAGATAGTTCAAGCCATGATGTGTCATAAGTGAGATGATTATGGCTTACAGCTCATGAAAACCCCAAATCCACAATCTCAGAAAATTAGAATATTGTGAAAAGGTTCAATATTCTAGGCTCAAAGTATCCCACTCTAATCAGCTAACACCTGCAAAGGATTCCTGAGCCTTTAAATGGTCTCTCAGTCTGGTTCAGTAGGAATCACAATCATGGGAAAGACTGCTGACCTGACAGTTGTGCAGAAAACCATCATTGACACCCTCCATAAGGAGGGAAATCCTCAAAAGGTAATTGCAAAAGAAGTTAGATGTTCCCAAAGTGCTGTATCAAAGCACATTAATAGAAAGTTATGTGGAAGGGAAAAGTGTGGAAGCAAAAGGTGCACAAGCAGCAGGGATGACCGCAGCCTGGAGAGGATTGTCAGGAAAAGGCCATTCAAAAGTGTGGGGGCCTTTCACAAGGAGTGGACTGAGGCTGGAGTCAGTGAATCAAGAGCCACCACACACAGACAGATCCTGGACATGGGCTTCAAATGTCGTATTCCTCTTGTCAAGCCGCTCCTGAACAACAAAGAACGTCAGAAGTGTCTTTCCTGGGCTAAAGAAAAACAGAACTGGTCTGTTGCTCAGTGGTCCAAAG
Source organism: Crotalus tigris (assembly GCF_016545835.1). Taxonomy (NCBI): domain Eukaryota; kingdom Metazoa; phylum Chordata; class Lepidosauria; order Squamata; family Viperidae; genus Crotalus; species Crotalus tigris. The sequence continues at coordinate 631,454 of NW_024096493.1, read as the reverse complement.
TCCTCTTTTCTGATGAGAGCAACTTTTGCATCTCATTTGGGAACCAAGGACCCAGAGTCTGGAGGAAGAATGGAGAGGCACACACTGCCAAAAGCACCAAAACCTGGTTCAATGACTGTGGGATTACTGTGCTTGATTGGCCAGCAAACTCGCCTGACCTGAACCCCATAGAGAATCTATGGGGCATTGCCAAGAGAAAGTTGAGAGACATGAGACCGAACAATGCAGAAGAGCTGAAGGCCACTATTGAAGCATCCTGGTCTTCCATAACACCTCAGCAGTGCCACAAGCTGATAGCTTCCATGCCACGCCGCACTGAGGCAGTAATTGCTGCAAAAGGGGCCCAAACCAAGTACTGAGTACATGTGCATGCTTATACTTTTCAGAGGTCCGATATTGTTCTATGTACAATCCTTGTTTTATTGATTGCATGTAATATTCTAATTTTCTGAGATTGTGGATTTGGGGTTTTCATGAGCTGTAAGCCATAATCATCTCACTTATGACACATCATGGCTTGAACTATCTTGCTTTGCATGTAATGAGTCTATCTCATATATTAGGTTCACCTTTTAAGTTGCATTACTGAAATAAATGGATTTTTGCATGATATTCTAATTTTTCAAGTTTCACCTGTATGTCTTCCAGATGGAAGACATGAAGACCAAAAAGAGGACATGTTCTCTTTTTGTCAGATGTCTGGTAATCCTAGGTGTAAACTTTTGTTGTTCCATTTGTATCCCAGATTAAATTCCAGAACTAAAAGTTATCTTTAGATCAAATCTAATTCAGAACAAATCTAAATCAATCTCAACTGCATGTAGCAAGAATATTACCGTACTTTCTGGCGTATAAGACGACTTTTGAAAGCGTTGAAATTAGCGCTGAAGTCGGGGGTCGTCTTATACGCCGAGTTGTCTTATACACCAGAAATAATGGTAGTTTCCAGCATATAAGACGACTTTCTAGGCATGCAACTCGGCGCCAAAGTTGGGGGTCATCTTATACGCCGGGTCGCCTTATACACCGGAATATACGGTAACAAAATCAATAGCCTATGAGTAATTCAAAATATCAGGCCAATGTTTGCAAAATTTCTGAAAACTCATTCTCCCATATCTCATCCAGAGAAATGGCCTACTTCATAAAATTATTATCCAAACCAAATTCAAAACAAAACAAAAATTCCATGCAATTACAATTAATTTATTTATCCGGGAGTAAGAGCCACTGAATTCAGTTTACTCACATATAAGTAAACATGAATTACATTTATTGAAACCCTCTTAATTGGGCAAGCATTCAAATGTGCTGTTAAGCAATTTCTCATTTAAAAAAACTAGCTCTACAATCCTGATGATTTCACATGTTCTTTCATCCTGCTTCTATTCATCTGGTGAAGAACAATGAAACATATTCTCCCTGTTAATTTATAAGGATCTGAACAATGGCTTTGAAGGCGTGGGAGAGAATCCAATTTTTAGTGACAAAACAAATTGATATATCTTTGAGGAACTGAATAAGATTAGAGAAGCCCTCACAATTTATACTAAATGGCCCCTTTATCTATGCTTCATTAAACTTAATCTCTTACCTACTATTAATTTTTCTTTGAGTTTCAAGGAGCATTGCTTTAGCAAAAGGAGAAAGCAGCCATTTGACATTGTTTACACAGTGCAAATGAGGGCACAAACTGAAGAGCATTTGCATATTAATTAGATATGGAAATGGGCACAACACTGAGTTCCAGATTTGGACCCGAGTCTCCATCCATTTAAGAACATGATATGTGTTTTTGCTTCATCCAGTTCCTAATTCTACTGTGTAAAATCAGTGGGGCATCACACCATTCTGGAAGCAGACCTTGTTGTAAACTATGAACATCTCGCTGCCTTTGTTTGATAAACAAAGCCTTCAACAAATTAGAGCCTTACCTCAGTTTGAAGGAATTAATGAAATGTTGTCTAGTTGACTTGATTACATTTTTTTCTGTTGTTAATGGCATTCTCCTGGAATTCTTCTAGAATTCTAATGAAGTTTTGGGATAGGTCAACCCAAATCCTTATTGGAGGTGCCAGATTTGAAGAACATGATATCTATTCTCATATCATTCCCCTAAACAGAAAGATTGGCACAGGTGACCCATGGTTTTCCAGGGTTCCTCTGGGCATTTGGCCTTAATTTCCAAAGCCTCGAACTTCCAAAGTTTGAGGTTGGGACCACTAATTTATTTTGGAACTTGCTGGGAGCTGTGCCCTGCCTTTAACAAATTCATGTTATAATTACAGAAATAATCAAGTAGGTCTGCTGCAACATACTAGCCTCTGCAATTACTGTTATTTTGAAAAGTGCCCAATGGCCTAAATGGGATCCATGGGCATTCTTTAAAAAATGAAACAGGAAGTGGTTTTGATCTGGAAGTGAAAGCATCTGTCCAGGCAAAAGATATAAGTAAGCTGGAGTGGGGATGGGGTGGGGAGGAAAAGCTCTCCTTAGACCTGTGTTTTTCAAGCTTGGGAACTTTAAGATATGTAGACTTCAATTCCCAGAATCCCCAGGGAGCATGCTGGTTAGGAAATTCTGGGAACTGAAGGCTGTAAATCTCAAAGTTGTCAAGTTCGATAAGCAACTTCTTTAGACCTTTGAGGGAACCCTTGGATTTGATGCCATTTTAATGACCTCTTCAAAGCAGTGGCCCAGATTAACTCAGATCTTCTTTTTGATGGCAGCTAAGAGCAAAGTGCCTGACTCAATGGAACTAGCTTGTTCTAATACTTCAAGTCAAGGGTGTCAGAGTAGAAGGATTATTTTCCAAGTTGAGGATCCACCTTGAACCAGATTGAGGAGCCACCCTGGATAAAGCCAGTACTTTGAGGCAGAGCAGTAACTCTTTGCACCCTGTAGAACAGATTTGCACATGTGGACTATCCAGCAATCTTGTGTGGTTCACCTGCATTTTTTTTTAAAAAAAAAAAATCCCTCATTAAATTCATGGCCCCTGAGAGGCAGGATCTGCTTCCACTCTGAAAAAAAAATGTGCTGCCAAACACCTTGAATGCCTTCAGGCCTCGACAGCTGCAATGCTGCCTCTGCTCCACTAGTTACCCAACAATTCATCTTGATATATAAGTAAGGCAAGACCAGCCTGTTGGCCATTAAAATGATTACATTTCATTTATAAGGCAGAAGAATGACTTAATGTCCATTGATGCATGAGGTTGTAGTGTAAAATAATACATAAATATGTAGTAGTTTATCATAGGAGTAAATGAATGCTTGTATAATGTAGGTCAAAGGGACAACTGAACTGCCAGTGAAGTAAATATCAGTTTGGAATAATGGATAGAGGATAACACTAAATAATTTTTGGCTTAAAACATAACAACCAGCACTTATGAAGAATAGGTTAGTAGTCCAACTTGTAGCATCATCATTTTCAACTCATCCTCAATAAGAAACAATACTAAGATATATTATTTCAGTGAGCTTCTAGCACAGAGATAGGCAACTATGGCAAATGTTATGATCTGTGGATTCTCCACAGAATTCCTGACCCAGCAATTCTGGAGGTGAAAGTTCACAGGTTGTAAAGTCGCCATAGTTGCCCACCCCTGTTCTAACAGAACATGGAGCTGAAAATTTAGTTGATTTAAGCAAGATTTGTTCAAGCCACACTACATTCTATATTCTCAAACTTTAAAAGATGAGGATTAGTAAGAGACTAATATGGATTCATAAACTGTTAATGGGTGTAGAGTGATAACCTGGCACATCTATAGAATGCTTAATTGGCAAAGCTGATGAATGATCCCCAATCTAACTTTTATACAGATGAACACAAACATTGTCATTTAAATTAGGTCAAACCACTGTCTAAATATGACCTCTGCAGTACAGAAGAGGATTCAATTACATTCTGAAATGATATTCCCCCACTTGTTTTGTATTAAATGTGGTATGCCATGAGTTTTTGTTCTACAGTCTGAGCAATTTTATACTGAACTATACAATTGCCATGGTAGCTTTTGATAGGGGGAATACAGTCAATAATGTCATAGATTTTACACATACACACACACTATTGCAAGTTCTTCCCACAACACACTGAACAGCACTTCTGCTATGATAGCTATAACAACTGTATATGTGAAAAAATATTCCTTTGTACTCCTGCAGTTGCCATGTAATACAATCACAACTATTCATGCTTCCTGGGCAACAAACTTCTTTTGCAAAAGCCAGGCAGAAGAACTCTTATGTCATTGTGATATGCTCGTAAAAAGTGAAAAATCAGAAATCTGCTGTGGATCAGAACTTGCTCAGTATTGCATGTGAAAATTCCTCATTTGATGCTGTTGGTCAACCTCAGCCACAAATCTTAATCCACCTGTTGATTTTGGAAGCAAACTCTTGCAATTTGCATTCCTTACTTTCAGACGTTGAGTAGATCAAAAGTCTTTTAGGTATATTGCACAAATAGGAGGGTCTAGTTGACAATGGCTTCCAAATACTTTGAAGACCTGTGTGCAACATTTATATCACATTGCAAAGTGAGGTTGAGGATCATCCATCAAGCCAACCAAGACAGTTTTATCCTGTAACCTGCCTGAAGCTGCCTAAAATTACATAAAAATGATATGGGTGGGCTATATAAATCAAATAAAATAAAATAAAATAAAATAAGCTAATTTGCTTCCAACAGGACTTTAGGTAGTTGAGAACCCACCTCAATCTTGGGCCCATAGTTGCCCATATCAAAGGATCCAGGGCAGATGGATGAAAAAGCCAACTTGATGGCAGTTGACTTGAGTCCAGCTAGGATGGGAATATAGGTCAGGAACGCATGCAGCTATGATTCATAAGATCACCGACTTCCACTGATGGAAACTCTGTTCCAACTGACAGATCTGATATTGGAGTTGGTGTTGGGGACTTATAGGCTGTAGTATCACCAGGCAGTAGCCAAAAGGGGGAAATGGCAGGTGCAGCATTATGATCCAAACTCTACCACTTTTATCCAATGTTTCATGCATGTAAAAGAGGGGTGGGGTTTGAATTGCACTGCTTTGACTGCCATTTTGCCTATTTTGATCTCTCTCCCCCACTCTAAAGGTCGCTTTATCTAGGCTTAAGTGGTTATGGGAATTCAATATGGTTTGCCTGGAACAGTTCAAGAGTTTATAGAAACCCTGAAAACTATGGGCCTATCTCTGTTGGTCACAGAGCCAATGTATGATGGTCACATGCTTGACTTGATATTTTGTTCACATCAGAGAGGTGTTCCATGGAATGGAGATGCCTCAGGTTCCCCTCCCCTCTCTGCTCCCTCACTTGAGCTTAAAGGCTTAAATAGTTCCAGTAGGTTTCTGGGTATCATTCAAGGTGCTGATTATTTTCCTTCCACAAAATCCAACATGACGTTCTCTGGGTCTCCCCTATAAAACAATAGTACACAATGGAACCCAGATGTGCACTATTGGTTAAATCCTGTTGATTTGAAAATGTCTTTTTTCCCCTTGCATTGAGGGAAGGTGTTAGATGAGTCTGATATATTCTCTGCCATTTTTTTAAAGGGCACCAATGGAAGCCAGACTATATTTTTAAGCAAGTTTACTTATGAAAAAGTTAAATGGTGGAGCTATTTTCTTTTTTTCAAGTTCATTGATGGAACAGTGAGACAATGAAATATGTGTCTTTTTTAACCAGGTGAAATTGACAAATGTTCTGTCACTTTCTCCTTCTAGCCTAAGGGATAGGACAATGGTAACATTGTGGTATTTTGTTTTTGCTTTTTCGCAATCCAAAAAGAATAAAGAAGCAGAAAATTTCAGGTAAATGTGGTCTGACTGAAGCTCTACCAGGATGTTTTACAGAATATCTCTTTCCAGCAGCATGGGGGGTGGGGGGGGGGAAGAAGAGGGAGGTTGTATGAGATGACCATGCAATTGAACGCGTACCCTTTTTGTACATGTTTTGTACACACAAACACATACACAGAGACAGTAATGGGGTTTTACTTGACTGCAACTAGGGCTCTTTTGACTTTTAGCATCCCTTCGGATGCACATAAAAAAAATGGTGGAACTTCAGTCATAGCATCATAGCCACTACTTTTATTTTTATTTTACTGTACCCTATGGTTACCCCTGGTAGTAGGGAATACTTATTTTATTTCACTACATTAGGTGGGTGTACATTAACTATGCTGGAAAATATGGACTAATTGCTTAAAAATGATACATATGGCCTAAGGTGGCCTAAAATAGCATAACTTTTGTAACCAGATCAAAGATATTTTTCCTATTATTTTTAATGAGATAACTTTGATGCACAGACTTGATTATGTTTTTTGCTAATGATAACAAAATACTGAGTAGTTGTTGCACTGATATATCTCTTGTACACTTACAGTATACTAGTAAATTCACCTTTCTTAAAAATAGCAAAAGTAGTGGCATAAGCAGTGTGCTTCCCGAAAAACTGAACATTAGAGAAAGAAGCTATAAACATTAGCATAGAGGACATATTAAGTCTAGAAATTAAGAGTTTATGCAGAATCTAGAAAGAATGCAGAGAAGAACAACAAAGATGATTAAAGGTCTGGAGGCTAAAATATATGATGAACGGTTGCAGGAACAGGCTATTACTAGTCTAATGAAGAGAAGGACAAGGGTGATATGGTAGCAGTCTTCCATCATTTGAGAGGCTGTTACAAAGAAGATAGGGACAACCTATTCTTCAAAGCACCTGAGCACAGGACAAGAAGTAATGGATGGAAACATATCAAAGAGAGATCCAACTTAGAAATAAGGAAAAATTTCTTGACAGTTAGAACAATTAATCAATGGAATGGATTGCCTCCAGAAGTTACCCTAACCCTAACTCTTCTTCAACAGAAAGGTCATGATTCACCTTATTTCTATTCATTCTGTTTAAATTGTTCAGTGATACAACTTTCTTTTCTCATGGTTAGGCTTAGGGCTTTTTTTTTTGTCATAGAACTCCCAGAATGGAGTTCCAGCACCTTTTTGGGATGGAACGTTGTAGGGTAGGCAAGGCGGGTTGTATGACATGTGTGAGGTCTGGCACTTTTTTTTTTTTTTTTTTTTTTTTACAAAAAAATCACTGGTTAGGCTGAAAGAAATGTAAAACCTTGTCAGGGACTGTGGTGGGATATAGGCTCAGTTCTCTAACTGAAATTTGAAATAATCCTGTAACTGGTTTTTACCTAAGGGCATTCAACTAAGCCATTGATTAACATGGTAGATGCTGTTATGGAGAAATACTTGCTAACAGATTTAAAAGTATATAATAGGCTTAAAATAAAAGCATTGTTTTCTCTTGTAGAAATACCTTTTTAATATAAGGGATAGCTGCACACACAGATACAGATTTTTCATACATTTTTTTGGATATTAAGGTGCTCATTAATTATACTGCACATTCTAAGAAACTGCAAAAATCTGGTGTGGGGTCAAAGCACAAAACACAACATTGGTGTGCTAAAGAATCAGATTAGGAAATAGCAATAATAACAACTACAACCACAAGAATAAATTTATGCCTTGTTAAATTTCCAAAGTCTGTTCAATTATTTCATTCCATAATATTCTATAATAAATCTGTGACTATAAACTTTTATATAACTATATAAATATAACATCATATTTATGTTATATAGAGTATAAGGAAAGACAAACTCCTTTTGTGTTCAATCACACTAGGCCAATATTCTATTCTATTCTATTCTATTCTATTCTATTCTATTCTATTCTATTCTATTCTATTCTATTCTATTCTATTCTATTCTATTCTATTCTATTCTATTTTATTCTAGATTTCTCTTTTTTATGGGGACTGAATTTCAAATTGCTTAATTCAGTTTTCATGGGGCAGTAAAGGGTTAGTAGGACCCCCTTTTAAAATCAGGAGAAGGGATATCTCCCCTCCACAAAAAAATTCTCAACCATCATGGGATACCTTTACATTATTTCTCTTGCTCTCTCTTCTTTTCACCAAACTCAAGAATCTCACACCAATCTATCTCCACAAGTTTTCACTATTTGCATTTTCTGAAAACCTTGCAATGACATGATGCCATAGAAGTTGGTCAAAAATATGCTGGGCTTTTCCTGAAGTGTTTAACAACCAATATTACTACATTTCAATGACGTTTAGGGAATAATGCTACACCAGTGATAAAGAAGGCTTTGTGCATTCTCCTTTTATATTTTTTAAAAAGAATAAAATATTTTACAGCATTTGTGTGTTTAAAGGACTTTGCAGCTGACAGCCTGTATCTGCATGGGATCACCAGATTTTTTTTTCCCCATTGCCTTGTAGACCTCATATGACCATATCATAGAATTCTAGCAGTTATGTACTACTACTTTGAGATGTCAAACTTAAACAACAACAGATTTACCCACAAAGCAGAAGTTGCTGGATGAACATATGTCACTACTTTCTTCATGTCATTGCTGTCTGCTTCAGCATTTCCCATCAAAAATTGGCAGGCAGTCAGCAAAAGCTTATAAAGGGAGGGTTTTTGCCCCAGCCAGATTGAGGAGAAACTCAACAGAACAATACTCCTGCACTCTTTGAACAGGAGTAAGAAAGAAGTGTTTTCTCCCTGTCTTACTTATAAGCATGCTTTCTCTCCTTCTCTCTTTTTATGGGGACTGAATTTCAAATGGTTTAATTGCATGCTGTGCATCAGACTGTGAGCTTTGTGTTGGGGTTTCTATAACTACTGCCACAAATCAATAAATAAGGGACAGTTACCTGTTTTGTATGCATTGGGAATTATTTTGCTCGCTTACCTGGGGATGCTGGGTGACTTGTTGCTAGGTAGCCTGTGCTGGAGGTAAGAAACATTGGCATCTGGAAGAAGCATAAGTAAAGCCAATATCAGAATGTATCTAATTCCGCTATCTATCAGGGTGGTCCAGAGTTATGTTCACAGCAGCCAGATTAGGAAAGAAAATGGAAACTGATTCATTTAACTTGTCATCTTTGGAGAGAGAGTGATGCTCTTTCTCTCCAGCAGGGAGGAACAGATAAGTGGTCATTAAGGGAAGCAGGACAGCTGCAAATACAGCAGTGAGGTCATTTGCGCAGACCCTGCAACCCCATTTAAGATAATGTGGTTGTTTTATTTGCCCCAGGGGCCCTTGTCATCACAAAATTGCAATTCTGTTTAAAAAAAAGAAAAGAAAAATAAATTTGTCTAATCATTTTGCTCTGCTCTGCTGCATTGGTTTCCCATTTGACAATAACATTAACGAGATCCTTTATCCCAAGCAGTGTCACATCAAATTAAAGGGAAGAAAAAGAAAAAGGAAAGAAAACACGGTTGATACGTAACAATTTATCAAACATAATAAAGCTAATTAATGTGTTCATCTTGGTAAGTGAACAAATGAAGGAAGAGCAAGATAAATGGGGATATGTAATCCACCCACTTTGCTAAGGAGAAAGCCCTGATAGTGGGGTTTTTTTTTGTTGTTGTTTGTTGTTTTGTTTTGCTTTTTGGTGGGCAGGTTGGGAAGGAAGCAAGATGTACTAAAGGAAAAAGAGTTAAATGATATTACTAGGTCGCCATCTAATTATAGATCTAAAAAGAAAAAACCTCCATAGATAGCTTCTCTCCTGTAATTAATATAGCAAGCGTTATAAAGCAGAATTAATATTTTCCTTTTCTTGGAATTACAAATATCTGCTCATTAAACTTTCAGAATAAGTAATGTTATGGAAAATGCGCAAAGAAGGTGTAAATTAAGGGAAGAAAAGCAAAAGAAGCATAGATAAATATAGCTGAATCGTTATATCTATTTATACTCTTCTATCCTTACATACTACACTTCTCTGGATAAGAAGTGTGTGTATAAGTTCATATACAGCTTCATACATTCCCCTTTTTTTTCTTTAAACACTTCAATTAACTCTATTAACTTTTCTCTATAGATACATTATGCAGTATCTTTCTGTCATCTTCTAATATGCATTTATTCTAATAGCACTCCTTCTCTAATATGCATTTTTTTTCATCCACAGCATCTCTTATTATTAGCATAACTCCACATATTTTGGTAGTACTCTGTTAGTGTAATTTTTTTTTATTCTTGTTTCAAATAGCTTTCCCATTTTCTTTCCTTAAACCTCTTCCCATTCATTCTGTTGGGAGAATAATCTATTTTTAATACATTTTCATAGAGAGGTTGTACTATCATTTCTCAGGATCATTCACATTCTTCCTTTTCTTGCATTAATTATATCAGACTGGTAATAAACTATGTTTAGCATTGCAGCTTTTGTAATTTTCTTTAAAGGTTTATTCACCAACATCTCAAAGACCATTTTGCAGTACTGAGGACATTGTACATTAATTGCCAGTGCCAGCAGTTTCAAGATACTTATTAGTTAGTGGGGGACTTCTGGGGAAAAAATAGTAAACTGAAGACAGCTATGCTAAAAGCAGAGCCAATGACCACAACAGAATGAACAGCCATCGAGTAGACTGGCTCTTCACAATTCCTCTTTGGGCAAGGAGAGGACTTGAGATTGCCCACAAGTGCTCCAGACTGTTGGTCCTCAAGAGGAGACTGCAAGACAATCTTCACTCAAATTAACTTCAGCACCTTTTGTAATCTTTTTCTAAAATTGCTTGTTAACTGCTTTTTAGCTATTAGGAATCTTTGGAGCGACAGGCATGAAAACACTGGATGAAATTTCTTCATGTGAATGAAGAGAAAAAAGTTTTAAATACAAGTTTAAGGATAATTTAGCTTCTCCTGCTTCCTTACCCTTTGGGACGTGGGAAGCAAGGTGATTTTCTTGCCCAATTTCAGTGTAGGATTCAGAGTGACTTTATGAGTGAGATTTAAGAGATTTTCCCCACTGGGAGATGAACCCATCTGTCCTTGAATCAACAGAAGATAATATTACCATGGTGTTTCCGTTTTCCTCTGCTGATCTCTAACAGGCTCCTACTTTTTCTGTTCCAAGCCATGCAGGACCCTAACTTCCCACTAAGGTTGTGGATAACTATCTTTTGAAGATTTTACATCTTTTGAGGCTGCCTTGGATAGGGGAATAGCTACTTGCTACTCAGTTCTGGTAAGGATTATTTAAAACTGCTTCATTCACGGAGTCAAGATGAGATGAAATCAACATTAATAGCATGAAACATTTGTTTTCAGTATTATTAAGTAGGGTAAAGCCCTCCATCAAGAAAAGGAAACTTCCTTCAATTTTAGATTATAATTGGGCTTTTCACAATTAGTTGTCTCAAAAGAAAAGAGTACTGGGGGATCTGTTTCTCAGATTTGTCAGTATTTGCTCCTAATAATGGGTTCTCATACAGTATGTGGAACTATTTTTCAACAGTCTGCCTTAGGCATGAAAGCCATTTGGGTGATTTGAGCCAGTCACTCTCTCTTAGTCCAACCCACCTTGTGGGATTGTTGTTCTGGAAAGAATAAGAGGAGGGAGAACTATGGTGTATTTTCACCACCTTGGGTTATTTATAAAAAATAAAAAGGGTAGGAAACAAACAAACAAACAATAGGGAAGGGGAGAAGAAGAAAGTGTCAGGTGAGAGACTTGTCGATAGAGATAGAAATATATCTATCTGTAGAAAGACTCACCTACACAAAGGAAAGTGATTGGCCATTGCTTTCCTAGAACAGGATGATGGGAGAACACAGCAGGAGGGAAATTATCCAATGGGAATGTATGATGACACACAATCCAATATCTTGCAAACTGTTGCCAAACTTTCAATCTGCACTGCATTTTCTTAAAGTAGCTTAGAAACCTGGCATGAGCATGGCTATCGGAATGTCATGCAAAGATTTAGAACTGTATTTGACAACCTGGCAGAAGAACAATGTGAATCGTAAGATCTGAATGCTGAGAGTAGGAATATGCCAACTTTATGAACACCTCATTGACTTCCAGGTGTATTCTAAAGATGTGCATTGGAATGATTTTGTCCAGGTCAATCAGTTTGGGGAAGAGCTTTCTGATGCATTGGTAAAACAGAATTTGGCAGAGTTATTTTAACACTGTGGGCTAATTGATAACAGATTCAAAGAGCTGAAGCATAGAGGAAATAAGTTCAGCTATCTTTTGTCATTCTTCCTCTCCCCCACCCCTTGCCTCTTCAGACTCCAACCAAGTTGATCCTTCCCTGAAAATGAAACAATGAAGGCAAATTGTCAGATTGTATATCTACCACATGGCAAACTAATGCACATAGCAGCAGTTTGCCTCACTAAGCTTCCTTCTTCAGAGTTAGCTGGAAACTGTTGTACTTGAAGGAAGGTGGGTCAATTCACAAACAAATGGCTAAACTTTTGACATCAGAAAATTTAGAGGCTCTTCTTTCAATAGATTTACAATGTTGCCATCAGACAATTACATGGTTCTCCTATATCTGAAATGTGTTGGCCATTTCCTTGTTCTAAATCAAATCAACCCAGCAGCCTTCCATTTGAAATTGCCTGCATCCATTCAAAAAATTCAGTGGTGAGAAAAGTAAGGTTTGACACTTAGGTAAGACAAATCAAATGCACAGGTACAGAATAGGTAGTACCTGGCTCAATAGTAATAACTATGAGAGTGATCTCGGAGTCCTAGTAGACAACCACTTAAATATAAGCCAGCAGTGTGCTGATGTAGCCATCAAAAATACTCCAGAAAACCAATGCAATCCTGGGCTGCATTAACATGAAGTGTTACTACCACTTTATAATGCATTGGTAAGACTATGTTAGGAATATTACATCCTATTTTGGTAGCCACAATATAAAAAAGATGTTGAGACTCTAGAAAGAGCACAGAGAAATAACGATGATTAGAGGACTGGAGGCTAAAACATATGAAGAATGGTTGCAAGAATTAGATCTATCTAGTCTAATGAAAAGAAGGCCAAAGGGGTAACATGGTAGAAGTGTTCCAATATTTGAGGAAGAGGGGATCAACCTATTCTCCAAAGCACTTGAAGGCAGGACAAGAAGCAATGGATAGAAATTAATCAAAGAGAGAATCAACCTAAAATTAAAGAAAAATTTCCTGGCAGTCAGAACAATTAATCAGTGGAATGGTTTGCCTTCAGAAGTTGTGGAGATGTTTAAGAAGAGATTGAACAACCACTTCTCTGAAATGGTATAGGGTCTCATGCATGAGCAGAGAGTTGGACTAGAAGACCTCCAAGGTCCCCTAGAGAACCCCCAGAGTTCCACCATTCTTTCCTTATGTGGAGGGGGCCTTTCTGTCCCCTATGTTCAACACCATTGCCAGCCATATCAGTCCTCTGATGGAGGAGGTGGGAATATTTTATTTATTACAAGGACTATTGTGGGGCAGAAAGATAGTGGAAAGTGAGAGTAGATTTATATATGTGCAAACTTGTTCTTCATTTCCCTTTGAAGTATGTGTCAAGCCCTATAATTTCTGAACTGCCTCCACACTGATTAGATGATGATCACTCCTTGTTCCAGCCACTTTTTGCAAGGCAACTGGGGGGGGCACATTTTAACTTCATCTAAATCAGAGGAGGGGAACCATGGCCCCTTTATGACTTGTGGACTTGAACTCCCAGAATTCCTGAGTCAGCCATTCTGGCTCAGGAATTCTGGGTGTTGAAGTCCATAAGTCATAAAGGGCCATGATTCCCCATCTCTGATCTAAATCTCCCATCTTAGATTTGTCCATCAACCTTGACAAGCTGCTGGGTCCTACTTCTTTCCTTGCTTACTTTAAGTGCATAACACTAACAAATCAGGCTGGTGTTTTCAGCTTCGTGCTTCGAGCAGCAATGTGTGGTCTTAGCTGCTCGAAGCACGAAGATGAAAACACCAGCCTGAAGATATCGAATGGGACTTCGTCGAAACGTCGCCAAGACACTTCCAATTTTATGCAGGAGAAAACCCGAACAACCAAAGACCTACATACAAACACCCGCAAAAACCTCAGAAGGTTTTTGGTTGTTATATATAGGTCTTTGGTTGTTCGGGTTTTCTCCCGCGTAAAATTGGAAGTGTCTTGGCAATGTTTCAATGAAGTCTCATTCGTCATCTTCAGGCTGGTGTTTTCAGCTTCGTGCTTTGAGCAGCAATGTGTGGTCTTAGCTGTTTCTTCCTTTTAACTGCCAGTGGGGGTATGAACTGATTGGGTGGGAGCTTGGCTGTGTTCTGATTGGGTGGAGGTGTGTTCTGAATGGTTAGGGGCTTGGCTGTGCTCTGATTGGCTGGGGGAGTGTTCTGTTTGGTTGTGCTCAGGTTAGTCTGAGTTGCAGAGGGGTTTAAGATTTTGGGCTGCCTTGCTATTTTTTGGCTTCTCGTTCGTGGTTGTGCCTCCTTCTTCATGGAGGGTGTCAGTTTGCTTCATGTATGGATTGGAGGGGTTTAAAGTGGCTAATGATGCAGCTGTGGTCTGGCTTCTGGTTTGTGGTCGTGCCTCGTCATCGGTGTGGCTTTGGGTTTGTTTTTTGCGTGGATGTGTGGTGGTGACATCCTGTGTGGTTTTTGTGAGTGTGGGTCTGGTATCATTTTTTGTGTTAGGGAGTCGTTTGTCAATAAGGGCGGGTTTCCAAATGGCTGGTAGGCGGGAGGTATCATCTCGCTTGTTCATGCTGTGTGGGCGTTTTTCTATCTCGATGGCTTCTCTGATTATTCTGTTATTAAAATGTTCACTTTTGGCAATGGTTCTGGTATTTTTAAAGTCAATTTCATGTCCTGTGGCTTTAAGGTGTTGGACCAGGGAAGATGTTGGTTCCTCTTTTTTGACTGAGTTCTTATGTTCTTCAATGCGTGCACTTATTCTTCTGTTGGTTTGTCCGATGTATGTGGTGGGACAAGTGGTGCATGGGATTTCGTATACTCCTTGATTTTCTAATTCAATTTTATCTTTGGGGTTTCTAAGGATGGTGGATATTTTTCTGTTTGTGCAGAATGCTGTTTTGATGTTGTGTTTATGGAGGATCTTACTGATTCTGTCTGTGTGCCTTTTATGTATGGGAGGAGGGCTTTGCCGTTTTCTTGTTCTTTGTCTTGGATTTTAGTGGGGGTTTCTTTTTGGATTAGGTTTGTAATCTTATTTCTATGGAATCCATTGGATGTTAGTACATTGGTGAGAGTGTGTAGTTCGGGTTTTAGGTGTTGTTCGTCAGCTAAGCGTTTTGTTCTGGAGATGAGTGTCTTGGCTACAGAGTTGATCTGTGCTGGGTGGTGGTGTGAGAGAGCGTGCAGATAGCGGTTTGTGTGTGTTTTCTTCTGGTAGATGGTGTGTCCTAGGGAGCCATTGGATTTCTTGTAGACTAAGACATCCAGGAAGGGAAGTTGGTTGTTAGCTTCTGTTTCCATGTTGAACTGTATTTTGGGGTGTAGGCTGTTGAGGTGTGTGAGGAAGTTGTCCAGTTTTTCGTTCCCATGTGGCCAGATTATGAAGGTGTCGTCTACGTATCTGAGCCAGAGTTTGGGTTTGTGATCCGATTTTTCTAGAGCTTGGGTTTCAAAGTGTTCCATGTAGAGGTTGGCAATGACAGGTGAGAGGGGTGATCCCATGGGTGCTCCTTCTGTTTGTTTGTATTTTTGTCCATTATAGATGAAGTATGTGTTGGATAGGCAGTGGTTGTTCAGATCTAAGATGTGTTTGGGGGGGTTATATTTGTTTTGGATAGCTGTCAAGGCTTCTTTGATAGGCACTTGTGTGAAGAGGGATATGACATCGAAGCTCACTAGTAGGTCGCTGGGCTGTAAGTTTTGTTTCTTTATGATCTCTATAAACTGGAATGAGTTTTTTACGTGTGAGGTGATGGATTCTGCATAGGGCTGTAGTTGTTTGGCGAGATATTTGGCTAGGTTTTGTAGAGGTGAGCCTATGGAGCTGACTATAGGTCTGAGTGGGGTTCCTTCCTTGTGTATCTTGGGGAGACCATAGAGTTTGGGGCATATGGATGATTTCTCTCTGGGAATGATTCTTTGCTGGATCTCTTCGCTAATGGGGGAGGCTTTTATTTTGGATCTGGTGGTTTTTTCCAGGTAGGTGGTGGGATCTGTATTTAGGGGTTTGTATGTGGAGTCTTGGAGTAGGTTGGTTAATTTGGTTTGGTAGTCAGATGCGTTCATAACCACCGTGGCGTTGCCCTTGTCTGCTGGTAGGATTATTATGCTGGTGTCTTCTTTCAGGTTACGTAGTGCTGTCTGTTCCTCTTTGGGTAAGTTGCTTTTGGGTGGCTTGCTGGTGCAGGATTTTGGCGCTGTATAACATAAAGGTAGCACATAGACCAAACCAAACGCTACAGGCTGCCATCATGTGCCCCAAGGACCCGCTCCCCAGCATGGAAAGATCGGCAGCCATATATAGGATTGATTGTATGGACTGCCCATGCAACTATGTTGGGGAGACTTCAAAACGAGTGAAGACTAGGGTCCATGAGCACAGACTAGCAGTGAAAAGGGGCGAGCAGCACTCCCAGATATGGGTTCACATGGCGGAATTGGACCACCGCTTTAATTTTAATGAGGTATGCGTCTTGGCAATTGACAGTACAAAGGGAGGCCACCTTCTTAAAGAGGCATGGCTTTCCAATAGTAACTCCATTAATCGACACATTGACCTCTGCTCTGCACACTTGACATTAAGATCATGGAATGCGGCCAGTTACCCATCCCGTTACCGACGGCCCGATGGCAGACCTAGTGGAAAAACCAAGGGGAACATGCCAACCCCCCGACTAGTTGTGGACAACCCAGAGGATGAAGAACAACGTCTGAGAACCCCCACCACCCCCACAATGTTGACACGCTCCCAAAAGACCAGGAGGGCGATAACAACTAAAACCCAGAATCCCCATACTATGAACACCAGGGACTTTCCAATTGATACGGCAGAAGGCAATATAGACGGAGATGGGGGGGATTGTTAAAACCAACACCGCATCTAGGGCTCAAGAGGCACAGGACGATCAATCCGAAGAAGATGGGACGACCCCCCCGTTCTGTAATGCCGACCGAGTTGGGGATGTATGGGGTGTGGGATAGCTCTAGGAGCGACTGCGAGTCGATGGACACCCTGGAGAGCGGAGAGAAGAGTGAACCCGGATGGGGGAATGCGCGAGAGGGCGGAGCTTGCGGGATCAGCCTACCGCACCTCATATCAACAGCACCCATCGACTCCAAAGATCTTTGTCACAGGCACGTAAGAATGAGAGGCAACGGAGCGAGGAGGGGGATGGAAGAGGAATGCTGTGACATTCGGAAGGATCGTAACCCCACCTCCCCCCAGACTGAGACCTTTGTTTACAATGCGGGGAAAAAGAGCGCAGGAGATGAAAGAAAGGGGGGGAGCACGTTAACTGGGTTTAGCCGCATCTACGGGACTGGCTGCATAGACAAACAACTTATTGAATCATCCCAGCTTACTACCACACCCCAGTTAACCCAGAGTGGTACATGTGACCATCTTGACAGCAGTTGGGCACAAGGGGGAGGTACTAGGGATGAAAGGGAAAACATTCAGAGAGAGAATAGTCGTGCAAATGTGGATTGGGAGAAGGAGAAGGAGAAATGCAAACCACTAGATAAACCCGAGGGAGAGAACAGAGACAATCAGAGAGACAAGGGGGTTGCTCCACCTACTTTAGAGCTCAAAGAAAAGAAGGCAAATGAGGACACACGCGAAAAAAAGGGGTGCAGGAAGAAACGAGTCACCAGAGCACAATCCAACCAATTAGGTCTGATGACGAGATCGAGGAGCCGGGCGCAGATTTTGGCTTGCTTATAAGAGACTCTCTCACTCCCTGGCATTTTAAGCCCTGAGGATGCCAGCAGGTGACGGCGAAAGCTTTTGCGTTTTTAAATTAAATTAAACTTTTATAGTTTTATCACCCTGGTGCTCACCTTATTTTAAATATATATGTATATGTATATGTATATATATGTATATATATATATATATATATATATATATATATATATATATATGTGTGTGTGTGTGTGTGTGTGTGTGTGTGTGTGTGTGTGTGTGTGTGTAGGTCTTTGGTTGTTCGGGTTTTTTCCCACGTTTACAATTGGAAGTGTCTTGGCGACGTTTCGACGAAGTCCCATTCGTCATCTTCAGGCTGGTGTTTTCAGCTTCGTGCTTCGAGCAGCTGAAGCATGAAGCTGAAAACACCAGCCTCAAGATGACGAAAGACCTACATATATATATATATACAGAAGAATAAGTGCACGCATTGAAGAACATAAGAACTCAGTCAAAAAAGAGGAACCAACATCTTCCCTGGTCCAACACCTTAAAGCCACAGGACATGAAATTGACTTTAAAAATACCAGAACCATTGCCAAAAGTGAACATTTTAATAACAGAATAATCAGAGAAGCCATCGAGATAGAAAAACGCCCACACAGCATGAACAAGCGAGATGATACCTCCCGCCTACCAGCCATTTGGAAACCTGCCCTTATTGACAAACGACTCCCTAACACAAAAAATGATAACAGACCCACACTCACAAAAACCACACAGGATGTCACCACCACACATCCACGCAAAAAACAAACCCAAAGCCACACCGATGACGAGGCATGACCACAAACCAGAAGCCAGACCACAGCTGCATCATTAGCCACTTTAAACCCCTCCAATCCATACATGAAGCAAACTGACACCCTCCATGAAGAGGAGGCACGACCATGAACGCGAAGCCAGAAAATAGCAAGGAAGCCCAAAATCTTAAACCCCTTTGCAACTCAGACTAACCTGAGCACAACCAAACAGAACACTCCCCCAGCCAATCAGAGCACAGCCAAGCCCCTAACCATTCAGAACACACCTCCACCCAATCAGAACACAGCCAAGCTCCCACCCAATCAGTTCATACCCCCACTGGCAGTTAAAAGGAATAAACAGCTAGGACCACACATTGCTGCTCAAAGTACGAAGCTGAAAGCACCAGCCTGAAGATGACGAATGGGACTTCGTCGAAACGTCGCCAAGACACTTCCAATTTTACGCGGGAGAAAACCCGAACAACCAAAGACCTACATACAAATACCCACGATATATATATATATATATATATATATATATATATATATATATATATATATATATATATACGTAGGTTTTTCTGAGGTGTCCTCGGGATTTGTATAAGAAATGCCAGAGAAAAACAAACCCCTCCTCCCTCACAGACACACATGAAGCAGACAGTGCATAACATCTCAGATAGGATCCTCACCAAAGCCGAAACCAATGTCCTTTCCAAAGGATTCAACTTTGCAGTCGCTCCCAAACACATCCCCACTGAAACCATTATATGTGGAGTTGAAACCAGCCTGACTAAAATCAACCCCGACGACGCCCACAGAATCAGACTCGAAATCACCAACATCCTCTGCACCAGCAAGCCACCCAAAAGCAACTTACCAAAAGAGGAACAGACAGCACTACTTAACCTGAAAGAAGACACCAGCATAATAATCTTACCAGCAGACAAGGGCAATGCCACGGTGGTTATGAACACATCTGACTACCAAACCAAATGAACCAACCTACTCCAAGACTCTACATACAAACCCCTAAACACAGATCCCACCACCTACCTGGAAAAAACCACCAGATCCAAAATAAAAGCCTCCCCCATTAGCGAAGAGATCCAGCAAAGAATCATTCCCAGAGAGAAATCATCCAGATGCCCCAAACTCTATTGTCTCCCCAAGATACACAAAGAAGGAACCCCACTCAGACCTATAGTCAGCTCCATAGGCTCACCTCTACAAAACCTAGCCAAATTTCTCGCCAAACAACTAAAGCCCTATGCAGAATCCATTACCTCACACGTAAAAAACTCATTCCAGTTTATAGAGATCATAAAGAAACAAAACTTACAGCCCAGCGACCTACTAGTGAGCTTCGATGTCATATCCATCTTCACACAAGTGCCTATCAAAGAAGCCTTGACAGCTATCCAAAACAAATATAACCCCCCCAAACACATCTTAGATCTGACCAACCACTGCCTATCCAACACATACTTCATCTATAATGGACAAAAATACAAACAAACAGAAGGAGCACCCATGGGATCACCCCTCTCACCTGTCATTGCCAACCTCTACATGGAACACTTTGAATCCCAAGCTCTAGAAAAATCTGATCACAAACCCAAACTCTGGCTCAGATACGTAGACGACACCTTCATAATCTGGCCACATGGGAAAGAAAAACTGGACAACTTCCTCACACACCTCAACAGCCTACACCCCCAAATACAGTTCACCATGGAAACAGAAACTAACAACCAACTTCCCTCCTGGATGTCTTTAGTTACAAGAAATCCAATGGCTCCTAGGACACACCATCTACCAGAAGAAAACACAACACAAACCGCTATCTGCACGCTCTCTCACACCACCACCCAGCACCGATCAACTCTGTAGCCAAGGACACTCATCGTCCCAGACAAAACGCTTAAGCTGACGAACAACACCTAAAACCCGAACTACACCACGTGTCTCACCAATGACTAACATCCAATGGATTCCATAGAAAATAAGATTACAAACCTAATCCAAAAAGAAACCCCCACTAAAATCCAAGACAAAGAACAAGAAAGGCAAAGCCATCCTCCCATACATAAAAGGCATCACAGACAGAATCAGTAAGATCCTCCATAAACACAACATCAAACAGCATTCTGCACAAACAGAAAAATATCCACCATCCTTAGAAACCCCAAAGATAAAATTGACTTAGAAAATCAAGGAGTATATGAAATCCCATGCACTGCTTGTCCCAACACATACATTGGACAAACCAACAGAAGAATAAGTGCACGCATTGAAGAACATAAGAACTCAGTCAAAAAAGAGGAACCAACATCTTCCCTGGTCCAACACCTTAAAGCCACAGGACATGAAATTGACTTAAAAATACCAGAACCATTGCCAAAAGTGAACATTTTAATAACAGAATAATCAGAGAAGCCATCGAGATAGAAAAACGCCCACACAGCATGAACAAGTGAGATGATACCTCCCGCCTACCAGCCATTTGGAAAACCGCCCTCATTGAACAAACGACTCCTAACACAAAAAAAATGATACCAGACCCACACTCACAAAACCACACAGGATGTCACCACCAAACATCCACACAGCCACTTTAAACCCAAAAAGCAAACCAAACCCACACTGATGATGAGGCACGACCACAAACCAGAAGCCAGACCACAGCTGCATCATTAGCCACTTTAAACCCCTCCAATCCATACATGAAGCAAACTGACACCCTCCATGAAGAGGAGACACGACCACGAACGCGAAGCCAAAAAATAGCAAGGCAGCCCAAAATCTTAAACCCCTCTGCAACTCAGACTAACCTGAGCACAACCAAAACAGAACACTCCCCCAGCCAATCAGAGCACAGCCAACCCCCAGCCAATCAGAGCACAGCCAACCCCCCAGCCAATCAGAGCACAGCCACGCCCCTAACCAATCAGAACACACCTCCACCCAATCAGAACACAGCCAAGCTCCCACCCAATCAGTTCATACCCCCACTGGCAGTTAAAAGGAAGAAACAGCTAAGACCACACATTGCTGCTCGAGGCACGAAGCTGAAAGCACCAGCCTGAAGATGACGAATGGGACTTCGTCGAAACGTCGCCAAGACACTTCCAATTTTAACGTGGGAGAAAACCCGAACAACCAAAGACCCTACATAATATATATATATATATATATATATATATATATATATATATATATATATATATATATATATATATATATGCTTTGTCTGGAGTCAATAATTTTCTTTCTCACATATAATTTTTTTAAAAATATTGTACTGTTTTACTTTTTTCCCCCATTCATTTATCCCCAGGTGTCAGATAGACTATAGGCTGTCTATCAAAGCACTTTAGCACCTTTATAGCTGAAAATGTTCTTTGGTTTCACAATGGAGTTTTATTGCCACCCAGGGTGGAATTACAATCAGGGCATCCAAAATCCCACCATTTCTATGATCAGTGATCATGTTGGTATGAGGCCTAGGACCTTAAAATAGGGGTCTACGGAGGCAAGGAAGACAAGTGATGCAACATTCATTGTGACATCAAATGCAAACCCATGATTTATGTGCGTGTGGCTGACATTGGAATGCATCCATATAAAAACAGGGCTTGCATTGCATTACTAATATGATCTCTTTTTTCCCATCGCTGTTGCTAACTGCAGTTGGCTAAAGACATTAGCATATTTGTATGAAGCACATTCAGATGGGTCTATGGCAATTCACCATGGCCAACTCAGCACAGCCAACTCACCATGGCCAACTAATGGGAAGACAACTCACTGGTGACAAGAGTTACACTAATATCAAAAAAATAATGGAACAGAATCATTTTTTAAAAAGGATACAAAAGAAGGGACAGAATGAAATGTGAGTGACAAAAATTATTAATTTTTATTTAAGTAATTAAACTGAATTGTTAAACTGTCCTGCAGCGAGTTGTCCGTTGGCGAGTCGGCTGCAGCAAGTTGTCCCATTCCATATTCAGATACATATGGAAAATAATTCTGAAATCATTGTAAATTTGCATTTAGTATATTCCTAAAGAGAAAAATGAATATTTTGATAATTAGAAATTATAAATAAAGTTGAATTTTACATGGATGTAGATGTTCCCCATGAATCCAAGGCATAGTGGAACCATTAACTCAAGGCGTAGTATTTGAAATAGTTCTAATTTTTCTCATAACTATCACCCCCTTGAAATAACAAGCTCATAAAAAAAAGGGTGATTTTATATTCTGCATAAGGAAAGCACCTGGAAATTGTTCTTGGAGAAAATTATAACCCAACTCTCGTTTTTTCTCTCCTGATCATAAGCAGCCACATACTCTCTAGGTAATAAATTAAAGTAATAAAAATGGAGAAAAAAACATAATGGATGGAGAGACTTGAAAGCAAACTATTTCTTGTTATCTCTAGGGAAATCTTTCCTTCTAGGGCATCACAATGAGATCCAGATCTCAACGATGGAAAACAGCCTTGGCTCCACAAAGCATTCTCTAACTGGGTGGTGGGGAAGATCTTAATCTAATTTAAGTAGTTGCTACGTTAGCTACCCCACCAAAAGAAAATAGCAATGTTTGCCTATAGAGTGAAACCACATTTTGGTCTCCTAGCAAAAATTCACTTTTTTTTAATCAAATAATATTTCTGGGTGAGGCTGTGGCTTAACTGATCAGGGCTCTTTTGACTGTGAACATTAGGGTGGACACATTTACAAGATGGTAGTCTAAATAATATACTCAGCCCTTGTCAATAGCAGAATATATTGTAATACCCAATCATGATTGTTACAAAGCTAAAGCAATGGGTTTTTTTAATCTATTTATTTTATTGTTTTTAAAATAATAAGAGAAAAAGAAAAAAGTAAAAGAAATATGAAGATATACATTATAAAAACATACTGTAAATGCTTAAAAATAAATGAAAAAATGCAACAAAAAATAAAATATAGAATATATTTTATAGTTACAATAACAGTTACAATTTTATATATAATTGCCTAATATAAACATTGTGCAAGTATGTGTGCAATGCTTGTGTATATATGCATTTATTCTAATATATTTATATAATTATCATATTTTTTTAACCTACTGTATTTTGTATAAATATGTCCCATATTTCATTATACTTATCCGTGTAAAGTCTGTGTATAGGCAATTTGCTCATAAGTGGCAAGTGTTATTAACTCCTCAATTCATTGAGTAAATGGGGCCTTACATTTATCTTTCCAATGTTGCAATAGCTGTCTTTTAGCAATAGTACAGATAATCCTTGAGGAATGACCAGAACTGAGCCTGGAATTTTGCTCATGAATACAATAGAGCTGGAAGGGACCTTGGAGGTCTTCTAGTCCAGCCCCCTGCTCAAGCAGAAGGACCTATACCATCTCAGACAAGTGACTGTCTAGTCTCTTCTTAAAAGTCTCCAGTGATGGAGTGCCCACGATTTCTGGAGGCAAGCTGTTCCACTGGTTAATTGTCAGGAAGTTTCTCCTTAATTCCAGGTTGCTTCTCTCTTTGATCAGTTTCCAATCATTGTTTCTCATCCTGCCCTCTGGTGCTTTAGTGAATGAATCATGAATCATTATGGTCATTAAGCAGGACACCATGTGATCAGACTCGATTTTACCACAATTTTTACAATGAGTCATTGTGGAAAACATTTTAAAAAGGTATAAATTATGGTCATATGACTGTGTGATACTACAACTGATTGTAAATGTGAGCCAGTTGCCAAACATCTAAAATGTGATCATGTGACCAGAAGGGGCAGCAGTTATAACCTTGAAGATGGGTTGTAAGCAGTCCGTTGTAACTTTCAATGGCCATCAAGTGCCTGGGTTGCAAGTCAAATACTACCTGTGAGGCCATAGAAAATGCATTTATATTGTCCAATTGTCAAATTCCATTTACTGGATATGTAATTCAAGAGAATATGTTGGTTCCATTCTTTCAATCTGATATGGAAATACACCTTTTCACCAGTAGCATCTGCTGTTGCAAAGAGCATTTCCTCATGTATACATAAAATGCATTGTCATATAGATACTTCAGTTGCAATAATAAATGCACAATTGTGGCATTCATGAGGCTGATGAATACATGTCTTGCCCCACCATTGGGACTCATTTGTGCACGGATGTC
Source organism: Crotalus tigris (assembly GCF_016545835.1). Lineage (NCBI taxonomy): Eukaryota > Metazoa > Chordata > Lepidosauria > Squamata > Viperidae > Crotalus > Crotalus tigris. Next base: position 606,717 of record NW_024096493.1, on the reverse strand, counting down.
TGCAGCAGAGTAACCAAAATGTCAAATGGCAGCAACCAACCAAGCAATTGGAATTTTTACATGCATCAGAACACATGTTAAAAAGGGGTGAGACTTTGATCACATAGTTATGGCTGTCATTTTTTTTTACACCCCACATTAATGATGCCCACAAGATGATATAGGTCAAAGGGGCAATTTTTAATTGCATGCACTGTGATGTCATTGGATATATATGTAATGTCTTTGTACTTGCTTCAGACTTCAGGATGCAAGTATGTAAGGGACGTTTGTGTCATGACCTCATTGCCCACAGGTTATTGCTTCTGCATCATTCTGGCTTACTCCAAATGCCATTGCCTCCTTCTTGGGAAACCCCTCCCCCCCAGACTCCAATCCACATTTTCATTCAGCAGTCAAGATGGGAAAAAGTTAACCCATTGCTACTGATTGAAAAATCAGATCTATCTAGTCTGGTTTCACAAAGAGAAGGGGGGAGAGAGAAACATACTGTGAACAGATGTGAAGCAGGCTTAACACAGAATTACCACAGCAGGGATCTAAGCAAATAATTAAAACATGTGGTATTGCTAGGTTCCCCACGTTGCTTTCTGGATCTTCTTTCCATGTCTCTAATGTCATGCTCAGTCCTCCAACTGCTTGAATTTAAGGGAGGAGTCCTTCACTCCCAACTCTTTTATAGTTTCACCACCTGGCTGAGTTCTGTGGCAGTTCCTGTACTCATGTTCTCCGCTCAGTGTCATGGAAGTTTGCTCAACAGATGAATATAGCATTCATTCACCCAGCTCATTCCTATGCTCAGTTCAAAACTTGTTCCAAATCTGCAGAGAACTGAATCTACGACAGAACCTGTGTCATCCATTGCAGAAGCACTATTCCATTAAGAATATCACAGACATTGGACAACCTTTTGAAATAGGTATTACAGGTTTTAACACCAATACTGTAATTTAGTCTTTGAAGTTAGTTAAGATACTCCATCTGAAGCTGTTCTCCATCCCCACCATGGAAGAAAGGAGGAGCTAATCCCCCCCCAAAAAAAGGTGCATATAGGTAGTCCTTGACTGACAACCATTCATTTACTGATTGTTCAAAGTTACAATGACTTCTAAAAAAAAATGTGACTTATGAACCAATCTAGAAATAAGGAGAAATTACTTGGCAGTTAGTAAAATTAATGAGTGGAACGGCTTGCCTTCAGAAGTTGTGGGTGCTCCATCACTGGAGGTTTTTAAGAAGAGATTGGACACCATTTGTCTGAAATTGTATAAGGTCTCCTGTTTGAGCAGGGGTTGAACTGGAAGACCTTCAAGGTCCCTTCCAGCTCAGTTATTCTGTTAAGGTCACATGTTTTCACACTTACAACCATTGCAGCATCCTCATAGTCACATGATCAAATTAGGGCACTTGACAACCAGCATGTATTTATGACTGTTGCACTGTCCTGGGATCATGTGATTGCCATTTGTACCCTTCCCAGCTTCCAGCAATCAAAATCAATGGGAGAAGCCAGATTTGCTTAATGACTGCATAATTCACTTAATGACAGTGGCAAAAAAGGTGGTAAAATGGGGCAAAACTCACTTAACTGCCTCACTTAGCAACAGAAATTTTAGGCTCAATTGTGGTCGTACATTGAGGACTACTGAGTTATAACATCTCTTATATTCCTTTCTGTCCCTTAACTCCGTTTTAGCTGGAGCTAAAATCAGCTGCACATTTCTTTCACGTACCCTTTTTTTTTTTCACCTCAAAGAAGCAAAACCAAACCAAAGCCCCTGCGAAGAACAAAACACTATTAAGCTCATCCAAAGAGCTGGCCAGCTTTAAGAAGCTGTTCATGTAAATCTCTTGTAGCCTGTCTTGCTTCTGTGTGTTTTTTAGAGCTGGCACAGGTTTCTCATTAGCACTTTCACACTTGATTGATTAAAACAAGGCCTCCGCCAGACGCCTTAATCGCTTCAGAGTTCTTTCCCCAAGGCATTTCGTGCCCCCCCCTTCCTTGTTATCCAGTTTTTATTATTTATGACACAAACTGTTCTATGGATTTGGGGCAGGAAGAAGTGCAAAATTGGATCCTTGATCTCTCCACTTGACTCCACCCAGGTCCAATTTTTAAAACATCTGGAGAGTCCTGATGGTTAAAAGAAAAAAAAATAATGTTCTGCAGCTTTCACAATCTGTTTTTTTTTTTTTTTTTTTTTTTTTTTTTGTGGCTCTTATTCGGAACCCTCAGCATTGTTGACAGACGGCCCGGCCTCTGAAAGGATTAAGTGAAGCAGAGAATTAGCAGACTGGTGGTTACTGCTGTTAAGAAAATGTTTAAATAATTAAGCACTTGGGAAGATGAGAAAAAATGAGGGATGGGGATAGAGACAGAAATGGAAAATGAACTCTAGTCGATTAACAAGAAAATACGGGAAAAGATCCCATGAATGGAGATTTTAAAAAAAAATGGGTAGGGAAAAAGAAGAAAGGAAGGAAAATTATTCCAAATTGAGAAGAATGAAATGCTTACATTTATTTAATCCCCTTTTTCAAAATTTTGGAGTCTCCCTGTTCTTGCTTACCCGACTACCCTGCCAGAATTCAGTACCAAACACACCAACATAATTTTCTGCCTTTTTTAAAAAAGCAATTACAAGCTTTGATAAACTTAGCACATTGGTTTACTTAAATTCCCAAACCTTAGAACTGCTTTACCAAAAAAAAAAAAAAAAAATTAAATGGAGCCACATTCTTTCCAGCCCATTGCAGGTAAACAAATTGGAGGGGAAAAAATATGGTTTCAAAAAGAGTCACCTACCTAGCCCACCCATTTTTGCCCTAGAGGATCATTTAAAATGTTTACTGGGTTTAAAGCAGGGGTCTCCAGACTTGGCAACTTTAAAATGGGCTGCAGAACTCTGGGAGTTGAAGTCCAAATGTCTTAAAGGTTCCAAGTCTGGAGATCCCTGATTTAAAGTAAATGTACTCAGAAAGTGATCAGGGGCAGCTGTGCAGAAACTGGGTGGAAAACATTAAGATGGCAGCCACCACCTTGAATTTTTTGACTCTCCCCACCCTCCAGCCAGCCTTGCTCTTGATCCAAGTAATTATGGCAGAAAACATCCATCTAAGCAAAGTAATAATTGAGAAGGAGTACCTTGGCAGTGGATAATTGAGTATTTGCAAAGCAGAGATCATTCGCAATGAGAAAGCCATATTTTGTGGCACCCTTGCAGTGCCTACAACATCTGTCATCTCATAAAGAAGAAAAAGAAGGAGCTGAACATTCTGAATGGCTCCTAAGTAGCCCTGCTTTTCCCCCACTCTACATAATAATAAAAAATTAAAACCAAGATCATGCATTATAAAACAACCCAATATACTGGGAGTCAAGCATTCCAAAAACACAATTAAAAGTAATTACTCATCCAGAGGGAGAGTCATAACAACCCTGCCCCCAAGACTTGACTAAATAGCCAAGTTTTCACAAACAGTCTGTGGAGGGAGGGGAGCCATTCAAACGATCTAGAGCAGGGGTCTTCCAACTTGGCCCTTTTATGACTTGTGGGAATTCTAGGACTTGAAAGTCTTAAAGGTGCCAAGTTTGAAGACCTCTGATCTAGAGGGCTGTTAATGCAGAGAGAAGGAAATGCAACTGAGAAGGAATGATTTCATGGTTTCTATAGGTCCCTGACTGAGGGGACACATACAAAGTCTGCCCTAGTATATCTTACCAGGCCGACAGATATTATTGGCAGATTTTACTAGATCCTAAACCACTAATGGCTTTAAAGGTGGCTCTGAGCATCCTGAACTGGAACCAACGACACGGTCTCATCCTCCCTTAACTACTCAAACCAGCTATTGCCCTGAATGTTCAGTACATTTCAGACATCCAATTGAGAGGCGACCAAAGCATGAATGATAGTGAATAAAGCCTCCCTTTTCAGAAAAGTAGCAACTGGTATGCAAAATGGTGCTCTATAAACGTGCTTTTGGCAGTAGCTGCAACTTAGTCCTCAAGCAGGACCCCCAAATTGTGGGCCAGTTCTGTTTGGTTCCACTAAGGAGTAAAGATGGACCTTATGATATCAGCAGATCTTTCAAACGCAAGGCTGCTAGGGTCAAGTCTCAATCTGTTCCAATCAGCTCCCAGCATCTGGACAGCACTTCAACAGGAGTCAAAATTCAACTGTGGGAAATCTTTCCCCATATTAATTAATAATATGTTATTTATTATTTATTTACTTCTCAGTTTGACACAGGTGCTTGACTCTATATTAACTCTAGATATTAAGTTATTCTTATATAAGCCCTTTCATTAAGAAATTTTTCTGCACCAGTAAGTTGTATATTCTCAAAAACCTTAAAACCGAACTTTGCCATTTAAATCCCATTCTGTTTGTTTTGGTATTTAGGGATCACTTTAAAGAAACATTTCCTTTCTGTCATTTCACATCTGGGTAATAAGAAGCTAAGTTTTACAGTGGTACCACTGGTATTTATTAATGAACCTTTAAATTGGCTATTACTATTACAGCCTGTTTATGCAAGCTGTTGTGCTTCATCTCCCCCATTGTAAAATGCCTGACAATTAATTTTATTTAAAAGCTTGACAGATTTGAGTAAGATCTACTGACAGTGGTTACTGTGTATTTCATTCTGGGGTGAACACAGAAATATATTGCTTTTAATCATTTGGAGAGAAGGAAGGAAGGAAGGAAGGAAGGAAGGAAGGAAGGAAGGAAGGAAGGAAGGAAGGAAGGAAGGAAGGAAGGAAGGAAGGAAGGAAGGAAGGAGGGACCTATGTCACTAATAAATTGCTGTTGCCTATTATGTGAATGGTAGATTTGATTGACTCAATTAGATTTATATACCGCTTCAGTCTAAACCAGTGGTTCTCAACCTGTGGGTCGGGACCCCATTTGGGGTCGAACAACCATTTCACAGGGGTCGCCAAACAACGCAGTCCGCCATTTTTTCCCCCTTTTCCTTAGCTGTGCTACTCCCTTTTATTCTATTGGCTTTTGAAAGCCAATAGAATAGACTCTCTTGAATAGAGTCTAATTCTATTGGCTTTCAAAAGCCAATAGGAATTGTCCAGGCTGTCTCTGCCCTGCTGAGCCCGCCAAAAGTCCCATTCTGCAAACGGTGCTGCACCAGTTGAGTAGTCCTCGACTTACGACCGGTTGAGTAGTCCTCAACTTACGACCGGTTGGGGGTTGCAGCATTAAAAAGGTTGAGAACCACTGGTCTAAACCACTTTAACTGGTGCACATTTTGAATCAACAATAACAAATTGTTGATTCAAAATGTGCACCAGTTAAAGTGGTTTAGACCAAATTACCGATACAAATCTGCAAAAACAGTACATTAAATATATAATGTATTGATCCCTATAAGTACTGGTTACAATATACAAATAAATCATATTAAACAACCTATATTCAGTACTTATAGGATTCAGTCTCCAAAATATCTTCTAAAAGAGCCAGGTCTTTAAAAGCCTTCACGAGTGCTGCCCTTGCTGGGGTTGGCGTGGGGGGGCAAATCTGGGGAACGCCTGCAACGAATGCTACTTCCATGACCCCTTTAGTTACCCCACACAAAAATTGGTCATCTTCAACAGGCACTGTCTAGTCCTTTGGATGGGACAGGCAGAGTCTATTCGGAAAGCTGGTTCTACAGATTCCCAGTCCCGAAAACCAGCATTATGGCTAATGATCAGTACCTTAAGGGATGTTTTATATAATAATAAATTTTGTTGACTATGAAAATAAGTGGGTGGTGATTATGATGATAATAATTATCATTAATCAATCAAATTACTCAGTGTCTACATCTTGATCAAACTATTAGTTTATGTGTCACATCACTACCTAATCATATCATCATCACCACCATCACCATCACTACTATCACTGTTTGGATTGTTTTAATTCAGGGATGAGAAAGCACTGAACAAAGGATCTAAAGGATCTAATCCAGACTGCAAACTGACTCATTCACTACATCAGTGTTTCTCAACCTTGACAATTTTGAGGCATGTGGACTTCATGCTGGCTGTGGAATTCTGGGAGTTGAAGTCCACATGCCTTAAAATTGTCAAGGTTGAGAAACACTGCACTACACAAAGCTAAACCAAACTTCTGCTCCCCTTCCACCGAGACCACCTCTAAGCTGCAATGACAGCCATTTTGGGTGGTGACTTATCTGGGACATTTACTAGAATAGGCATTTCCTTCCATTCAGCACTTTTTTTCCCATGGGTGTGTGATACTAGAAATTTGAGATGGAATTACCCTACATTTTATTAAATGGGGGAAAGCAACTAAACCCATTCCTTGCTGGCAAAGCAGAGACACTAAATGTCCCAAAGGGGCTTTTTTCAAAAGGCAATGGTAGCTCCATGGCCTTGCGGGAACCTCTTTGCAGCTTAGACAAAACAAGCAGAAGTAAATATTCTGCCCCAAAGATGCTTTTTCAAGGCTGGACTTTCTTTGTTTCTCCTTGAAAACATTTCATTTCTCATCCAAACAAACTTCTTCAGTTCTGACTGAAGGGTGCGAAATGGATGGACTGATATTCCTTGTAGTCATCTGGTCATTGATATTCTTTCTGAGAGTCACTGAGGCCATCTGTTGCCCTCAGAGCCATCTGAATAGTGTAAATGGGAGTGGAACCTTTTTGGAATTGCTTAAAGGACTTGTTGTAAAGTGGAGACAGGTAGTGTCATATCCCTCCCCCTCTGTTGAGAGAGGACTGTTTAATTTTAACATAGATGGCCTCTTTTACCCCTTTTTCAAACCAGTGACCTGGATGACTGAGAATCTCCATAGACAGAGAAACTAATTTATTTATTTATTTATTAAAATTTATAGATCACCCCACTCCCGCAGGACTCCAGTAAAAACACAATATAACTTAACAAAACAAACAATACAATAACATTCATCCAGGGGTCAGATTTTATAAACCCTGGGCCTGCAGGAAAAGCCAGGTCTTAAGCAGCTTGCGGAAAACCAACAGGGGGGGACCGGTCCTAATCTCCGGGGGGAGCTTGTTCCAAGACGTGGGTGCCATCACAGAGAAAGCCCTCCCCTGCGGCCCCGCCAAATGGCACTGCTTGGCCGATGGGACCTGAAGGAGGCCCAGCCTGTGGGATCTAACCGGATGAAGGGAACTATGAGGTAGTAGGCAGTCTCGCAAATAGCCTGGCCCTGAGCCATATAGAGCTTTCTAAATGCCTTCTTTTGCCTAAACTACTTTTATCCACACTGTTTGAATTAAAAGGACATTTCTGACTTCGTACTGAAGCATAGGGACTGCTGATCTGTTCTTCATTGTGCACATAGTACTATTTTTTTAATTGAAGACGTGATGGGAGAAGGAGGAAAAGGATACTATGTCAGGGTCTCAATCCATCTCTTTTAATGGACTTCTCCTGGTGGAGAAGTTACTAGTGGAGAAATTATCTTAAAAATCTCATGAAGTTTGCATGAAAAAATAAATTTAAAACTCCTTGTCACATCCATATAAGTTTTCTTATTTTCTCAACCATACAGAAATAGGTGGGGTTTGTTTTTTGGTTTTTGTTTTCTTCTAAGATGCTTATTCACTTTCTCACTTTAGCTATGCTTGCAGAATTTCCCAAAGCCTCATCTACCAAAAAGGTCCAACTCTGCTTAATTTTAGAGATCACCCAAGTTGAGACCATCATAACTCATTGCTAAATATAAAAACATCCCAATCATTATCCAATTTGATTTTTCTCTCCAAATTGGCCCTACCTAAATATATGGAAAGGGAAAGCTAACAACACACAGTATAGTTTCCACAAATGTTCAAAACCAAAAGAGAGAGGGGAAAAAAAAACACAAAGTTGATAGTGGTGGGTCTAAGTGACACAAATCTGAACATTTTGTGATAAAATCAGCCAATTAAATTTACCTACATGTAATTACATGAGTTGTATTTATTCCTGTGGTACACAACTCCCCTTGGTTTGATAGAGAAATGACAGCACAGCATGTCTTAATGTTACCACCTGCAGTGCAAAAATTCATAGCAATGAGTAATTATGTTCTTCATGTTGAGAAGCAATGAGAAATGTATATAAACAAATGCTTCATTGCCTCTGCCAGAGGCTATACTTGTATCAGGACATAGCTGCATATTGATGAATTTCTATATCTATACAAGCATCCTTAAATTTGTCTTCCATACCTAAATCTGAAAAAAAAAAATCATTTTCATAATCTTCTTCCAGAACTAGTGTTTCTTCTGTAAGGGTTCTGTAACTGGCAATAGAAAAAGAAACTATTGCTATCTCGCAATTTCATGCAAGCGTGGGAAACATGTACATGGATGGGATGTACTGAAGGAGGGAATAAGGGAGTGTACAGGAATGATCAATGTCTTCCTTACATTGTAATAACTCTGTTGTCTGATGTTGATTGGCTAACAAAGTTTATAAAGCAATGCTACTAACTTTTTAAGGTGTGGCATTCCTGAATGTAACTGTCTGCCAGCGTTCAGATTGTGTCCCACACAGGACTTCATTCAATCGAATAAAAAGTACCGTTTCTTTAAGAAGGCTCTGGTTGAGCTTTCATGGTTAGTTTTTATAATTTCTCAGGTTTTGCCAAGGGTCAGTGACCTTACACTTCAAAAACTTCATGGGTATTTGTATGTAGGTCTTTGGTTATTCGGGTTTTCTCCCCCGTAAAATTGGAAGTGTCTTGGCGACGTTTCGACGAAGTCCCATTCGTCATCTTCAGGCTGGTGTTTTCAGCTTCGTGTTTGCTCCTCGAATATATAATGCTGTATGTTACATCCTGTTGCCCAAATATGGGAGAGAGAAAGTTCTCCCTTAATTTTTTGCTAGCAATCCAAATTTTAGAAATATATATGATGTCACAGTTGTGACTGCTGCCTGTGGATGGCTCTAGTTTGAGCTGATACAAGGCAAAAGATTTCTCTCTCCCATATTTGGGCAACAGGGTGTAACATACAGCATTCTAGATAACTCCTCCTCTGTTTCTTCCCTCCCTAACACAGCTGGCAAAAGCGAGACAGAACCTGTGGCCTAGAGGTTAATACATCTGCCTAACATGCAGACAGCCCAGGTTCAAATCTCAGAAGGGTATGTCTGGTTGAAAAGAGCTAAAGAGTTTGAAATAGCTATTCCAGTTCTCCCTTAATTCTTTGCTAGCAATCCAAATTTTAGAAATACATATATGCAAATTTTTATGCAAATTTTCCAGCATATATATATATGCTGGAAAATTTGCATAAAAATACGACTCCTGGGCATGTCTATGGTACAAATAAAATACGAACACCAGGAGAGTATAAATATAAAAATATACTTTACTAAAAGCTGCCAAGCTTTCGTTTGGAAACTCCAAACATCATCAGGGCTAAGGAGCCAGTAAACAATGATGACTTAAATGGGTTTTGCCGGCATCTGCACCCGGCTCATGGACCGCGTCACCGGTCCCGGCCGGTTAATTAGTGTTCCAGATGTTTCTTTATTACTCTCCTTACGCTTCCTTCTATGGTTCTTCCGGATCATTCCTTCCACTATCTCATTACTGGCATTCATCTCCTCCACCACCCCTTTATCCTTATTTCCTTCCATAGTACTGACCCTCCTCCCCTTTTTGTTTTCATTTTCCACCCTGGGGGCATCTGTTTCTCCTCTATCAGTGTTACAAGCTTCCCTGGGCTCACAGACGCTCCCCCACACACACACTTTTCTCAATCCCTGCTCCACACTCTTTCTTCTCACTCCTCCACTGTCATGAGTAACTTTCATACGGGTGTTGCATATTTGGGGGTCTATGCCCTCCTCCTCCATCCTGGCAATCTTCGTGTCGACAGTTCTCCACCGTTCCATTTGTTTGTTGCGTGATCGGGTGCTTACTCTGTTTCTCAGTTCATCATCCCCCCTCCTCTCTATTGCATGCCCTTCCCCATTGCTGATAGGAACGGTATTCAGGTGGACACCAGGTCTCCAGATCTCTGCATTCTGATTCCCCGCGTTCTCACTCTCCTCTCCTGTGCTCGTCTTTGGGGGGACTTCAAAGTGTTCATCCCGGGGAGCCCATAGGTGTCCCACCTATTTCACCTTCCAGGGTACCATCTTCGAACAAGTTAAAGGGACACCTATGGGCTTCCCCATTTCTAGCACTATAGCGGAAATAGTACTCCAACAGCTAGAACACAGGGCTATGGCCTTATACCAACCCAAATTTTGGGTTTGGTACGTGGATGACACGTTTGCGGTTGTTAAAAAACAACATGTAGCTACCTTTATGAGAGTACTAAACTCGATCTGCTCCGACATCCAGTTTACAGTGGAGGAAGAAAAACAAGGTCATCTAGCCTTCCTGGAGGTGTCAATATATCGCCAGTTGGATGGGATGTTACTTACAGGGGTGTTTCGTAAACCCACCCACACGGACAGAATACTCCACTATAGGAGCAACCACCCCGTATCTCATAAAGCTAGCTGCATTAAAGCATTGTTTAAGCGTGTGGACTCCCACTGCAGCACTGAGGAGTTTAAGAAGAAAGAAAGGCAATACCTTTTCCGGATTTGTCAACGTAATGGGTATCCTTTGAGGTTTATCAGACAGTACGGTCTTACACCCCAGTCCCGGAACAACCAAAAGAGAGAGGAACCATTATTACAAAGAATGCGTGTCTCTTTGCCATATATTAATAACGTCTCGGAAGCAACAGCCAGACTGCTGGCCCCCCATGGAATAGAAGTGGCCCACAGACCCAATCAGACATTACGGTCCAAAGTCGTTCGCCCCAAGGACCCACTCCCTGCCATGGATAGATCAGCTGTAATCTGTAAAATCAATTGCAAGAACTATGATGGCAATTATGTGGGTGAAACAGCTAAGCATTTAAGATCTCGCTTGCATGAACATCAGTTAGCTATAAGAAGGGGCGAGCAGCATTCTCAATTGTGGATGCATATGGCACAACATGGCCACCAGTTTGACTTTGTGAATGTTCACATTACGTCTGAGGACACCACTAAGCGAGGCCGGCTATTGAAAGAGGTGTGGTATTCCAACAAAGATGCAGTTAATCGTCACATTGACTTACATCCAGCGCAACAAGCACTGAGGAAATGGGATTTTAAACACCATGCCAATCATTATAAACGGTCTGAACAATGCTTGTACAGCTGTAAATGTGACGAGATACCTGGCCTCCATCCTGAGCAGATAGATGGAACTTTGGCTAACCCTCGACACTCCAGGGGCACCCCCGTTTCGCCCGATCAACACCAATACCGCTCTAATGAATGTCTGAGGAGGCCACCACTGTCAAACACACGTAATCATCCACCGACGGAAGACCTCCCCCTTCGCCAATATCATCACGATAGACCCCCACCCCTGGAACTTAACAACAACTGTGGAGAGTGTGGAAGATCCAGCATGAGGAGTCTGCAGCCTGACGCTGTGGGGAACGTCGATGGAGATCAAAAGAAAAAAGGGGGGGAGAAGAAGAACAAAAGCACAGCTCGATTGCCTAGGCATACGGTGAAAGGGAGAGACACGGTGTTCTGCCTGGACCCTCTGCAGACAAGGAATACCCCCACCAACAATAGAGCCCCCCCCTGGGATGAACAATTTGAAGTCCCCCCAAAGATGAGCACAGGAGAGGAGAGTGAGAACACGGGGAATCAGAATGCAGAGATCTGGAGACCTGGTGTCTGCCCTAATACCGTTCCTATCAGCAATGGGGAAGGGCATGCGATAGAGAGGAGGGGGGATGATGAAGTGAGAGACAGAGTAAGCACCTGATCATGCAACAAACAAATGGAACGGTGGAGAACTGTCGACATGAAGATTTCCAGGACAGAGGAGGAGGGCATAGACCCCCAAATATGCAACACCCATATGAAAGTTACTCATGACAGTGGAGGAGTGAGAAGAAAGGGTGTGGAGCAGGGATTGAGAAAAGTGTGTGGGGGGGGGAGCGTCTGTGAGCCCAGGGAAGCTTGTAACACTGATAGAGGAGAAACAGATGCCCCCAGGGTGGAGAATGAAAACAAAAAGGGGAGGAGGGTCAGTGCTATGGAAGGAAATAAGGATAAAGGGGTGGTGGAGGAGATGAATACCAGTAATGAGATAGTGGAAGGAATGATCCGGAAGAACCATAGAAGGAAGCGTAAGGAGAGTAATAAAGAAACATCTGGAACACTAATTAACCGGCCGGGACCGGTGACGCGGTCCATGAGCCGGGTGCAGATGCCGGCAAAACCCATTTAAGTCATCATTGTTTACTGGCTCCTTAGCCCTGATGATGTTTGGAGTTTCCAAACGAAAGCTTGGCAGCTTTTAGTAAAGTATATTTTTATATTTATACTCTCCTGGTGTTCGTATTTTATTTGTACCATATATATATATATATATATATATATATATATATATATATATATATATATATATATATATATATATATTAGGTTGCTAACAAAGAATAAAGAGAGAACTGGGATAGCTAGTTCGAGTTTCTTAACTCTCTTCAGCCAGACTTACTCTTCTGAGATTCGAACCTGGGCTATATGCATATTAGGCACTTGTATTAACCTCTAGGCCACAGGCTCTTTCTCACTTTGTCAGCTGTATCAGGAGAGAGACAGGGGGAGGAGATTTTACCTTGAATGTGCACCCTATCAGCCCAAATATGGGAGAAAGAAATCTTCTTTGCCTGTTTCAGCTCAATCAGAAAAGAAAAGAAAGAAGATTTCTTTCTCCCATATTTGGGCTGACAGGGTGCACATTCAAGGTAAAATCTCCTCCCCCAATCTCTCTCCTGATACAGCTGACAAAGTGAGAAAGAGCCTGTGGCCTAGAGGTTAATACAACTGCATATAGCATATACATGCATATAGCCCAGGTTCGAATCTCAGAAGAGTAAGTCTGGCTGAAGAGAGTTAAGAAACTCGAAATAGCTATCCCAGTTCTCTCTTTATTCTTTGTTAGCAACCTAAAAATGTAAAATGATGTCGCAGTTCGCGACTGCTGCTTCTGGATGGCTCTGGATTGAGCTGATACAGGCAAAAGAAAAGAAAAGAAAAGAAAGAAGATTTCTTTCTCCCATATTTGGGCTGACAGGGTGCACATTCAAGGTAATATATACATATACATATACATATACATACATATACATATACATATATATATATATTCAAAATAAGTTCCACTAATTTTACTGATACTTTTTTTTCAAATAAGTGTGTCCTTATTTATTTTATTTATTTGTTTATTAAATTTACATGCTGCCTGCCTGACTATCTTGTGTGGCTCTGGGCAGCTTACGAGAATATGAAAACATAAATATAAAAATATTAAAAGCATTGTAATTAAGATTAATAACATTTCAATAAATAAAAGGTGAAAACTAAAAGCATGGGTGGTATGGGATTGGACTTCTGTCTTTCACCCAATCAGCTCCAGCATAGTGTGTGCTCCCATTGAGGCTCCAGGCCAACTGGCAAAGCTGGCAAAAACTCTTTTGGAAGGCCAGAAGGGTGGAGGCAAATCTACCTTCTGGAGGCAAGATGTTCCTAAGTGTGGGGGCCACTGCGGAGAAGGCTCTTTTCTTTGACCCTGCTAGATGAAATACCTTGACTGATGGGATCTACAGAAGACCTCTTCTTCTGGCATGAGTGGGATGGGTCTTAGTGGACAGATGCTCCAAAGAGTCCATTGGATAGGTCAGGGGTAGGCAACCTCGGCTCTTTTATGACTCATGGACTTCTGGGAGTTGAAATCCATGAGTCATAAAAGAGCCGAGGTTGCCTACCCCTGGGATAGGTGATGGATGATGTCTAATGTTTTTTCCATTTAATTTATATATTATCTGTTCACAAATACTTGTCAAAAACAAACTCCATAACTAATATAGCCATAAATCTTAAAATGAGGAGTAAAATATTAAGCTTGCAAAATATTACAATATGGTATATTTTCTGGAGATACAAAATTATAAATCTAATAGTGCCAATTGGTAATAGATTTTCCATAAGTAAAATTGAGATTTGTTCATTATTTAGAAACTTTTAATACTTGGGAACAATATTTTGAAGAAAAAGAATTCAGATTAATGGCAATATTAATGAAGAGTTTAGCTGAGGTTGTAAAATGATTTTTTTCCCTTCGAATTTAAGAGAAATTATGTTAATTATAGTATAACATGTTGGACATACTGATAAGGTATTGTTGATTTTTTTATGACTTAGTTTCATAATTGCAACTTCAGTGTGAAAAGGGAGATGGGTTTTTAATTTTCCTGATTTTCTACTGGAGCATTGGGCATATATATTAACCTGAGTGAAAATTAGGTTAAATATGAAAATATTTATATGAGAGAGTTAAGTATCACCAGAGTGAACCCCACTTACCTTCAGGAAATCAGACAAAGTTAGCTAAGCAATTCTACCTGGCTTGACTCCATGATAGGATAAATCCCCAGATAAGTAACTGAGTTTAAACCAGACTTATCAGTGCTATGCAGGAAGCTATGTTGATAATAAAATAAGCTAACTGTATTATGTTTGGGAGTTATCTTAGATTGAACAAGATTCTGAGTAGGGCTCTGGTTCCTGTCTCAAAATCCTTGTGCCATCGGTGTAATCACTTTTTTGGATTTGTGGACTGTGAGGAAGCTCTCAGTTTGCACTTGGATTTTAAAAAAGAAACTAGACACTAAGAGTTAACTCAAAGAGTTAGGTGAAATGCATCATTTTTGTCAAAATAAGTCATTTTCTCATACACTGTAGGAAAAGGAGAGGCAGAATATGGGGATGATGTCAAGAAAAGAATCAGCATGGAGTTGTTACGTTTCCACAAATAGTCTAAGCCCAGTGGTGGGATTCAGCCAGTTCTTACCATTTTGCCCAGATCCAGAATGGACTTCCGGAAGCGGCATCCACACACAGAATCGATTGTTCACATATTTGAATCCCACCACTGTCTAAGTCCAACCCTTTTTGAATTCTTTTGACCCTTATGTCGCACCAATTTAGTGCTGAATGTTAGAACATAGAATAATAAGATTGGAAGGGACTTTGGAGGTTTTCAAGTCCAATCCCCTGGTTGACTAAATTCTTGTGTATAGGCATGAGCAATAAATGAGCTTAACTGAAGTTTAACATGTGGTCCTGATTCTTCACTCTTGATATACACACAACGACATAGACATGCATACACATATACGTGTGTGTGTGTGTGTGTGTGTGTGTGTGTGTGTATAATCGTAAGGAATAAAATAAAGCAATCCTGCCTTTACATTACATGCCTTACAAAACTTCAGTGTCCCATAACATTTTCAGCCAGTCAGTTTCAGGAATTAGAAGGAAGAGCTAAGGGATGGCTTATGGAACAGGTGGCAATGTGACCCTAAAAACTCTATTGTTGACATATTTTCATGCTTAGGATTACTTGTCTCCTGTTCCAGCTTTGCTTTTCTGTTTTAGCAACAATAGCACAGGCAATTCTTAAAGATTGTGCTGTCGGGCAAGGTTTCCAGGGCTACATCTGTTTCTAATGTACAGTTCATAATTTAATGGCAAGACACTTCAGTGGTCTACCAGCCACAAATCTCAGTTGTTAAAACTGTCTGGAGCAAAATGCTTTTAAATAGTCGGCCTTCCCAGCTTCTCTCTCTCTCTCTCTCCCTCCCTCCCTCCCTCCCCCCTTCCCTCCCTCCCTCCCTCCCTCTCTCTCTCTCTCTCTCTCTCTCTCTCTCTCTCTCTCTCTCTCTCTCTCTCTCTCTCTCTCTCTCTTGTCTTTTGGCAGGTTAAATTTCTCACATTTAGACACAGAACATTTAGCAGTAGCTGTCACTTTGGGTAAGAGTAGACTATTTAGTTCGAATCCTTTTCTGCAGCTTAGTGCCATGATCTAAGTAATAGTGTAAACGTGACCCAAATCCTGCCTCCTCTCCTCCCAAACACACATATTGCCTCCAGCTGCAGGTTGTGACAATACATCAGAAGTCACTTTGGAGTTCCTGCAAATTTCAGGACATGTTTTTTGGCTGCCTTGTCTGTTCCTAAAACTGGGAATGAGACTTTTGAAGAGCCAATTATTCACCCTACAGTCCCTTGTATCCAAGGTCTAAAACAAGGATATCTAGCCTAGTGAACTTCAACTCCCAAAATTCCCCAGACAGTCATGCTGGCCGAAGTTCATAGGTCTTCAAGTCTTCAGTGTTGGCTCTCCCCCCACACACACACAAACACACACACACACACATACAGAGCCTAAATCATGCCTTGTTCAATCCAATTAGCGAAAACTCTAGTCAAAAGAGTTTTTAAAAGCATGTTGAATATCCTTAATGTGCTTCTGCTCAGATTGCAGCTTTTTTTATTTAAAAGAGAAAAAAAAACTTCCTCAAGCTGCTTTAAAACAACGATTCACCATGCTGATATTCATTCATCCACCACAAGTATTTTTAGTATTGAAACCAAATATTTAAAAAGAAACCAGGTAAAACCCTGAACCACCAGAAAACTGTGGGATATCATATTTAAATACAGTCTCTTCCTTTTTAAAAAAATTGCACGAGGAAGGAAAACCAGGGAACTAAATCTCACCACAAGGTCTCTTCTGGTTAAAAAAAAAACAAATCCTCACATGTAACTCATCTTGGCTTGGATTAGGTTTATTGGCTAACCAGTGTACATGGGGAATGTTCAATTACATTAGGAAAAAACATGACTAGTCCATCGGTTAACGTAGCCGACAATTTGAAAGCATAGGCAAACCATAAATTATAATTCCATGCTTCTAAAAGAAAATGTGGAATGGAAGGCTTTTTTAAAAAAAAAAATACCAGTGCATATATTTACTATATTATGGAAATGAATGCTTTCATCTTTGCATGCTATTTCTAATGGGATGGTTTAGGCCTAGGAAGACTTTTTCTCTCTTCTGTTTCTCTCCCATTCCTTTGCCTTGTCCATAGAGTCATTTTGATTATAAATAATGTGTTTTTCAAGTGACATTCTAACCTTGGTTCTTTTTTTTCTCCACAGTATGTTCTGAACTTTAGAAAAAAAAATAAAACAGAAAACAAAAGGCAGCCTGAAAGCTTTTGAGGAAACAAAGCAGCTGCAATAGCAGCCATATAAAGAGGGGAAAAAACCCAAACAAACAACAGAATGACATCGGAATCAATCACTGCAAGGCTCTCTTTGCACCCTGGACGTGAATATGAAATTACCATTGCACTGTGGAAGGTCCATTAGGGAATCATAAGTGCTTATTATACTACTGCTAATGCCAGGTCAGTGGGTTCCAAAGTGGTTCATGCTGAGGTAGATCTAAAGAATATCTTCATACCTGGAAGAAAAAAAAGGAATGTCCTCAGGATGAAATCAAGTGGTTATTTTTGGGGGGGGTTTATTATTGTTATTGAATAAAAACACAAACTGTGAATGGAAGAAAGCTATGGGTGGACATCAGACTCTGACTTCAAAACAGCAAGTTAGCTGCAGAAAAAGTACTGAGAAGGGAACAGCTCAAATGGAAGTGCCTTATTCCTAACTGAAGTCTTTTCTTCACAATTGTTTTAAAGTTGATTTGGAGCCTAATCTAGTGGATTTGGAAAAGAAGCTTTGGCAGGAAAATAGTCAAAGAGCATCAGAGACCCACAGTTCAGTCCTGACTACAAATAATGTCTTCTATTGGTACTTCTGTTTTCATCCAACTCAACAGAGGGTAATGAGGGAGGGGAAGAAAAAAAGGTGGAACAATCAATTGATTCCAAAATCTTGTGGGCACAAAGAGGCCAGAGACTGATGACAAGCTTGACACCCCCCCCCTCAAGCTCAGCCTGGTCATCTCCTAGTAAGTTGTTGGCTCACTAAAACTTCATTTTTCACACCAATCGAAAACTCTAGAAAGGTCACAATTTCTTAAATCCAAAATCCACAATCAAGAAAAATAAGTCATAATCAAGCAGTAATAATCACACAACAAAAAATCTATAGCCTGAAAGACAGCAATCTCAATGTGACCTCAACATGCCAAAGACTCTGTAGGATGGTCATGCCTTAACTGACTTCTAAAAGATTAAAAGAAAAATTCATCACCTGGCCTTGAGGGAGAGAAGGACCTGTTTCATTGGGCTAGGACACACATAAAGAGAGCAATTTTCAAACTCTTGTCCTCATGCTTCAAGCAGAAAAAAGGCAATCTTTGGAGAGTCTTTTCAGCTCATCTATACAGGAAGGACAGAGTACACATACGGAAGAGCAGGTCCCATTGGTAACAAGAACTGAAGGTACGATGAGTTGAATTGGAACAAGAAGCAAGCTACAGATAGTCCTCAGCTTATGACCAACACTGAGCCCCAAATTTCTGCAGCTAAGCAAAAGAGTTGTTTGCCCCATTTTACGACTTTTCTTGCCACATTTGTTAAGTAAATAACATGGTTGTGAAGTGAATCTGGCTTTCCCATTCACTTTGCTTGTCAGAAGGTCACAAAAGGGGGAAATCACATGACCCCAAAACCCTGCAATCATCATAAATATGAACCAGTTGCCAAGTGTCCAAATTTTGGTCACATGACCATGGGGATACTGTAATGGTCATAAGTATGAAAAATAGTTCTAAGTCGTATTTTTAAATGCTGTCGTAACTTTGAACGGCCACTAAATAAATGGTTGTAAGTTAAGGACTACTGTAGCAGACAAAGAAGTTGCCACGGCAATGGCTCTGACCAATGGTGGGATTCAAATATGTGAAGAACCAGTTCTGTGTGTGGATGCCACTTCTGAAAGTCCATTCTGGGCCTGGGCAACAAAAAAATAGCTACCAGTTCTGCCGAAGTGGTGCGAACTGGCTGAATCTCACCATTGGCTCTGACCCATTAGCAGTGGTTCCTGAGTCATCGTCAAGAGCAAAACCATAAATAATAAATTACAGTAGCCACAATATGTGATAAAGACACTATGGCTAGAATCTCCTCTTGTTCTGCTATATAACACTTTAAAGAATATTATCACTCCAGATTTTTTTTTTCAGTTTTGTATTTCTAGATCCATCATAAGACCCAAAATCCCTACTAGTTCCAGATAATGGCTCATCCAGTCCACAATTTTGTCCTACACAGTGGCCAGCTAGATGCATTTAGAAAGTTTATCCTCCTGAAAAAGATGGCAAAGGCTCTTTTCCACTTTTGTTCTTTAGCAAGTTTCTGTTGCCATCAAAGCAGTAGAAATCACCATCAGAATAGCAGTCCTGGCTAGTTTGATGTTCCAAGAAATTACTCAGTTCTATTTTGGTTTGTAAAGTTCCTGTTTTGTTTTGGTTTTTGTTTTATTTGTTTAACCTTGTAAAGCTGCCCAGAACTGGGCAGTTTTGCGCCAGGAAAACTTACATCAGTATATTGCCCAGAACTGTTTGCAATTGAGTGGCCTGGAAGTATATTTTTAAAAATAATAATTAACTAATGCTAATGTAAACTAGGTATTGCATAAAATTAGTTCTTATCAATTTTAATAAGATGAATTTAGTTGCAATCAATGAGCCACTGAATGAACATTTTGAGCCTCAGCTATGAGGTGCCTCTAGGAAGTTACTATGTAATTGGAATTAAGAGAAGTGGTGAAGCAGTAAGCCACCAATATAAACATATTTTAGCTATGATTTTTTAAGCTTCCTACTTATGTGGGGAAGCAGTAGATAAAAATATTAATAGTAGTCACTTGTACAGATTACTGAGAGAATCCGTATAAAATAATCCAAGCATATTAAAAAAAGTTTATGATGGAGCTAAAAAAAACACCCAAGATTCTTCTTTTAATATAATCACAGAAATAAAATAACTAAATAAGTTGCATCTCTCCATGCTGGCTTAACTCTAGTTCCATTAATCAAATTCCTAAATATTGCAAGTACATTTCCATTGCCTTTATTTACACCCACACCCACACCCACACCCACCGAGAGAGAGAGAGAGAGAGAGAGAGAGAGAGACCTCCAAAGCATTTTGTGGACAATCTGTGACATCTTTGCATTTGTTGATCTGAAATGCTTGAAACAAGTAGCAAAAATAATCACTGAGCTGCCCCTAACTACTTTAAATCCCACAACCAGCAAAATTCATTGCACAAGAAATGCGGGGGGGGGGGGAGGAGAGAAGCAAAGGAGAATTCCATGATCCTAGTCCTTAGCACTCTGCTTTGTTCCCGTCTGATGAAAGTGGGGAAACTAACAGAATATTTGTCTATGGAGATTCTCAGTCGTCCAGGTCATGGTGGTCCCAAAGGTGTTTTTTCAAGAGGCAACTAGACTTTGTTTTTCATTGAAGCCATTTTGCTTCTCATCCAAGAAGCTTCTTCAGTTCTGATTGGTGGGGAATGGAGGGCTGTATATTTCTTGCAGTCATCTGATCATTAGCACTCCTAGAGATGTTAAGGCCTCTTGGGAGATTAACTGTACCCTCTGGGTAACCTGGATCACCTTTTGAAGACTGCAAAGTTCCACATTCTGGACAGAGAGGGTCACTGGTTTGAAAGAGGGATAGAAGAGGCCATCTATGTTAAAACTGAACAGTCCTGTCTCAACAGAGGGGGAGGGATATGACACTACCTGTCTCCTCTTTACATCACAGTCCTTTAAGCAATTCCAAGACGGTTCCACACCCATTTGCACTATTCAGATGGCTCTGAGGGCAACAGATGGCCTCAATGACTCTCAGAAAGAATACTAATGACCAGATGACTGCAAGGAATATCAGTCTGTCCATTCCCCACCCTTCAGTCAGAACTGAAGAAGCTTTTTGGATAAGAAGCAAAACGTCTTCAAGGAAAAAGAAAGTCCAGCCACCTCTTGAAAAAGAATATTTGCTTCTGCTCATTTTGCCTGAGCTGCAAAGAGGGTCCTGAAAGGCCATGGAGCTACCATTTCTCTTAAAGGACCTGAAGCTCAAGGAGTTTGTGGAAATCCTTTCAACAGGGAAGCTGAATCACAGTGTCTCACAAAAAAAGGCAAGTGATGGTTATGTGTGAATTTATTTTTGTGGTTGTTTCATTTACAGTGCCAATGAGGCACATATAAATAATCTCAGCTCTCCAACCCATCATGGGAATGCAGAGGCCCAGAGCTGTTTTTAGCTGGAGCAGAACTGTCGTGCAATTTCCTGCATACCATCAGATAAATGTTGCATTGCATGAATTTATGATAGGATTAGAAATAGTTTAAGGGTTTAATAAAAGACAATAGCCTAACTATTCTACCCAAGATGTTTGCAGCATTAACCAATGAAAAGCATGTCAGCATGCCTCATTAATATCAACAGAATTTAAATATTAATTTAAACATTATTTTATCTATATTGTTGCAGATCATGTGTCTCTCAGTTTACAGTGCTATTTTTGCTTCATCGGTCGTAAGAATGAACATTTCAATGGTTTCAGAAAGATTAAAAACAAACTATCCTCGTCTGATTAATTATTACTTCCTATCTACCATCAGATATAAACAAAATTAATTTCCCCATAAGGAATAGGGTGTTATTTTATCTTATCAGTACTTCCAGGCCAAATTACAGTGAAATTTCCTTCATAGAAGAACAGACAGTTCTTCTATAAAGTTTTATCCACCACCACCACCCCCCAAAAAAGGAAAATGGAGCAGATTTATTCCAGCTGTTGGATGTCAAAGTGTTTCTTTGAAGCAAAGACCAGTACCAGCAATTTTGAAAAACAAGCTATTTATATTAGAGTTAATATAGAACTATTTAGAAATTCAGCCAAGGATCTTTCTCAGACCTTCTAATATTAGTGCCAATTATCTTGCCAACTTAATGATAAATATTATACAATTTCATGGACTGAATGACTTGATTTGGAATTCATTCAATTACTTTGTACCTTTCTGGATGGTGCATGGTTTGTCTGAGTAAAACTAAGGGCATTCCATTCTCCAATTCCCTGTTTGCTATTAGTCATGCTTACAAATAACATAGAGGTGGATTTAAAAAAAAAAAAAAAAAAAAACAATGCCTTTTTCCTGCGACCAGGCAAAATCTAGGTTTTGATTAATTTCATTTGAGGTCAGGTTGTCTAAACATATTTTATTCAGGCATACTTGGTTTGGATTGGAACCAGCAACTCAACATTTTATTGTTGAGCACCCAGACAAAGGAGTGGTGTTTGATCTTCAGAATCAGCTAGACACCAAACATGGTCATGAACAAACTTAAGCAGCAGAATGATCAAAATCCTCCCTCTAGCTTGACATTCATTGAGGCACCTGAAAAGAAATTATTCAGATACAAAGGAATCACCATATGAATGGTGCTTCCGCACAGTTTCTGCATATGCTGCCTTGCATTTTTATTGAGATGCGTGAGAAAGCAGGTGCCATTTCTCTCTATCTTTTCAGTAATAGACTTTCCCAGCAGTTAGCTGGGTACACTAATAGCTAGAGAACAGAAACATTTTGATTTGGATCCAAATTCCTAACCCAGACAGTAGTTTGGTATCACTGGCGTTTGTTTTTTCAGATGCGCCAGGCTTTAGACCCAGATTACATTGTCTGACACATCACTGAAATACAAGGGAGACAGAAGACATAAAAAGTCCTTGTCTTTAAGAAAAACTCAGCAGGGAAGGATTATTTTGAGACTGCATCCCCTGAGCCAGAACTGTTCATTATTAACCACAGACTCTGAGGTTGCGATGCAAAATGCCTCATTGAGTTCTGCTTCTAGTAAATATGGTAGTAAATATCACTACCATCATCGTCATCATTATCATGCCAACAACCGGCATGAACTCTCACTTTTCTTAGACTTTATGATGAATGCAAAATAAATGGATTTTAAGGGAAATAAAACTGCATGACCCCCCCCCCAAAAAAATATATTCTTACATGGCTCATATCTGCAGATTTCTCTTATTTTCACAATAAAAGATTAATAAAGGTTGGAGAAAGATTATATACAAAGTTATGCCTAAATGTGGATACATTTGAATATAAGATCCTCTTATTAAAGAAATGGAGGAATCTTGTTAAGCAAGTGCAGACTTTCCCAACTGCCTTTAATAACGCTATCAATAGTAATGGGTGCCTTAGATGTAATCCCAAATAACTGGAGCAACATTTGAAGAGCACAACATTGAGAAAATCACCATCAATCAATTGCAAAAGGTATCTTTACTTGGAAGACCTTTTGATGATACCTTTAACACCATCGAGCAATGAACATTTCTACCTGCCTATTCCAGGTCCTTGGAAAGGACTGGATAAGTGGATAAAAATGCCAAATCCAATTAAATATCTGGCTGTCTGTACAGCCAACCATAATCATTTTTGAACTCTGTTTGAAGATGTGAAGATAACTTAAGAAGTCTGCCGGGAATGCAGGTGGGAAAAAAAGTATTTCATGTTTTGCAAATGAGACCAACAATATTATAATAACTTATTATATCCAATAATGTGTGAGTGTGTGTGTGTGTATGTGTGTGTGTGTGTGTGTGTGTGTGTGTGTGTGTGCCTTCCAACATTTGCCTTGATATAATAAAGTGCGGGCTTCAAGTATTACTTTAAATATAATTATTGTATATGTATGTGTACACACACACACACACACACACACACACACACAAACATATATATATATATATATATATATATATATATATATATATATATATATATATATGTAGGTCTTTGGTTGTTCGGGTTTTCTCCCGCGTAAAATTGGAAGTGTCTTGGCGACGTTTCGACGAAGTCCCATTCGTCATCTTCAGGCTGGTGTTTTCAGCTTCGTGCTTTGAGCAGCAATGTGTGGTCTTAGCTGTTTCTTCCTTTTAACTGCCAGTGGGGGTATGAACTGATTGGGTGGGAGCTTGGCTGTGTTCTGATTGGGTGGAGGTGTGTTCTGAATGGTTAGGGGCTTGGCTGTGCTCTGATTGGCTGGGGGAGTGTTCTGTTTGGTTGTGCTCAGGTTAGTCTGAGTTGCAGAGGGGTTTAAGATTTTGGGCTGCCTTGCTATTTTTTGGCTTCGCGTTCGTGGTCATGCCTCCTCTTCATGGAGGGTGTCAGTTTGCTTCATGTATGGATTGGAGGGGTTTAAAGTGGCTAATGATGCAGCTGTGGTCTGGCTTCTGGTTTGTGGTCGTGCCTTGTCATCGGTGTGGCTTTGGGTTTGTTTTTTGCGTGGATGTGTGGTGGTGACATCCTGTGTGGTTTTTGTGAGTGTGGGTCTGGTATCATTTTTTGTGCTAGGGAGTCGTTTGTCAATAAGGGCGGGTTTCCAAATGGCTGGTAGGCGGGAGGTATCATCTCGCTTGTTCATGCTGTGTGGGCGTTTTTCTATCTCGATGGCTTCTCTGATTATTCTGTTATTAAAATGTTCACTTTTGGCAATGGTTCTGGTATTTTTAAAGTCAATTTCATGTCCTGTGGCTTTAAGGTGTTGGACCAGGGAAGAAGTTGGTTCCTCTTTTTTGACTGAGTTCTTATGTTCTTCAATGTGTGCACTTATTCTTTTGTTGATTTGTCCGATGTATGTGGTGGGAGGCATTTTGATCTATGTGTCCAAACCTGATAATTTATAGAATTTGAGAAAATGAACCATTGCCAAAAGTGAACATTTTAATAACAGATAGAACACTTCCCCAGCCAATCAGAGCACAGCCAAGCCCCTAATCATTCAGAACACACCTCCACCCAATCAGAACACAGCCAAGCTCCCACCCAATCAGTTCATACCCCCACTGGCAGTTAAAAGGAAGAAACAGCTAAGACCACACATTGCTGCTCAAAGCACGAAGCTGAAAACACCAGCCTGAAGATGACGAATGGGACTTCGTCGAAACGTCGCCAAGACACTTCCAATTTTACGCAGGAGAAAAACCCGAACAACCAAAGACCTACATACAAATACCCGCGCCGAAAACTCAGAATACATATATAATATATATATATATATATATATTATTATATATATATAATATATATATATATATAATATATATGTAGGTTTTGGTTTCGGGTTTTCTCCGCGTAAAATTGGAAGTGTCTTGGCAACGTTTCGACGAAGTCCCATTCGTCATCTTCAGGCTGGTGTTTCAGCTTCGTGCTTCGAGGAGCAATGTGTGGTCTTACCTGTCTCTTCCTTTTAACTGCCAGTGGGAGTAGTTAAAAGGAAGAAAAAGCTAAGACCACACATTGCTCCTCGAAGCACGAAGCTGAAAACACCAGCCTGAAGATGACGAATGGGAATTTGTCGAAAAGTCGCCAAGACACTTCCAATTTTACACGGGAGAAAACCCAAATAACCAAAGACCTACATACATACATACATACATACATACATATATATATATATATAACAAAGAATAAAGAGAGAATGGTATAGCTATTTCGAGTTTCTTTAACTCTCTTCAGCCAAACTTACTCTTCTGAGATTTGAACCTGGGCTTACTCAGAAGAGTAAGTTTGGCTGAAGAGAGTTAAAGGAACTCGAAGTAGCTATACCATTCTCTCTTTATTCTTTGTTAGCAACCTAAAAATGTAAAATGATGTCGCAGTTGGCGACTGCTGCTTGTGGATGGCTCTAGATTGAGCTGATACAGGCAAAAGAAAAGAAAAGAAAGATTTCTTTCTCCCATATTTGGGCTGACAGGGTGCTCATTCAAGGTAAATATATCTATATCTATATATATGTGTGTGTGTGTGTGTGTGTGTGTGTGTGTGTGTGTGTGTGTTTTCTGAGGTTTTCGCGGGTGTTTGTATGTAGGTCTTTGGTTATTCGGGTTTTCTCCCGCATAAAATTGGAAGTGTCTTGGCGACGTTTCGACGAAGTCCCATTCGTCATCTTCAGGCTGGTGTTTTCGGCTTCGTGCTTCTAGGAGCAATGTGTGATTGTAGCTGTTTCTTCCTTTTAACTGCCAGTGGGGGTATGAACTGATTGGATGGGAGCTTGGCTGTGTTCTGATTGGGTGGAGGTGTGTTCTGATTGGTTAGGGGCTTGGCTGTGCTCTGATTGGATGGGGAGTTGGCTGTGCTCCGATTGGATGGGGGAGTGTTCTGTTTGGGTGGGGGCTTTGTTGTGCAAGGGTTAGTCTGAGTTGCAAGGGAATTAGAGATGGTGAGTTGTGTTGCTGTTGTTTGGCTTCGCATTCGTGGTCATGCCTCATCTTCATGGTGGGTGTCAGTTTGCTTTATGTATGGATTGGAGGGGTTTAAAGTGGCTAATGATGCAGCTGTGGTCTGGCTTCTGGTTTGTGGTTGTGCCTTGTCATCGGTGTGGCTTTGGGTTTGTTTTTTGCGTGGATGTGTGGTGGAGAAATCCTGTATGGTTTTCATGAGTGTGGGTCTGGTGTCATTCTTTGTGTTAGGGACTCATTTGTCAATAAGGGCGGGTTTCCAAATGGCTGGTAGGCAGGAGGTATCATCTTGTTTATTCATGCTGTGTGGGCGTTTTTCTACCTCGATGGCTTCTCTGATTATTCTGTTATTAAAGTGTTCAGTTTTGGCAATAGTTTTGGTCTTTTTAAAGTCAATTTCATGTCCTGTGGCTTTAAGGTGTTGGACCAGGGAAGAAGTTGGTTCCTCTTTTTTGACTGAGTTCTTATGTTCTTCAATGCGTGCACTTATTCTTTTGTTGATTTGTCCGATGTATGTGGTGGGAGGCATTTTGATCTATGTGTCCAAACCTGATAATTTATAGAATTTGAGAAAATGAAGCATTTGATTAAAATAGCACTTTAACATTTTTTATTTTCTATTTGCCTAAACCGACTTATATCACCAAATCTGAGATCTGAGCACTTATGCAAGTTCACAGCTATGAAAATGTCAATTGCCTTAGGTGATTTGATCTTAATGGCTGACAGTTTAAAAAAAGCAGTGTTTTTTTATAGTAACATAAGAGCAAAGTACTGAAATGTGCAGAATTTATAGCTATGAAAATGCTAAATAACTGATGTGATTTTATTTTAATGATTGAAATTAACAGGAGAGTCCTTGTATCTGTTCATGTCTCTCTTCAACATTCTCCAATCCAAATAAAGCAAGAATGTTTCTGTTCCCATTCATTGTTTTTCAAACATGGCAACTTTATGGCGTGGTGGACTTCAACTCCCAGAATTCCCTAAATAAAGCTAAAGTTGCATTTTCTGAATTTTGCATATATCAAATCTTTAAGGTTGTTTTGGGACAACACAATTTTTCATAGAAAAAAAAAACCCTGCCACATTCAAGGCAAGGTGAATAATTTTTATCCTGAATGAGTTTGGTACAGGTAGTCCTCGACTTAACGATGGCAATTGAGCCCAAAATTTATGTTGGTAAGTGAGAAACTTGTTAAATGAGTTTTGCCCCATTTCATAACTTGTCACATCTGTTAACTGAATCACTGCAGATATTAATTTAGTAACATGGTTGTTAAGTGAATCTGGTTTCCCCATTGGCTTTGCTGGTCAGAAGGTTGCAAAAAGGGGATCGGGAACTCTGCAACCATCATACATGTGAGTCAAGTGTCAAGCATCCAGATATAAATCATGTGACCATGGGGATGCTGCAATGGTCATAAGTGTGAAAAATGGTTATAAGTTATACTTTTTTCAGTGCCATTGTAACTTCAAACGGTCACTAAACAAACTGTCATAAGTCAAGGACTACCTGTATACTGGTGAAGGTGCTGGCCTAGAAACCTGGAGACTGTGAGTTCTACTCCTGCCTTAGGGCATGTAAGCTGGCTGGATGACTTTGAGACAATCACTTTCTTTCAACCCAACCCTTGTATAGAATAGAATAGAATAGAATAGAATAGAATAGAATAGAATAGAATAGAACCTTGGAGGTCTTCTAGTCCAGCCCCCTGCTCAAGCAGAAAGACCTATACCATCTCAGACAACTGACTGTCTAGTCCAGTGATGGCGAACCTTTTAGAGACCGAGTGCCCACACTGCAACCCAAAACCCACTTATGCATCGTCGGGTGCCAGGTGGGTATGGCCCATTGGGTGGGAGTGGCCCATTGGGTGGGAGTGGCTGTGGTGGTAACAGCAGACTGGGTGAGACTAAAAAGTTCAATCAATCAATTCCAACTTTGCAAGATCTTTTTTTTTCCCGTGAGAAGTTGAAATTGACTGATTGATTGAACCTTTTTTTTTTGTACATGGCAGCGGAGGCCTAAAGCGAAAAGGTTTTATAAAACCCAGCTGAAGGCCTAGGACTTGGTCAAAAGTGTGTGTGCCCACAGAAAGGGCTCTGAGTGCCGCCTCTGGCACCCGTGCCATAGGTTCGCCACTACTGGTCTAGTCTCTTCTTAAAAATCTCCAGTGATGGAGCGCCCACAATTTCTGGAGGCAAGCTGTTCCACTGGTTAATTGTCCTCACTGTCAGGAAGTTTCTCCTTAATTCCAGGTTGCTTCTCTCTTTGATCAGTTTCCAACCATTGTTTCTCATCCTTCCCTCTGGTGCTGTGGTGAATAAAGTAACCCTTTCTTCCTTGTGGCAGCTCCTCAAATACGGGAATACTGCCCCTGTTTCTTCTTTTTTTTAGACTAGCCAAACCCAAGTCCTGCAGCCATTCTTTATATGTTTTAGTCTCCAGGCCTTTGATCATCTTAGTTGCTCTTCTCTGAATTTTTTCCAAACTCTCAACATCTTTTTTGTGATATGATGACCAAAATTGGCTGCAGTATTCTAGATGTGGTCTTACTTGGGTTTTATAAAGCAGTACTAATATTTTGCATGATCTTGATTCTATGCCTCTGTTTATACAACCCAGGATTGTATTAGCTTTTTTGGTTGCTGCGGCACACTGAAGTATGAGGTATGTTTGTGCCTTGGTTTACTTACAAAAAATAAGCAAGCAGGATAAAATCTAATAAATAAATAAATAAAAGATCTATGCTATTGCTACTATCATTCTCATGTACTCAGTAAATTTCCCTGTCGCATTAATTGGGTAATAACATTGGTTGATCTCCAGAAGTCCTTCAGGGGACAATTTTGGCTAGTTTGTGGAAGAACATTAACAATATGATCCTATCCATGTCAAATTGGATGTAAGTTCACTTCAATTCAGAAATGAGCACAAGGTAGAAAGATCTTGTCTTGCAGAATCTTGCATTTCAAAAAGAATTTTTTCCCTAAGGTCCCCATGTCTTCTCCATGCAGCAAGAAAAATGTCCAGAGCTGTCAATAAAAAGTATACAGCAATCATTTTTGTGAATATTTAATAAAGTAGCATACACAATGGATTTGCAAAAGTCAGATACCTGAAAGCATTTGTTACGATATATAACTGTAGATTCTTGTAATTTCTCTTACTCTTTTTAAAACTATTTCCATGTTATGTGATAAGGCTTAATCTGTCCTTCGAAGGGAATGTGATCAAAACATACATCAGTTTTAAAGTCAACCCTGCCCTTCTTAAAAATAGAAAGCTACATATATTTGACTTTAGCAATGAAAGCATTTCTTCTTTCCTTCAGTAATCCATTCGTTTTAGAGTTTAACGTGTCTCTTTTTTTTAATGCAAAGCATAAAATAGGGTGGTGGAATGTAAATTAATGAATATATTTAGGACTAGATCTTTGAACACTGCTTATAAGCTTGCTGTCAGAATTAGTAATGCTGAAACCATGTCATATTAGTGTGGCAGAAATGCTGTTTTGCTCTGTGTAAGTGCACAGACCTAATCAGGCTAAGCCTATGGAAATTTTTTTTTTTTTTTCACATCTAGCAACTTGAATTTTAAAATCTTATTCTTTGTCTCACTGAAATTTAACAGTAATTAAGATTGCAAATCAGGCACTGAAACCATGGGAGACTGTATTTATTTGAGAACAACTTTCCAACATCTGGATCCTTCTGAAACATACATATTTATCTGATCGACAGAAGTTTTGGATGCTTGCTAATGGCAATAAGCTTCTAGCAATCTGAAGATGGATTTCTTCTTTGGAAGTACCTAACCTAAAGAAGTTGAAAGAGAAAGATGAAATCCACTCTCAAATGAATGACTCATTTGCTACTACTTATTTATTTATTTATTTATATGCTGCCCATCTCACCTGGAGGTGCCTCCCAGATGGCTTACAATCAGTAAAAACAACTATATAAAACTTTAAAACAGTAACACAAAATTTGGTTTAAAGTTGTCAAAGATGGGGAGGAAGGGAACAAATGCACACAGGGAGGAGGTGGGATGTGTGTCTTATGTTAGTCCATTAACCACCTCCGGAATGAATTTTTTTTTAATGCTAGGGGTGGGCAAAGAGATGTGTCTGCAAACTCTTTTGAAAAGAATGCAGAATTGGTGGCATATTTAAAACATAGGCAATGGTTAATGTCATTACTGATTGCTTATCAAGCTCCCTTAACAAAACAGCTGCTCAGATTAGGTCCTCGCAAGAGATTGCATCCAAGTGCATCTGCCTTCTGGTAGAATTAATAGCTTTGAGGGATTCACCTTCTCTCTATGTTTCTGCCTGACTTTCCAATGCTCCAGTGGGTCAGAAGATTATACAGAGCAGATCTGGTAGGTATGGGGTGAGGGAGACTGAAAGGAGTTCCTGCTACGTAAAAGCTGCATTGCATGACATTGAATATGGCCCAGCTAGTAAGGTATTAATGAAGAAATATATGGATAAGCAGGCACAAGTAAGTATGCTCTGATTTCTGTCTTATTTCTTTCAATGGCCTTGAAAAATAACCACAGGTAGTTCTCAAGTAATGGCCACAACTGAGCTCAAAATTCCTGTTGCTAAGCAAGACAGTTGTTTGTGCCATTTTATGACCTTCCTTGCTAAGTTGTTTAAGTTAGGAACACAGTTGTTATGTGAATCTTGCTTCCCTAATGACTTTGCTTGTCAGAAGGTCACAAAAGGTGACCCGGAGACCCTGCAACCGCCATCCACACATGCCAAGTATCCAAAATTTGATCACATGACAATAGGGATGCTGCTACAGTTGAAAGTGTGAAAAGTGGTCCTAAGTCACTTTTTTCAGTGCTGTTCTAACTTTGAACTGTCACTAAACAATTGGTTGTAAGTCAAGGGCTACCCGTAATATTAAATTTAAAAATATAAAATATGCTCAGATTCTCAGTTAATGTATCTTAAACTCAGGAATTACTAAATTCTGTGTGCTGCTGTTACATAAATAAAAGGAGGCAGAAAAACGTTGTGGGTTTCAATTTTCAGTGACTTCAAGTGTTTCAAGAAGAGAAAGCTTATTTTATGCCTGGAGCACAGCCTCAGTGGTGTATGTGGATCTAGAAAGCAAGTTTGACAAACTTTGATGAGAATTAAACATACAGTAGTATTCCAAATACTGGAATTAAAATTGTGAAAGAGAAAAAGACCACACAAATATAGGCTGGCAGATTTTGGTAAGACACAATATTAATCCAATGTTCAGTTGTGTCTCGCTTCTTTGATGGTATGCTTTGAGAAATATATTTATTTGTGATTTGCCTTCGAAGAACAGAAAAGAATTAAGAGGGTCTTTATGGTTAACATTGGCTGCCAAACTTTAAAGAGGCATTATATGTTTGAATCAAACACTATGACAATGCCCTTATTGTTCAACTGTGGTTACAAAAAAGCCACAACCCCTTCCTACTAATGCAAATTAGGATGTTAATGGATTTTATTTTATTATTATTATTGTTTGATTTTGCTTTTCAAATGTATTTCCTGCTAACTAAGGCAGCAATCTACTTCTTTCTTCCTCTCAGATATTTTTTTTCCCTCCAATTCTGGAATTTCAGCAAAGCAACTGACCGAATTAGCCCTTTCCCCAAAAAATTAAAAAAAAAAATCACCAACTTCGCACCAGAGTCGACCAAGTTGTTCTTCCCTTTTTGAACAGACTCATTTTGTATGGTTTAGATTTCAAAGCTTTGAAATGGGCGTTTTAGATTTCAAAGGTGACACCCTAATTCCAAAGCCAATCAAGTGCCCTTCAGAGCTAATTAGGGTTGTATTTCAAAGCTGGCATTGAGAGTTCAAAGCCATCCCCATTTCATAGCCCCATTTCAAAACAAAGTTCAATAGGCTCTATTCACCAATAAAGCGCCTTTTGTCGTTCACCTACACCCATTGTTTGCAAAGACTTTCTTCTCCAGAGGACAAAGAGTGCTGGTGGCAATAATATATTTGGTTGGATATGGACTTGTGAAGGCATTAACTATGTGAGTGTAGACTTGGATAGAGGTTAAATGTTTTATACCAGATTGCTTCTTATTCAGAATGCTGAAATATTTCTATGCATTCATGTGCAAATGTAAATTAAGGAGCTAATTAAATTGACAAAAAGCTCCTTAATTTATTTATTTTCAGGCAATGTAATCCACCGCACATCCCCTGGACAAAGTTAATCTTTGGGGGGTGGATGTGAAAGTCTGAGTAAGATGCGCAATTATATTGAGAACCAAAGTAAAAATTCTGCCAAACAATTCAGCTTGGTACTTTTCTTCAAAGAGAACAGTTCCCTTTGGCCAATCTTGCAAACATCATTTGCAATAGAAAACAATTAAGAAAATCTAGTAAATTGCTTAATTGAGTATCAGATGTGCTGATCTGATTAAATTTTGATATTTCATTTTTTTTCTTTCAGTAAAATCCATAATTAATAGGTAAGATTAGTTTGGTCTCTCTGTTTAATGTAGAAGAAAAATGGCAGAATCTGGGGGTGGAGTTAAAAGGGGAATCAGTCTAGAATCTGTTCATAGGCACAAGTGAGCTAAGTCCAACCTCCCCACACACACACTTGAATTCCATGGACCCTTAGCTAACTCCAAACAGGTGCTAACTGCTATTTGAAAAGATTCCTATACCTTCATGTGTGCACCTGATACCTGGAACATTGTACATAGGTGTCTAAGAATAAGTTGATCACTGCTCAATGGCTGGCTGAGGAATTCTGGGATTTGAAGTCTACACATCTTAAAGTTGTCATATTGTAAGCTTATATTAACAAAATTTTGCAATTTTGAGAATACATCTTTCCCTCCTCGCCTTTACAGCCCAAGAAACTAGGGAGGGTCCTTTTTCAGGTATTTGCCATGTTCACGTTCCTTCTGCAGGCTAGGCTGCTACTTATACAACCATTGCCCTGGCTGTGGCTTTTATCTCTCGTGGTCATTCCCACCTACCATTACATCCTGTGTTTGATTCTAGGGATGAAAAGAATTGGTAGCAGTGGTAGTGGGAGACACAATCCATTGGGAAGCCAGCAAGAAATATTTATCATGAATTTGTCATTCCAGACACCTTTAGATATCGATGGAAACAGATAGCTTTGATGCCTTTTCTAAAATGCAGGGGTTGTTCCAGAGATGCTTAGAGGAGATGAAAAATTTCCACGATCAACCCTACAATTATTTCTTTTCTATTCTGCCAATGGAAGCATTTTCCAAATTGGCTCCCTTTGGCTGTCTGCCTCTCTTGATCCCCAAGGGCAAGAATTGCTTGGCATTGTTTAAAGGCCCTGTTTGTTTATTACGTCTGAAGGTGCAGAAAAGGGCAGAAGATAACAAGTAACTTTATTGGAGGTTTATTGCTATTAGATGTAGTGAAGACTATTTATCTGAACTGACCCAAGCAGATTTATTATAAGGTAAGCTCAGCGCTTAAGGAAAAGCTCATTCGGCAGAAGTTTCACTCCAGTCAGTGTTTAATGTCTCCTTCACACACTAGCGGCAATTTTAGCTTGTCTCTTGACATTTGTATTGATTTGCAACTGAAGTAAAATCTGCAATATTAGTGTTGTCACTGCCCTTGACTTGACTTAGCCCTGCTTTGCACTATACGTGCTGCCATCCATGCAAGCAGACCAGCTCATTCTTTTGGTCTATTTTTGTGTTGACAAATATATTACCTGCAAATATAAGAATTAGCAAGCAATCTCTCTCATTATTTTTCTCTCCTTGGAAACTGAAAGACATATTTAATTTCCTTGCTTTGAAATAGATCTTGAAATGGGGATGAGGGATCAATTGATTTTTTTTTTCATCCAGGTTATAATTTGCTTTATTGTACAAAAATGTGCAAGAGCAATAAAGGTGTATGAAAAATTTCATTTGTATTTATTTAACAAAGTGAATCTCAAAATAATGTATTTTTAAAGCTGTCATTTCTAAATCTATTTTGAAACTCCATAATTATCGGGACCCATAATGGCATTTATTGATTGGGAATTGTGTTGGGAATTATCATGACGTTTTCTCAGTGTGTATGTATGTGTATGTGTATACACACACACACACACACACACACACACACACCAATTGGAGAAGTACCAGAGCCTGAAAGGGGAACCAGAAAGGATGTGCAGAGTAAAGGCCAAAGTGAGGGGTCCTTAGTGCTCTCTGAGCTTGCTTGTTTTCTTGCAGACATTTCATTACCCTAACTAGGTAATATCATCAGTGCTAGTCCAAAGGCCAAAGTGGCCTCAGTGGTAGTAGGAGCACTCGGGGCTGTGACTCCTAAGCTGGGAGAATGACTCCAACAGATCCCAGGAATTACATCAGAGCTCTCCATCCAGAAGAGCAAACAGCTAAAACACTGTGCAGAACCCTCAAATTCCCAGCCTCTGGTAGAGGACCTGAGACCGAGGAAGATACAGACCATTCATAAGGTTGAGAAGGGAATCTGTATGTTTATATATCACATATATATACCATAGTTCAGACATGCTATACTAACCATATGGAGTAGTCTTTGCCTCAGCTCCAGTTCACTATGGAGGCAGTCTAAATGCTTCCTTGGCTTTTTCAGTTGAACAGTTTGTTTTCTATCTTCTTTCAACATAAATCTTGGGGTGAGAAACACCTTCAATGTCTCATCTGCTAATCTTCTATTAGCTGTATGATATTGATGCCCCTTCCCCTTCAGTCACTAAGCCTTGTCCTCTCTGGCCATTTTGATGTGATTAATAAGAAATAGCTTACAGATCTTCTATTTACTCCAGTAATCCCCTCCAGGATGACACACCTCTATCTGGACCCCAGGTAAGTGACAGAGCCAGGTTTTATGAAAGGCCAGTGTCAGATGTGAACAACCAGATCCACACATGAAGAGTTTAACTAGCCACTTTATTGCTGATGCCTTTTACACAGGAATGTTCCCAGACTGGCGGGTTGTAGCTGGGCCAGACTAAGATTCAATGGCATTCAAGGGGTTGGGCTTGACCTCTTGTGCCTTGGTAAGAATTCTAGACTATTTTCCTGCTTGATTTCTTCCCTTGGTTTGGTCAGTGTCCAACAGCTAAGAGAGTGGGAGCGGATCTTACCTTGACGGTTATGATATTCCAAAGATTGAGTGCCATGGCAGAAAAAGCTGTTTTCTTGGACCCTGCCAACTGAAATTCCTTGACCAACAACATCCACAGCATGTCCCTTCTTTTGGTTTGAGTGGGGTTAGGATTATGGCTAGGATCTCCTTGGTGTGAGACGGTTCCTGCCCACTGCTCAGCATTTGGCTGACCTGATTCCTTTACTGCCTTCAATCATCAAATTTATTTGGGATTTAATTCATATATAGGAACCAGGAAGTTGCAGATTCCTGAACTGTATCATGAGAGAAACATTTAATTCTTGGTTAGCTTGCATCTCCATATACACAAAATCCCAGCCTAACTCCACTCATGATAATTTGCCTGCAGTCCTGTCCTCCTTTGAACAAATCTCTATAACAAATTATCTTTCCTCAATCTGAGTAGAAAATTCTAAGAAAAACTGTCTTAGGTTTGTGTGGTTGATTGCCGTGTCACATCCTTGGAGTATGATCTCAACGCACAGCAATATTTTTAAGCTACTTGAAATACTTAATCGAGTGACATTCTGCAGCATATAACATACAGATGACTTTTTTGTTATTACTTTTGTTAACTACAAAATAAATACTCAATCATTCATACCTTGTTCCTTGAGTTTCAGAATCAAAAGCCTGACATTTACGCTTAAATATTTATTCATATTTGAAACAGCATGATTGCATAATAGCATGAAATCCATGAAAATACAGAGAGAGTGTAGTCTGATGTTTTGATTAGCTATATACTAAACTAAGAAGTAGGAAATGAGGACTACCATTGGTTGAGTCATTCTGAACTGTGTATTTTGGGAGAGGGTGCCTAAATATAATATTTAATATGATTCCCCTCCTTCAAGAATCTGAATTAGACAAATTCATTGGTTCAATCTCCTGTTTGTATTATATTATTTTAACGGTATCCTTTTTGCAGCTTTTGCTTGGCTCAGTACAATTAGAAAGCAGATCAATTACTTGTTTAAAACAACCCTAAATTTTAATTTCCTTGCCAGACCAATATAATACAATTATTTGGATTTACCTTAAGAAACAATAAAGAAAAGGATTTCCTGACTCCCACATATTTTATCTCCTCCAACTTGCTTGAAGTATGAAAGCATCATTTAGAACTGTTTGTGTGCTTAAATGTTGTGCTTCAGTGAGGATACGTGATATCCCTTTAAAGTCATGGACTGAGATAGGAATCTTAATCTTTCTTTCCCTCCAGTATCTTGGTTTCTCTTTCTTGTTCTCTTTTTCTTTTCTTGGACTTAAAAAAAAAAAAAGGCCAGCAATTGTTACAACCTTTGAAAGGGTTAAAGGATTCCAATTAGCTTGCGGGTCATGTATCACACTTGAAGTGCCTAAGCTTAAGGACACACTTCATTGAATTCCATCTAGCAGACTTCATGCTTATGAAGATGTTCCTCTTGATTGCTTTTCATCTAGGCTACAAAACGATTTGGTTGGAGGCTGACATTGATTAAGTGCAAAAGAACCGTGTTTTACTGTGACAGCTGCGAGGCCTCTGTCAACAAATCAATGTGGGTTTTCTTTTTTTGTCTTCTTAACTCTACCATTAGCATCCTGCTGTTCCTAGAGATGAAAAACATCTCTATAGCTGCTTTTGTGATTGACCATTTTCTGATTTTTTTTTCCCCCACTCACATAAATGTTATGGAGAAGAATGGGCCAACCTTGTATTTGAAACATCGGGTCCTTTAGAATACCAAGAAGGGCAGGAGACTTTTAGCTTGTTACAAGAATTAAAAGCCATTTGCCCATGAAGAAATGTGTCCCCACATTATAACAAGTTTATGTAACTGTCATGGGGACAACTGGACTACTTATTTTCAAAATTCAGTTTAGTGTTTATTTTATAAAAAGAAAAGAGCTGTTCTTTTTCAAAGCAATCTGGAAGTCAAGATTCCAGATAGATTCAATCAAAGAAAATTACTATCTGACATAAATAAAGAGCTATTCTCTCCTTAATCATTATTTCATTTATTCCATTGTTAAGCCTTACTGGCATAAACCCACTGAGGTACTTTACACTTCACTTGCTTTTATTTTAAGAGTTTCATATCTACACTAATAATTATCTTGATTTTGATTATATATTCAGCCAGAGGAAGATCTATTTCTCTAGGACATCTGACAGAACCTATTATAACTACCAAGGGTATAAAACCAGGCTGCATACTGGCACCTCTCTTATTTATTTTTGATATAAATGATATATTCAGCCAAGTACTTATATTTAATGGCTCGGTTCATATAGTGCACCACAATGTCTTTTGGTCTGTTTGTAGTGTGGGTTGGTGAGTTGTGGGGGTTGATTCTGAATTTCATCAAGACTTCCCCCCTCCCTGGCTCTAGGTTGCAAAAAATACAGTCTGTTACTAGATGGCAGCAAAGGGTTAAGAGTTTTCTGTAACTCCTTGCTGCCAACTAGTGGCTGCCTGAATATTTGCACCCCAGATCTGATAGACTTAATTGAATCTTCAAACAAAATTAAATTATTCAATTGATTTTGATGAATCTATTATAAATCTGCTGCTAATCCAGAATTAACAGAGTGCAAAACTGTAGCATATATTTGATCACAGAGTGGTTTCCTAGTTCTTTTATTAAAATTTTCAGAAGATTTCTCAACTTATAATGTTATCTGTTCAGATAGAATTCGACTCTTGGAGATTCTATGGGCCAGGTCTCTCCACATCTTCTGATCTTGCATTATTTCTTTCAGTTCTCAACTTATAGGCCAGTCTCATTTTATCCTTGGGTAATATGACTGAGAAAATGATAGCTTCCTAACTTCAGATATATCTGGATGAAACTGATTCTCTGGTCCTACTTTGTCCTAGAATTTATTTATTTATTTATTTATTTATGAGACTTAAATACCACTTTAAGTGCAAGCACTCTCTAAGCGGTGTACACCAGTAAGCAATGTATATATATATTTACATTGCCCCCAACAATCTGGGTCCTCATTTTACCTACCTCAGAAGGATGGAAGGCTGAGTCAACCTTGAGCCGGTGAGATTTGAACCGCTGACCTGCTGAACATAGTCAGCTAAAGTGGCCTGCAGTACTACACTCTAACTGCTGCGCCACCTCGGCTCATTTTTGTTCAGGATGTGGTGCTTTGGTCCCTTTTTGTTGACAACCTGTGCCAGAAGCTAGATAGCAAGAGGGCACAACACTGCCAGTTTTCCTGGAGTTTTAAAATAATTGTTATTGAAAGTTTTAATGCAATAATAAGAACAAATACAAACTAAAATAGAACAGAGGAAAAGAAAAGAGAAAAAGAAAAGAAAAAGCTAACAGTGCAATAAGAAAAAAAGTAGAAGAAATTAGAAAAAAAACAAAAAGATATAAAGATATACACAAATAAAGAAGTCGCCTCTGATATTCTTCATAGCAGTTATAAGTATGATTATAGTTTAACTCTCTCTAAAGTTACATCATGATTCTCTTCTATAATCTGTCTTGTTTATTCATCAAAACCATAAATCACAAGTTCATTTGCTTATTTCATTTTTATGCAAAAAGTCCATTCCATTCACAAATAAATGTACATATTGCCCTTTCTCTAAGCAAAGAAGTCAGCCAGTTCTGTCAGTTTCACCAACCATCCCTCCCTGGTGGGTAATGTTGAATCTTTCCATCTTTGTGCATATAATAATTATATTTCCCAGAGCACTTAACATGGCATTCTTCTGAGTCACCTGGCTTGGCTGGATCTCAGGGGTTCTGTTTTGAAATGTTTGGGGAAGGGTGGTGAAAGGCACTACGGTGTAATGCCTCGATCTCTGGCTTATGATATTCCTCTAGTTTCCACCTTATCCCCAGTGTAGTTCAACCTTTATTTGAAATGACTGGGGTTATCATTTGGAGCTTTGTAGTATTGTTGAATGGTGCTTAATATCATCATCAACAAGATGGATAAGGAAGAAAAACCTGGGACTAAACACAGACAAAGCAGAGGTGTTGTTTGGTTAAATAAATAAAAAAAAGCTCTGAAGTAGAGGTGTGATTGCTCTGAATGGAATTGGACTCTCCAGGAAAAACATATTTACAGCTTACAAATGCTTCTGGCTTCCCAAATATAATTAGATTGGCAAGTGACATGGTAGAAGGAGTACATCTGCAGAATTACAGTTAATGTATCTACTGTAATCTTCACTGGACTATACATAGTTAGCAACAGTTATTTATGGCTAAGTTACAACCCACCTTCATTATTACAATATGCTAAATGTAGGGGTATTCTTGTATTCAGGAATTGCAATTAGTGCAAACTAGATTGGCCAGGCTAGTGAGAGAGGAATCATATTACCACTATAATGAATCAGCTGGACTGGCTACCACTTACCTTCCTAGCATAGTTCAAGATGACAGTATGGACCTTTAAAATCATTAATGACTTAAAACCCAACTATGTACAGCATGAACTTTTCTGCTATGAACCTGTCTAGTACATAGACCAGTAGAAGAGAGTCTTTGGATGATTTACCCACTACCAGAATCCCAATTTTCAGATCTGCAGGACAAAATACTGTCCTATGTGGCTTCCAAGATGCAGAGTATACTCTCTAGGAAAATATGTTTGGCCCCTAATCTGGAAGGCAGTAAGTTTATATTTGTAATGGTTATCATTGTAAGCAGTGTTGATTGCTGAAGAAATAGAAAGGTGGTACAAAGGTGGGCTAAACAAATAAAATTGGATCTGACTCTCGGGGCTCTTCCAATCATGCTGTGTAAAATAATGCAAAAATGGATATTTTTTATTATTTGTATTTACAATGGCTGACATTACTTGGAAAGCTATTTTGGATAGAAAGTCATTACATAAATCATGGTAATCAATAATAAATTCATGGTAATCATGAGTAATCATGGTAATCAATAATAAATAACCAATACTTATGCTGGTTATATGTCGATAAAGATTCTCAGTGATCCAGATAGAATTGTATGGAAGTTGAGTCATCTCAACTTAACTTTTTTTTTCCTTTTTTTGGGGGGGGGGGTTGAAACGATTTACTACTTATCAGTCTGAAGAAGCTACTTGGACAAACATTTCAAACAAAGCAAAAGCCCAGAATTTAAGGGAGAATTTTTATAAAATGTTTTACAGATGGCACCTTGATCCACAAAAGATGTCTTTTATGTATCCTGACTTACAGCCTAAATGTTGGAGATGTGGCTGCCTGGATGCCACTTATTATCATATTTGGTGGTCGTGTAAAAATATAAAAGCTTTTTGGATTAAGATATGGTGGAACATTCAGAGAATTTTTAGAAAGAGGGTAAAATTTACTCCACAATTGTTTTTGCTTGGTATTGTTACTGATTGTGATGCTAAGGAGGTTATATTGATGCTGAATCTGATTACAGCCGCAAGGCTGTTAGTAGGTCAATACTGGAAGAAGGAATCTTTGCCTACTTTGCAAGAGTGGTTTTTTAAAGTATCTTACTTGGCAGAAATGGCAAAGATTTCGGCTTTCTTAAAAGAGCAAACGCAAGAGAAATTTTTTGCTGTATGGGAAAAATGGATAAATTTCATACAATTTAAACTGGATTTGAAAAAATATCATTTAGCTTTTTTATAATTTGTATAAAAATTCTACTTTTTCTTTTTTTTCTTCTTTTTTTGTTTTTCTTTTTTAAATACTTTCTCTTTTTAAGGATTATAATTCTTTCTTCATATATATTTTATTTTTAATTATCTTATAATTTTGTTAATTTTTTTTAATTAAGCCTATATTCTGCTCTGGGAAGCTCCGGGGGGGAGGGAGGGGGTGGTTTGGGAGGGGTTGGGGGAGGATTGTATTGTTTTGTTGTTGTTGTTATTGTTTTTTTTCTGTTTTTGTAAAAGTTTTTTAAAAAAAATTTCAATAAAAAAACAAACAAAAACAAAGCAAAAGCAAAAGGAAAGGAACAAAGTTCAGTTGCCATGACTCAACTTCCAGATACTAATGCTGGCTGTTGTTCTTGTTGTTGTTGTTGTTGTTTTATCTCTGTAGAATAGGCTGATCCTAAATAACACTTCCTGCAACCCAATAAATGGGAAATCTCTCTACTAAACATTTGTCCTAGTTCCGGGCACCCAATGTGGGCTCCAAAATGTGGACAACTCTTAAATAGCAAAGAGTTCCTGAAAATATTTTGCTTCCTTCCAATAGTCATGTGGATTTTTACTGCCAAAACCCCTCTAATTTCCCATTTGGTGCCCTATTGATAATATGGTCTCTTCTTAGCCTTCTTTCTCCAGTGCCTGTGTCTCTGACAGCATCTATCATTTCATTAAAAACAATTTATTGGATAACAGTATTTGACCACTTCCACTGAATGGTCTCTGAAGAAGAATACTCATCATGTTTTTATTGCTGAGCACAGAGAGACAACATAAAAAGTTGAAATGAGAAAAGCTCCCTTATGCCCCCTCCTCCAAGTCATTACTGGTGATTTTGAACTAATGTTATTTATTCCTCTTTGGAAGTGGGGAGAGGATTATTAATTAAAGTTTCTAATAAGGAAAAAAAGCACTATATTTGCTGTTTAGTATAGGAAAGTTACTTGTAATGAACTTGGACCTTGTGGAAATGCATTGAGAGTAATGTCATTATTAATTATTTTAAAAGCCAAAAAAAAAATACTTTTCTTATAAAACTAAGCTCACCTTGCTGCCAGAATGCAGCTTGAATTTTTTGGATGCTCTAATAAAAAAAAATATCTTATTAATATGAAAATGTTTCCTTAAGGTTTTCATGGACCATCAGATTTTCAGGAATCCTTCAGTTAAACTAACCATTAGAATTTCATGTAATTCTTGCTCATTGTACCATGAAGTATATGCCCTTAACAGCATCTTGGTTTCAGACAATTTGTTAAAAAAAAAAAAAGGAATATATTTCTTTTTAGCTTCAGTATATTTTTGAAGCAAGTTACACTTGCTCTATGGTCACACAAGTCCGTTTCAGGATTGTTACAATTTATGAATTAGATTTTACAAAATAAAACCCAAGCACATACCCATAATTAGGAATTATTTTTATAGTTTTGTATTATTATACTTTTACCCAAGAAGCTTAAGGCAAGCTTCACTTTTCCTCCATTTCATGTAGAAAACAATCTGTGGCCTAGATTGACTTGAAAGATAGTAATTGGCCCTAAGTTACAAATGAGTTGCATGGATCCGTGGAGATTTGAGCTGAAAAATAATCATAACACCATTCAATACTGATTCCATAATGTGGTTCCCTTGAATCTGGTATAATATAATGAATGGACTTAGCCAATGTAACTTATAAGTCACAGTTGTGGCTTAGTGTAATGTATAAATTCTGATACTGTGCTGATGCACCTCATTAAAGACTAAAGATAGGCTGTTCCCAGAATCAGCCAAACAAACTCTGTTATGTCAAGACTGAATCTAAATCTATTCCTCTTCCTTTAGGCTAATGCAGCCTCCAGGCCCTCACTCAGAAGTTTGGAAATATCTCTTGGCTTGGAGTTAAGATATATAATTGGGCATCAGTGTCATATTGATGACACCTAAGTCAAACTAAAAATGACCTCAGCCTGTGCTTTCATATATTACATGTTAAACAAAAAGGAAGAGAGAATTAAGCCCTGCGGTATGCCATGTCATGGGTATAACCTTTCACAACGTTTTACTTAACCCATTACAGAGAAAGATGAACCCTTGCAAAACAGTGTCTCCTGCTCTCAGACACTGAACCGGACTCAATAAAGATACCATAACTGATGATATCAAAAGCTACTGAGAGATCAAGAAAGACTGGAATAGAAGCGCCACCCCAATCTTGGCACAGCCATACATTATTGACAACCACACTGTTCCTATCCTGAACCTCAACCTAAAACCTGATTGAAACAAATTTAGGTTGGAGACTAGACAGAAATTGTCCATCTAGCAATGATCGCATAAGGAGAATGCTCCACAGCCTTCTTCAAGGTTAAGGGGGCCACTGTCTTTCACAGACAAGCAGACATTACCAAATGGGCTTAATCACAATTCTCCTCTCTTGTCATCTTAACCATCAAAAAGAGCCTGAGTCTAATTGAGATAGAGGCTTGCTTACAGACTGGAGGACCTCCCTTTCCTTGGAGTCTTGGCTGGTGACAGATCTGAAACCAAGGTGGGTATATTTTCAGGAGGGGAACATTCCCCTTAGAGCTCAACTAGGTTTTGGTGATACAAGCCAGTTTAAGTACTTCATCCACAATTGTGTATGAGAGCAATTTTATTGCAAACAAACCTGGCATTTAGCAACAACAACAAGAATCTGGTGCCACCAAGGACCCAATAACTTGGCTTCAAGAGAAGATCAGGAAGAAGACTTGACCTTCTGTGTAACCAGGCCAGGATGTTGAAAATGAAATCACAACTCTCTTCAGACTATACTTTCCCAATTCCTTTAATCTCATTTTTGGGCATTTCCAACTTGCGTTATGTTTTATGCCTTAGATTCCTCTGAAATATATTATAGATACTAACTGAGCATTCAAGAGCAAAAGAAAGACAAGTAGAGCGTAAATGTTTAGTGATTCTAAACATTTTACTGAGTCCCATTATGGGTATTGTCCATTATATTCATTTTACTCTTAGCGGAATGAGTGAACCAAAATGATTTTTTTAAAAAGGCTAGTGGCTCATTCTTTCCACATAGTTCTTCATTTTAATGAACTATGGTTTATTATGCATACACATTTTCAGTGGCTTTGCATAATAATT
Organism: Crotalus tigris; assembly: GCF_016545835.1. NCBI lineage: Eukaryota > Metazoa > Chordata > Lepidosauria > Squamata > Viperidae > Crotalus > Crotalus tigris. The sequence continues at coordinate 562,622 of NW_024096493.1, read as the reverse complement.
TAACATTTGCATATATCATAATCATACTATGCATAATCTATTTCTCCCATGTTAAGTGTGTGTGTGGGGGGGGGAAACAATACACCCACAACATCCGAAACAAATGCCACACAAAATTCTGCAATCTTTAGTTCCACAAATGTACTTTCACATTCCTCTATCCAATCTCTCCCTTGGATGCCTCAGAGAAAAGAAAATATTAGGTTGTAACATATAGATTCTTTGAAATTCTTGCTTTAAATAACACTTGTGGTTAAACCCTTAGGCTCCAACCATTTTTCAATTGAAGATTAAATAAATTCAGGAGATTTCTGTAAGCGTCCGTAGATGCCTCCAGGGGAATAATTCCAGGTTCTGTTCTGCAGATGGGTGTTGAGGCACTTCCGTATATAAAACACAGCAGCACAGGTTTCTCCTCAGCATTTCAATCTATTCATTAAAACTAGCTTGTCAGTGGAATGCATTTTCAGTTAACTCGGTTACATCTGGCTAAGGATAACACTGCAAAAGCAATGAATATTTGATTATTCCATACTTTGCCCACATTGCTTTTGCTAACCACTGACCTGAGCTAAATCTTCAGGTTCTGGAGGCATATAAGTTACAGCTGTACTTGTGGGCTACCCAAACGAGGCAGGAAAAATAAAGTAAAATAGATAGAAAAGGCACAGGCTGTACACTGCTGAGGTTATTATTATTTTGTTGTTGTTGTTGCTGTTGTTGTTCTCAATGACATTTCTCATCTTGTGAAAGAAACATCACATCAATCTCGCTTTGTTATGAAGGAGGGGGAAGGAGACGCTGTAGAAAGAAACTAGATTTCCAGACCTTAACAAGTCTCAAACTGCCATCCTCTGCAGAAGTACACTATATATGAAAAACCAGCACTAGGTGTGAAGACACGTATTGAAATTATAAACTGAAGAATATCATACAGAAGAGTGGTGAGAACACAGATAGTTAGTATAAGCCCAAAAGATTCTCTTAGAGATGATCCACAACCTTGATCTAATAAAGATAGATCTAAATCTAATTTAGAACTAAAAACATGTACCACCAACAGATTTACTTTTAAAGAAAAGGTATGACAGAGAAAAGATGTATGAAGAGAAGTCTCTCTCTCTCTCTCTCTCTCTCTCTCTCTCTCTCTCTCTCTGTGTGTGTGTGTGTGTGTGTGTGTGTGTGTGTGTGTGTGTGTGTGTTTGCTCAGTAAAAACTTAAATTATTTCTAGCACAAGTTAGGAATATCTAACTATCCCAAGTAGAGGTCACCATGCTCAACTTCCAGAATCATGTATTCTGGAAAATGTATTGTTGATGAAGAGTTGCCAAAAGATAAATTGAGGCTTTTTGACCATTTTGTGGATCATTATCCAACAGTGAAATATTTTCCACCATTGAATTAATTTCTCTCAGATGCAGTATATTTGGTAGTGGAACAGAATCTTTTTTTTTTCATGAAACGTGTGTTTTCCCAAAGGTTTTATAGAATTAGAAGTTCCTTGGCTAATTATATGTTGAGAGTGCCTTTTCCCTTCATTGTAAAATAATATTTCCCTGTCTGAACTCAGCTTTGGATACTGAACTTTAGGTTCATAAAATACATTATTTGCAGGCCTCAGGATTTTGTATCTTCATTTGTGAATATCTTTCGGGATATAAGATTATGCTAAAGAAATGCTGGGTTGACATAGAGGTTGGCATAAAAACCTCATAGAAAATGCCAAACATGTGATTTTTTCTTCTTTCAATTCTATTGACGTTCATTTGTCATATCTGACTTCTTTTGTACAACTTTGGAGAGATCACAAAAAGAGATACAATAAAAAATAAAGGCGGAATTAATATAAAGAAGACTTGTTTGTTTTCTATAATGTAAGAAGACATCGTTTTCAAAGATCCCAGGGTGTTCCCTGCAGATTTCAGTAACAGAAAATTTATGTAAGAAAAGTTCCTACAGAAACCATGCACAGCAATTGCATTTTCCTTTCCCTTGTTTTTGGAGAACAAAGGGCTGCTGCTGCTGAGACAAATTTGAAAAATCATGTTCCAGCTGAGGGAAGCTTAGCCCTGTTTCTAGCGAGAAAAGTTTCATTATGAGCTCCCCAGGGAAAGGCATACAACAGTTGGCGTTAGATTTGCAGGAGTCCCAAGTTGAACTTTCCTGCTGTATTTGCACCTGCAGATGTGATGGAGCTGTTGATTCCAATGGCTTCATGCCTGGCTTTAGAAACAACAAGGAACAAATACGGTCAACACCAGGATGGCACCCATAAGGAAGCCTTGTCCTCATTCTCACAGCCATCTTCTAAGACAGTCACGATATGCATTGACATACTGTCACCACATATCACCATCATCATCACCATCATTCTTAGGAGGGCTTTCATAGGACTTGCCAATCATAAGTAAGAAATAATTCAGCAAACAGATTGTAGGGGCTTTTGAATTAATATCACCCTGAGCTCATTTCATTCCTGGTATTGACACAGCCTGCTTCAAAAGTTGTGAGATTTATTTATTTATTCATTCATTCATTCATTCATTCATTCATTCATTCATTCATTCATTTTTGACATGTACCAGCACAAGCCTGGCCATGCAGTTTTTCTACTGAGCTTTAATTTCTTTAGGTAATGACATGTTCCTATTGGTTATTTGGAGACATCAGTATCTTTTCCCCCTCTTGTCTTTGTTGCCTTCTGTAATGGGCAGAACACTGAGGAGCAAAATTAAGGGGCACAACCAAGACTGTGATCAGATAATAGAAATCTTAAGTCCATGGTGGAAATCAAGTCAGACAGGGCTCTCCCTACTTCTGACAAAGATAAGGGGAAGGAGGGGGAAGTATATTCAGACTTGCAAAATTCTGTTACTCAATAATAAATGCAGCATTAGCATTCATAACTTTGGTTTCCTAGTCTGGTCCACCTTGAAGCATTGTCATCTTGACAATGAACATTTTTTGAGATGGAGAAGGAGAAAAAGTCATCTAGATGAAGTCTGAATTCAATGTCTTTTGTGGCACAGGTATAAGGCATTATGTGGTTTCCTTCTACATTGCTAATAAGCAGGTTTTTTGAAGGATCAGTTCCTATACATATAAGCAACTACCAGACTAATGGTTAGGGCAAGTGATAACTGGTTAAACAGGATCTGCAAATCACTGGACATTTTTCATAGACCAGTTGCAGTGAACACTTGACCTTCAGTAGTGGACACTTCTTTTCCCACCCTACTCCCTAGATAAAACCATCAAGAATGCTGCTAATTTCTTCTTCCAGTTCAACTAGTGATAAAATTATGGTGTATTTCTCTCTTTTGCTGGCCAATGGTGAAGATTTGAAGAGATCATACATGAAGGCATCTCAAAGGGGGAAGAGGGCTCATAAAAAGTGTCTAGCAACAGAAGACCCTTTTTATGAGCCTTCCCCCCCCCTTGAGATGTTTTGTAATACCCATTCTTAGAAAGGGAAATGATTTTCTCATTTCAGTGGGAGGAGTAAAGGGGTAAAGAAGCAGGGAGACCCACCATTTAGGAGCCCTGCATGGCTCTATCTGGATAAAATATATTGCCAGTATTGTTTTCAAAACATAATAACAGATTGAAATTTGGCATCAATCCATTTACAGTTACTATGTGGAGGAGCTCTTATTCGCTTTCTAAAATTCAAGAAAAAGATAAATAATCCATTTTCTAAATAAATTCCAGGCATTGTTTTAAAATGGTGTTTCTCAACCTCAACAACTTGAAGATGTGAGGACTTCAGCTCCCAAACTGGCTGGTGAATTCTGGGAGTCCACACATCCTAAAGTTTCTAAGATTGAGAAAGTCAATTTTAGAAAAAAGATCTCTTTTTTTAAGTTTTCTTCCTAAAGTAGGTAGTGTATGTTGAATGATAAGTACGAGCAATTCCACCTTGGAATGGATGAGTTTTCTTTCATCTTGCAGTGACTTGTCCAGGTGAAAAATGTAGGTAGAAATAGACCTGTTCATTGCTGCCATCTGTGCTATGGCTCAGGTATGATTTTGTGGATTGTAGCACCAACATGAAAGAATCCATAGACATATTTGTTAGCTTGTTGCAGGAAAAGTAACACTTTGGAGTCACCTTAAAAGCTTACAAAATTTGTTCTGACATGAAAGAAATCTTTGAAGTACTCAACAGACTCTTGAGGTATATCTATTTGAAGATTCCCTTTATTTGCAGGATTGTTTACTGTGTTCAGTCCAAGATCAGTTAGAAGATGAACACACACAAAAAGAGTGCAGGGAGCTTAAAGGTCAGCACTTGGACAATAGATTGAGCAACACATAGATACGTGATCTTCCTTGCTATGATGAGATGCACTGTCTTTCCATATCAATTATCATTACTCTTCCATGAATGAAAATTTCACGCAGTGCAAATTTGCATATTCTTTTGCTCTCCCTTGATGATGTTTTCCTTTTTCTTTCTTTCTTTGTGGCAAGGGAAACCTAACAGCTACAGTAGATAAGCTACATCTTTGTCTGGAACTCATAAATTGCTTTGCAAAGGAGTGGCACACATTCAGACAACATAAGAGGTCTTTCAAAACACTGCACTTGTGCCAATCTAAGGATTAGCACTAGTCCATTATATTGCCATATTCTTGAGTTTCTGTGGCTTGTTTTTTGTGCTTACTACTTCTTAACCTCTGGCTCAGATTTGGAGCCAAGAACAATTGTGTTTCAAGGTTGTTGATTGTTGATTGTCCATTAGTGAGAATTCTTACTTCCTCTCAACTTGGCTTTTCCCTCTCATTAATGAGGTCAAAACTCCATGGTGGCATAATGCTTTCCAAAGGGAGTGTCTTTCGTCATCCTGCTGGTCAAGATATCATAATGTCTAGAAATGTATCATCACACTTTTAACCAGCATTATTTTATTTTCTCAGAGCAAAAACGGAGGAAGATAATGCAATGGATGGAGTGGGTGATGACTGAAGATAATGTTCAGTCAGGAACAGCAGGTGGGAATGTTAGCCACATCATTGCAAAAATGCTGAATATGCTTGCAGGGAAAAAGGAGGAAACACTAACATTAAATCTTCCCTGCTTCCCCACGCCCCACCCCTACAGTTCAGGAGCCAGGAGCAAAGGATGAGTAATACAGAATAACAGAGTTGGAAGAGACCTTGGAGGTCTTCTAGGCCAAACCCCTGCCAAATGGCTATTCCAGACAAATGGCTGTTCAGTGATGGAGCACCCACAACTTCTGGAGGCATGCCGTTCCACTGATTAATTGTTCTCACTGACAGGAAATTTCTCCTTCACTCTAGGTTGGATCTCTTTCTGAGAAGCTTCCATCCATAAAGAGGGTGTCCGCTCCTCTATCATTTGCTCTGTCAAATGGCAAAGGGAAATTTTCTTATTTCCTACAGGTGATCAGGGCAAATTACCAAATAAGTTTTCAAATCCCCTTAAATGGTTTTTTCATGGGATCAGCCAGTCAGCCCATAAAGAGAACTCACAGTAGCCAGACACTGTTGTCTGTCAATTACTCAAATGCTTGTTACCTTCAGTAAATTTCCAGAGGTAAATACTACACTGTTCAAACATCGTTTTCATTTGTAGCTGTTCTCTGTGGAACATTTTATTGAAATAGTCTTTTTTTTTTTCAGCTATCATGGTCTCCATAATCTTCCTGGTCACTATTCACACTGACCATATCAAATATGTTGGCTGTACTTTAAGGTCACAGCTATGTTATATACTTTGATATGTAAAATTAACTTAAAATTAACAACACTGCCACGTCTTTTTTTTTCTTTGCTCCCCTTGTAGTACTTTAGCCTGTGTGTTAATTATGCCTTTTCACTTGATCTTGAAATAAAATGACATTTAAGTACAACATCTAGTCAAGGAGTACTTCAGTAATGCCTGTTGATTTCAATTAGATATAAGTGGCATTTATTCTGAGGACAGCAGTTCCTCCTAGAAAGCAGTTTAGGGAAGGATTTCTAGGGTGTGCACCTGTTCATACTCAAAGGCAAAGTAAAAAGTGAGCAATTAATATTTCAGGAAGCAAAATACAAAGCCAGGTCAGCACAACTGCAATTAGGAAATAAGTCATCTCTTTTTACACATGCTTTCATTTTGCTGCCCCCATTTTGTTTAAGGGCCTTCATCACAAGATCTCTTTAAATCCGGCCCAGGGATTTTCTTCAAAATATCATGGGGGGGGGGAATTTTTATAGCAAATGGCAATGAATATTTTATTCCCATTCATTAAGGACTGAATTATAATGATGAGGCCTATTCCAGTGCATGAATCCTGGAACTGTTCCTGTCAGGCAAGAAAAAAATGCCACAGGGGGACTTTGTCAAAATAAATGTAGTCTTTATTATTATTATTTTTTCAGGTGCACTTGGGAAGATACTATCATAAAGAAAAATGTGCTGAACCTACATTGTTTCTTTCTAGCTAGGCACCTGTAGTTTTTTAGTTTTTCTTCCTCTTTCCCATACAGGCAGTCCTTAACCTATGACTATAATTGAGTCTAGAATTATGGTCATAAGACATGTGCCCAATTTTATAATTTTTTTTAATGATCATTAAATGAATCACTGCAGTTGTTAAGCAAATCCATTCTCTGAAATGGATGTATTTTGCTGTAAACTGGAAGTAGACACTGGTTTCTGGCAAATATATATATATATCATAAACTATGCTCAAATGACCATGGAATGCTGTAAAATGGAGGTCAGTTGCCAAGCTCCCAAAATGTGATCCTGTGACCAGAGAAAAAGGTGGCCTCTGAAATTTTAAACTGCCTGGGGAGATCCATCATGGCTTCTAATGGTTGCTGAGCAACAGGTGTAAATCAAGGAGTACCTGTACCACTGTTGAGGTACAGATAATCAAAATGCCTACCAAGAAAAGCTGTCCAACTTCATGATGAAATGATATCACAGGATTATACAGATGGACAAGTTCATCTTGGCAAAAGACTATTTGGATACCCAACGAATCTGGGGCATTCGGTGTAATTTCAAGTGTTTGGTGCAGAAATCTTGCAAAACTAGTGTGGTTTTTCAGTGGCACCAGGTGAAGGAGCACAGGAGAGAATGCAAATAAAAGTGAAAACATACCACATAAATCTCAAATGTAGAGAAACTCACTCTGTTTTCATTTTTTTTTATTTGTTTGACATCCATCTTATGCACCTTAGCCCTGAGCAGCTCTCAAACCACAATCAAAAGATCCCCAAACCATCAAATCATAGGAGAAAAAAAACTGCTGCCCCAAAGATAACATTTCCTCACATGTCAGAATTTCAACAGAATTTGCTGGACTCCAACTTCACTCTGTCCCAATGCTTTGGGTTCCAGACCTGTCCTTTATTTGTTTCATTTCATTTGTTTTTTCTTCATTTCATTTACCTTATTTGCCGGCGTATAAGGCGACCTGGCGTATAAGACGACCCCTGACTTCGGCGCTGATTTCCATGCCCAGAAAGTCATCTTATCCACCGGAAACTACCGTAATTTCCAGCGTATAAGACGACTCGGCATATAAGAGGACCCCTGACTTCGGCGCCGATTTCCGCGCTTTAGAAAGTTGTCTTATACGCCAGAAAATATGGTATTTTTTCTCCATATTGCTTATAGGATGTCCTCTCGTAATGTTATTGCCTTAACAACTGTACTGTTGAATAGACCAGGCTGAAAAGAGTGACTAAACTTGAAATCATCCAGTAAGTTTCACAGTGCAATGCGAAATGGATCAACCTTAGCCACTCTGTTCCCCTGCTTTTGGTCCCACCTATGATATCTTTCCCCAACAGATTATTTTCAAGAGAATGCAGCCTTTGGATAAAAGATGATTGCCCATCTATGAAATAAATACAGCTTCTAAAGCAATATTACTGATTTGCAGCAAGGCTTTTTCTCAATGGCATTTAGAATGACAATATGACTAGCCTGAGGATGTTCCTCTTATAAATATTTTTTTTAAAAAAACAGCTGAACATTTCTGTGCAGAAAAGAACAACTTGGTTTGTTTTCAACTTTTAGATGAGAATAATCCATAACTGGAGTATTATATCCATATTCTCAAGTGATGCACCGCAAATGTGTGATCATCCTGAGATCACTTATAGAAATTGAGTTAGCACACTTTATTTTGACTTCTGCTGCTTTGCAAAGCTGTCTACTAAGAACATTTGATCCCCTTTCCTCGTGCAACCCTGCTCAGAAGCAGATGTGCTGCTCCATCGCAAATCACTTTGCCAGTCATGATTGAACAGATCATTGAAAGAATTTCTCCCCCCCCACACACACACTTCACATCACCACATTTGACAGGCATGTGGGAAGTGGCATGGCTGTTCATAGGAAGCATGTCAGAGGGTCACAAGCTTTTGGGAGATGTTGAGACATTCCTTGTTTGAGGTTCTAGGAGGCTCCAACTGTTCTGGTTCTTGGGGCAAAGGGGGATTTTGCACTTGCAGACTTGCCACTCTAGGGAGCATGAAGTACCACATGGGCCTAATGATACATGAAATGTAGTGACATAGGCAGACAAGCTGACAAGATAGTAATAGCACTTATACTTATATACCACTTCACAGTGCTTTATAACCCTCTCTAAACCAGGGTTGTCAAACTGCCGGCCCATGGGCTGGATGCATCATGGCGAAACCACATCCACCCCATTGCTGGCAATGGAAAAAAAGTCACAATACGTCATGATACGTCACGTGATATTGTGAGTTTGACACCGCTGCTCTAAGCGGTTTATAGAGTCAGCATATTGCCCCCCTACAATCTGGGTCCTCATTTTACTGACCTTGGAAGGATGGAAGGCTGAGTTAACCTTGAGCCAGTGAGAATTGAACTGTTGAACTGCAGGCAGCCACCAGTCACTGGAAGTAGCCTGCAGTACTGCATTCTAATCACTGCATCATCAGGGTTCAAGTAAAAAAAAAATTGCCTGACTTCAAGGCGAGATGAAGTCATCCAAACCCATTATCCCTCTTCTGAAGGAATGATTTTTTTTTTTCTTCAGAGCTCCTAAATCTAAGGAAGGTTGACTACTACATAATTTTCTGAAATCAGTTCTGAATGAATCTTCTGAAAATTATCTTCTTTCTCTTATTTACAGGAGAAGAAAAGCCCTAAAACACTGTGGTTTTTTTCATTGTCAGATTATGGCATTTTCGACTTTATGATCACAGAAAGAAGTTGGGTGTTTTTGTTTTTTTAGAGTTGCTTTGTAATGTTTTCCTGTTGCTGAATGCATTTTTAGTTAGTTAGTTTTGCACAGAGATTAAGTTTTACTGTATCGCGTCTTTTACTTCTTTTTATTGTTTTAAACTTTTTTTATTAACTGCCCAGAGGACATTCTTTATTGGATAATAAAAACATGATCTAGCTCAGTAATGAACTAATTAGTACACACCTCTCCTTCTCTCTTTCTGCATTCTCCCTTCTTCATTTTTAAAAGGCTCATTTCTAGGGTGGCAGCTTGGTAGATAAAGAAAAAGGAAGCAGTTTTCTCATTAGCAGTTTCTAAACTACAGAACTATGTTTTAGGAAGGTCATTTTCTCCATCCATTCTTTAATCATCTTTTCTCCAAGATAAAATGGCCAAGCAAACCAGAAGTACATTTACCTGAAATATAATTTGTATGCTTTCCTTGGTTTATCTGCGGTAGGTGACCATTGTTTTATGTTTAAGGGCAAGGAAAGGTTATGGTGCTATAATACAGGGTGTCCTTGACTTATAATCATCCATTAAGGTACCATTTGAAGTTACAATGGCACTGGGAAAAAAAGGCAATCAGTCCTTGCACTCACAATCGTCATGGACTCCCCACATTCATGTGATCAGTCTTTGGATGCTTGCCATTTATTTACAATAGCTGTGACACCGTGGGATCCTGTGATCATCATTTGTGACCTTCCCAGCTCGCTTCTAACATGCCAAATCAATGAAATAAGCCAGATTTGTTTAATGACTGCATGATTCACTTAACAACTTCAGTGGTTCGCTTAACAACCATGGTTAAAAAGAGTCATAAAACTGGGCATGTCACCTAACAAATGCTTTTGCTTAATAGCAGACATTCTGGTCATAAGTTGAGAACTACCTGTGCTATATACATCCAATACTCTTTCTTTACATTTGACCACTTCCTTTCTCTCACATTTCTCTGTATAATTTCGTTATCAGCCCTAATCTTAGGTATTTCTGATACTTAATGACTATATATACACTAGAATAGCTGTTTTTCATTGGGGGGGTTTCCTTTTGTAATATAAGTGAAATTTGTATCCTGCTTTTGTCCAGTGTATATAAGAACACTGTCAAATAATATAATTACAGTGACTTCAGTGTATAAGAGTGAACTCTGTTGCTTCATATGGGAAAGTGAGCACCAAACTGCAATGACAAAAATCTGCCATCAACACTGATTACTATCTTTGCCACGGAAGCTGCAAAAACACAATGACTAAAAAGAAAAAGAAATCTAATCCTTATATTATAAAATTACCCAAAGATATTGCACGTATAACGCTGTCCAGAATGCCGTGGTTATTTCATACCATTGATTAAATATCCCTTGTATGTTGTACACAGAAAGATATTTCTGCAATTTAAAGATGCTTCATTTGCATTTTGGGGATAATTAATATTTCTGTCAGTGAAATTCCCCATGATTAGGTTTGGCTGAGATTTGTAGAAGTAGTTTTTCCTCATGGTGGCCGCAAGCGTGAATTCCACTTAAAGGTGAAGAAATCATACTCTCTGCTGCACATCTTTTAAACAAACTCTTCTGCACAGTAGAAAGGTGATAGAAAAACTTCTAAGGCACAGTAAGAGACTTTTGCTTTATCTTTGTAAAAGGAGTTGTGCTCTTCTTATCACCTTTCCCTTCATCTTTTCTCTTCATGAAAAATACATTTAAAGCCAGGAAGGAGGCAGTGGAGGGGTGGGGAAGCAGCTGTATTCCTTCAATCCATTCTCCTTGCCTCTGGATACAATCTCCAGACTCTAGACTTTATAAGGAAAGATCGGGAATACTCCATCTGAAAAGATCTGGAGTATTTTGACCCAACTATGTTAGCCAATAAAGAACATTCAAGTGCAACAGAGGTTCCAACTTCAAGCTTCAAAGCCTTTCAGAATGAAAGAATCAATTGTCTGCCATGCGCCTGAAGGTTTAGATTCATAATGTCATATGTCTGCCACAAAAGGCCTTGCTAGCAAGGAAAAATAAGTCTGCAGTGCTGTAATGAAAAAAAAAAAAGCTATCTTCTAACCACAACACATACTAGAATACATTTTCCTTCCTCACTGCAGGCACCTAGGAATCCCCTCAAGTCATTCTGTTTGAACAGCGTTTGATGGATCCATTTTGAATCCCAGCAAATTTGCTTTTCCACTCATTCCTGTTACATTATGGAGATGGAGCTTACAAAATCAAGAATAGTTTTCATACTGAATATGTACAATCATGACACGAATAGCAACAAACCGTGATTTGCAAACCTTAATTTCTGGGCTCACTCATTATGTGAACTGAATCTGTTTTGCACTTGTAGTTATTAACTTTAGCTGAAATCTGCTCCAATACATTACTGCTCCTTCTATCATGTCAGTTAAGAATATTCCTTTGTCCATATACTACGTCAGGGGTCTCCAAACTTAATAACTTTAAGACTTGTGGACCTCAACTTCCAGAATGCTGGCTGGGGAATTCTGGGAGTTGAAGTCCACAAGTCATAAAGTTGTCAAGTTTGGAGACCCTTGTAACTACATCAATACTAGAATTGTGTGCAGATAATGTTTCTGGTGTCCATCTATTTTGTCATTTTATATTTCATAGAGATTAATCAGAGTTACATCCAGAATTTTGGGTCACATCATGTGGTACCATCCACTTTTCTTCTCATGGATTCTACTGCATTTTATTCTCCCTAAAGATTCTACCTGATTTTGTTACATCCGCAGATTCTGGTTCAAAATACAAATTCAGCACTTCAGATTTAGTTCCAAAGATTTAGAACTTGAGAATGTGCAGGAATGCAAATAAAGCACCTGTCTACAACTTCTTAAAGCAGCAGCATGCAGCAATTCTAGGAAAAAATGCAGCTGCTTCAAAGAAGTGCAGATGGAGGGTACATTCACACTTTTCCATGCTCTAAAGCTCCTTTTAGAATTGAATCCAAAATGCTGGACAGGACTAATGTTTAATATGGTATACATCTGAATTTTAAATAATTTTATTTATTGTAAGAAGTATATATGTGGCCAACTTATAGGCAGAGTGAAGGGGGGAAAAGTGATGGGAAAAAAAGGAACATTCCTTCACTTATCCATGTATAGTTGTCTCAAACATCATGTCCTCTACACATCTGTCCAGGATTCATTGTACATTAAATATTAAACATAAAGGTATTTCCATGAGTTGACAATGGTCTCTGTATCAGAGAAAGAATAGTCAAAGCTATTTAATATGGACAATTACGTTTGGAAAGGCAAATGGACTTTTGCTTTGTAATAGATTGGAACACAAGACAGAAGTTTGGCTATCAAATTGTTTGCTTCGAGTTTTTCAAAATTGTCTACTGCTGGAAGATATTTATGTTATAAATCCACACTGGAAGAAAACAAGATCAAGAGCATACAAAGGTAAGTGCTGAAAGCCTTCTTAAAATCAGTTGTAATTCTGGATGTTAGAACTACTTACGGAATACTTACAAAGTTCATAGCTATGGTAGCCAAAATGATGTAGTACAGGTAATCCCTGCTTAGCAATCAAAATTGGGACTCGCAACTCCATCACTCTTCACTGTGATCACTAAACAGAAAATCCCATGCCCACAATGGGCTTGTGACATTATTTCCCATTTGGCTGTTAGGTGAGACATCACATAACCACAACTTGCAATTTTGCTTCTGTGTTCTCCATTAACTTGCCTTGTCGGAAGCTCACAAATGGTAATCAAATGACTGTGTCAGAATGACTTTCAACTGAAATTCCTGTCCAAATTCTGATCATACGTTGAGGACTATCTGTACAAAGGACGTTTGTTCAACAAGGATGTTATAAAGAAGATGGCTTAAAAAAGAGAGTCAGGATGGCAGTTCTTAATGTTCAATCAAAACCAGCAGTTATCCTAGTTGTTTATGTCAGATAGATGTACAAAAGAAAAAAAAAAAAAAGATGAGGCTTTGATTACATATTCAGGACCCCCTTTACTTTTTTTACTTTTTTTGTAATATATTTTATTTGTAATATATTTATTATTTAAAAAACAAAAATCACTTCATAACTGGTGAACAGTGTGTTGTCTGGGTTGTATTTGTAAAACAATCATTAACAATTGATTTCTATAATCCATAATCCACATAATGGTTTTAGTTGATTTTTTCCCAAAATATCCTCTTTTGCAAACATTGAGTTAATACAATTCTTATTGTTTTGATAGATAACAATTAAATATATATTTTCCCAATATTCCTAAAAATAATAATCACATCAATATAGTATTTCTTTTTTATCCAATCATTCCGGTTGCCTTATCATAGATCCTGTTACAGTCCTTATTTTAATTTGTTTCTCCCACCAAATTCTAGGTATTCTTACTGGTTAAGATTTTCTCAAAAATTAATTACGTTTAAAAATTTAACTCTATTTTTCCATATGAACCATCTCACACTTTTACATTTCTTAAGGAATAGATAAAATAATGGGGGGGGGAGAGAAAGGAGAGGAAGAGTAAAGAAACATAAAAAATATCATACCATTTAAAATATGTATCCCTCCTAAGCTAATATATATTTATTTCCTAAATTTCTTATTCTTTTTACCCATAATTAAAAATATGATTAATCTTTAATACATCTAGTCATCTAATCCTTTACCTCTTATTCAAAATATTTTTATCCATTATAATTTTCTTAAATTAAATCACATTTAAGTATCTCAAACATTTCCTTTATCTAAGTCATTTCAACTTTTTTATATTACTCATAAAGAAAGAGAACAAAAAAAGGAAAAAAGCATACTATATTATTTAGGGAATTCATCCCTCTTAGAATGACATATATATTCCAAAACTTTTCTATTTCTTTAACCATATTCAAACAAATGTTTTTTTTTTTTTAAGTATTCTCTCTGGTAAGTCCCATCATCTATTTTCTTGGTTTCCACTTTGGTCTTTTTCTTTTGCCCAGTATCAATGTATTTTGCTGAATCAAAAAGTTTTTCCATATGTTCATAAATGTTGCTGTAGATATAAAAAGTAAATCAGGTGAAGTGTCTTTGTACGGGGCTTCTGCCTTTCCACGTTTGTTGAAAATCTTTTCTTTCTCTCTGCTTCTCTTATCATTTCCTTTCTCTCCGATGTTCCTGACATCTCTACAGTCCATTTTATCCAATCTGTTTTCTTGTCCTCAGATTTATTTTGTAACCCTAACCTTAACCCTACCCCCCTTTTATTTCTTTAAACCTACCTGTATATCTCATGATATGAAAGAATGAAAGATATTAAGCTTAAGATAACATTTATTGTCATTTTTTATTGGGGCACACTGGCACACATTAAAAATGAAATTCTGTTGCCTGCTCTCAAAAGTGTACACATACATAACTCACATATAAACATGTTATAAACAATATATGTATATGCCTACACCCTTACATATAAATATTAATCACTATCCATCTTGAATACATAGCAGAAAGAGGAAGCTTGAGAGCTCACAAGTTTAATACTGTATGGAACAAAACTGTGACTCAATGTGGATGTTCTGCTTCAGATACCATGAAGCCTCCACCCAGAAGGTAACAAGGAAAAAGGTTGTGAAGAGGATGTGTAGTGTTCAGACAATCCTGTGGACCCTGTAAAGCAGTGATTCTCAACCTGTGGGTCGCAACCCTTTTGGGGGTCACACGAGCCTTTCACAGGGGTCTCCTAAGACCATCGGAAAACACATTTTTCCGATGGTCTTAGGCAGGGCTTGTCAACCACTTTCTCTCCCTCCCCCCCCCCTCCGCTCCACCTCACTTGTTTGTGGAAAATATGCTACTAGGCGGCAGTCTGCATGAATTCTACCAAATGTGCCCTGCAGGGGACGCATGAAGAGCGCAAGTGCAGAGCAAGGCCCCGCCCTCCCCAGAGACTCATTGTGCAGCAACCGGATTGACTTCTTCTCGTGCATGCAGGTCAGCGAAGGAGAGGCTGCCACAGCACCCAACTTCTGTGCCCGTCAGTTGGTGACCCCCAAACTTGCGCTTGTCAGCCGGAGGTCTGGTGCCGGCTGCCGGTCTCCTTTGCCACCCTGCCTGTCCTTGACTCCTCCTCCGCCTGTTCATGTCAAGCCCACTGGGGCTTAACAGGGAGAGACGGAGGGAAGGAGGAAGGGACTCCTTCTCCTCTCCTAAGCTTCAAAGCACAATCGGCTTCCCAAGGGCACCACAATCCTCATGAAAGTGGGGGGGAGAAGCAAAGGGGGCGAGAAAGCTCATGGCAGGCTCGAAGGAGAACCTGTCAGCGTTGGTGATGAGAAATTCCCCACAAACCCAGGGAAGAGTGGAGAAAAGGAGCCCCCTTTGGGAGGAAACCACTACCTTCTTCTCCTTGGCTTTGCATTCTTCTGTTCCTCAGCAGCCGGGCTGCCAAACCTCTGCTGGCTGGAACTTCCTTTCCTTCCCTCCCTCTTGGTCTCTTCCTCCTTCCCTCCCTCTCCCATTGTACCTTCCTTCCTTCCTTCCTTTCTTTCGCCTCCCTCTTTGCCCCTCCTTCCCTCCCTCTCTCTCCTTCCTTCCTTCCTTCCTTCCTTCCCTCTTGTCCAGGATCGGGTCAAACCTCTACAGCTGATCCATGCTTCTGCAGAGCAGCCAAGAAGCAGGTCAGCTGTAGCAGCTATCCTTGGCTCCTGCTCCTTGGCTCCCAAACTTGCTTGAGCTTTGCTAGAAAACATGCTGCTTGCTAATTTAGCAGAAGCGCAAATCAGCTATAGCCCGGCACTGATCCTGCTAACTTAGCAAGCGGCATGTTTTCTGGCAAAGCTGACCAAGTGAGCTGGGCAGAGCTCTCCTCTGCCTCTGACAGCTTGCCCCCCTCCCCTTGTCCCTTCCTGGGCACAGACGGGGGGAGGAAGGAAAAGATGAAGAGGGAGGGAAGTAAGGGACAATGAGAGAGGGAAGGAAAGAAGGACAATGGAAGGGAGGGAAGGAAGGAAGGACTAAGAGGGAGGGGAAGGAAAGGAAGGAAAGAAGGAAGAGACAATGGGAAAGAGGAAGGGAAGGAGGAAGGAGGGAAGGAGGGAAGGAGGGAAGGAGGAAGAGACTAAGGGAGGTGAAGGAAAGGAAGGAAAGAAGGAAGGAAGGGACAATGGGAGAGAGGGAGGGAAGGAGGAAGAGACTAAGAAGGAGATGAAGGGAAGGAAGGAAGGGACTAAGAGGGAGGGGAAGGAAAGGAAGGAAAGAAGGAAGAGACAATGGGAAAGAGGAAGGGAAGGAGGAAGGAGGGAAGGAGGGAAGGAGGAAGAGACTAAGGGAGGTGAAGGAAAGGAAGGAAAGAAGGAAGGAAGGGACAATGGGAAAGAAGGAGGAAAGGAGGAAGAGACTAAGGGAGGTGAAAGAAAGGAAGGAAAGAAGGGACAATGAGAAAGAGCGAGGGAAGGAGGAAGACTAAGAAGGAGGTGAAGGAAAGGAAGAAAAGAAGAAAGGAAGGGAGAAGAGGAGAGAAGGGAGGGAAGGAAGGCAGGCACCCACCCCATTCCCATCCCAGAGACCCTCAGATTCCCCCCCACAGGCACTCTGCAACCTGAGTGATCAGCTGGCCACGCCCCCTAGCCATTGATTACATGACCCTGGGACACTGTGAACATCATAAGTATGAATCAGTTGTCAAGCATCTGAATGTAAATCACATGACCCTGGGGATGCTGCAACAATCGTAAGTATGAAAAACGATCATAATTTGCTTTTTCAGTGCTGTTGTAACTTCAAACAGTCACTAAGCGAATTGTTGTAAGTTGAGGACTACCTATACTTTCCCATTTTTTCCTCTCTTTTTTTGGTCAAGTTTTTGATACCCCTCGGCCAGCTGGATGGGGGGTTGGGGGTCACCACAACATGAGGAACTGTATTAAAGGGTCTCGGCATTAGGAATGTTGAGAACCACTGCTGCAAAGGGATGTGTCAATTCTGCAAATGAGCCTGGCTGCAGCCATTTTCCCCTCATCTGAGGTTGCCACATGGAACAGAGGGAGGGGGTTGCCCAGGTGCTTCATTAGACAAAATAATTGGGAACCAAGATCATCTTCTGCTCCTGCGACTAGGGACTGGGTGTTGCATAAAAAAGGCCACCAAATGAGTATATTGGGGAACGTAATTGATTGCATAGTTTTGTGGGTGGGACATTAAACTTTGAAACTGGGCAATTGTTACTTGGGTATTCAGACTTGGTTAAGACCGTGCCGATAAACATGTTCTTTGAGGGATTTTCAAGTCTCATAGTTCTGCTGTATTTGTCTCTGTCAGTCGGAATCATGACACAATGCTTATATGCTATATCCTGGATAGAAGGGAGTGAACTGCCAATATTTTTTTCTGCCATCCCCACCACTCTCTGAACCGCCTTCCTGTCTGAAGCAATGATGCTTCCAAACCAGACTGGTGTATGATAGGGTGCTCTCGATTGTCCTTCTGTAGAAGGTGGTAAGGACAGGAGAAGGAAGATGTGCTTTTCTCATGCAACACAGAAAATGCAGGCCCACTTCACCAGTGTCTTGCTGTTGAGTGACCAAGCAAGCCTAGTCATTAGCTGCATACCCAGAAATTTGATGCTGCTAACTATCTCCATTAAGGAATATTAAGGAACATTAAGGTATGTATTAAGGAATAAGGAAAAGAAAGAAAGCAAAAGAAGATAAGAAGTTTGATGCAGAAGAACTCCAGAATAGAATCAGAGAGGAAGTTTAAATATGAAAATAATAAATAAATATTAATTTATTATTTGCATTCCGATAATATTTTCTCGATGATATGTGGGAGGATGCCATTGTTCACCAATTTGCATTGCCCTTTGCAAAATGTTGGAATTCTAGTTAATATTTCTCCATTTCCTTCTTCCTGTACAAAATGAGTAAGTCCCAGCATATACTGAATTGTTTTAAGAAAATATATTAAATCTGGATGGAGAAATGAATGTTATGTTTCTTGCAGTTTGCCACAAGTGCCTCATCAGTCCCGATGCCAACCATATGCCACATGTATTTTTATATGTAATATTTTTCTAAATAGCATCATAAAACTTGTCATGTATCCCTTCTGAATACTAAGAGAAAAAGTGCCATCTCCTGTCCTGCATGGGACCACATTTACACATTACAGATCTATGAAATATTTACAGAGGGAAGGTTAAATCAATACAGCTTTAAAATTTGCAGTTGGCCTTCTGGGGCTTATATCATCTTGATTTAATGAAGTACACCGAGAGAGAATGTTGACACACAGGGAAAAAAATATATTCCACTTCCCTCCACCCTTATTGTTTCTACAGAAGGTATTAAGTGGAATTTGCTGGTGACTCTTGCAGAAATTAATTGTTGCACATTTATTCCTTGAGTATTATTTGAAGCATTTCATACAGCAAAAGACAAAAGCCAAATATTTAATGAAAAGAGGCATGTTAAAAGCCAAGAACCTTTTTCTTTGCTTAACTGGTCCCAATTACTAGGCATCAGAATTATTTATTCAGACCTAAATACCATTGGATTCAGTGATGCTTACTCCTAAGTAAACAAGTCCAAATTTTTAACATTATGAGAATTTGAGTAAGCATGCATGGGGCAGCTTTGCCAAATTCTTCATATTTAAACACTGTCGTAATATAGTTTAATCTAGTGTGATGTGTGGTCCCATTCATGAAGGCCTAATTCTATGTGCAAACAAATCCACAATGGCTCGTTCAACAAACCATGATTTGCAAAATATGAGTTTTGCTAAATGCATGAAAGCATGACAGTTCTATGCCAAACTTAGTGACTGGGGAAAGGAACAAAATTTTTGGATCATGCCAAGCCTCCTTCAAGGCAATTCACTGCTTTGCAGAACTCAGTTCTGCAAGATGGCCTGAGGATATTGCATTTAGAAGGTCATGTCTAGATTTTCTGGAATCACTTTTGGTTTAGGGGATTTATTTCTACAAACTGCTGAGAAATTATGATCTGGATCAGGAATGAAATGTTTTGTTTTTTTTTCCCCAGTAGGAAAACTAGTGAATTTCTAATGTGTAAGCGATCCCCAACCTTTGCAGCAAGGCAGCCCGACTGGGAGGGAAGGAGAGGGGAATGTGGCCACACAAGCCACAGGCTGCACACGCTCATGTGCATGCAGCTCAGCTTCCATGACCCACTTCAAAATAGGCCGCAGCCCGGGGTTTGGGGACCCCTGGTGTAGACAGAACCATGGCTGCCAGGCACAGTCAAAATCTGATTCAAATTTGAGAATCAAAAGGGGCATGATTTGATGTAAATTTGTAATTCCACATTTCAACAGAAGAAGATTGGATTTTAATTGGTTTGAAATTGGAGGTGATTAAACTTGCAGCCATAGACTATAATTGGGAAGCACCAAAATGTTTGCAGCTATTTTATATTTTAGCCAACTAAAAATAGCAGAGGTGGTAGTAGATGTTAGCATATTTTCAGCCAAGCAGCTTCAAGGCATATATAGTCAGGGTAAGAAAAGGTTAGCATAAAAGTATCCAAATTTTCCAGCAAAGAATTTATGGAGATACTTTATTGCAAAAGATTCATTAAAAAGAGGGGGTGGAGAGAGTTCTTATTAAGGAAAAAGGATCTATTACCCTCTGATCCCTAGCTTTCTTGGCTGACAGGTTGATGAGCAAAAATTTATATTATATATATCTAATGAGGCATGTGTATGTAAACAAGCCATTACGACCTCAAAATTATGACATCACTGTACATATGGCACTGCTTTATGGCTTAGGGCAGGCATGTCAAACTGGCGGCCCATGGCCCGAATGTGTCACGCTAAAACTGTGCCCACCCAATTGCCAGCAATGGGGAAAAAGTCACGATACGTCTCACAATGTCACGTGACGTCATGAATTTGACATGCATGGCTTAGGGCCTGATCAAATAATTTTTTCCTGCCCTTATAATGGAATGTGTGAATGACCTTTGGGGAAAAGGAGAGATGCTTCCTGAGAAATAATCTGACAAGAAGGGTAGTAGGAGCCCTCAATCCCTTAATGGCCAGGGAAAGAAACTGAGAAAGGACCCGCCCTAATGGTTCAAGCAGCTAAAGGTGGCACTGAGAGATCGTACCTTCAGACCTAGAAGATTCTGTTAAAGTAGTTTTACTATAAAGTAGAACTGGCTCATCTACTTGTGTTTCCTATCAAATTTACCTAGGAAGGCAGACAGCCCAGTACATTTGGGAAGAGTGCAGGTGGTCTAGGTCCCTTAGACCTCAAAGCGTTGTTAGAGACCCCACACACCCACTTTACTGTCTGTTTCTGTTGCTCCCCTCTGAGAGGAGGTTTTGAAGTATTTCTAGCAGGACTACCCGATTCTGTAATAGCTTTGTTCCCTATGCCATCCGTCTCGTAAACTCGCAAGATTCGTTTTTCTCAACATGCACATGTATACATAACTCAAACTAGACTGTTGTTTCTCTGTGTTATATAATATATGATGTAGGTATATGCATAATTCTATATTTATTTGTTTGTTTGTTTGTTTTTGTCATATTTATGTAGTGTATATCGGAGGTGGTGACTCTTTGAGAGCTGTATGCAATGAAATTTCATTTTAATGTATGCCGATTAGTATACCTTCAAAGTGACAATAAAGTTATTATTATTCTATTCTTCAGTGTTATCATGTGGGGTCCTTGGTGCTCTCTGAGCTTGGTTATCTGCATGCAGATGCTTTATTAACCAGTTGGGCAACAACTTCGGTGCTGCAAGGCAGTGGGGTTCACTCTCTGTTTATATACTGTAGTTTGCCCTGTCATTATTGGTGGGGGTGTTGTTTTCTCTTTGTAGTTCCTTGATTAGACTATTATTTACTGCTTGCTTGTTTTTCTGGTGTAATGTGGGTCTTATCCCTGTTTGTCTGGGTGTTGATTGCTGGTGAGAAAGAATTCCCTAGTATTTTTCGTCTGGGCTGCTCATAGTTTCCCACTTAAAACTATGGTTAAGTATGTCCATGTGTTATGAAATTAAAAAGTTTTCATCATGTCTTCTGTTAGTTGGTGTTCATGGATGTAAATAAATATTATCGTCTCGTGGGATCGAAGATGTAAGCTTTCTCTGCTACTGCCCCAACATCTGGGACTGCATCACCTCAGAGATATATATGGTACTTTTTTTCCTGGGATTCCAGAAGGCCTTTCACACCTGGCTCTGTTCGTAGGTCTAGAGTTAATGGACCTGGGGAGGAGGGCCTGTCATGTTTTTGATTGGTATAGTTGCTTTTTAGCTTGGCCCACCAGGGTTTCTTTCATGTTTTTCAATATTTTAATTATATATTAAGATATTGTAAATCTCCAAGAGTCTGTTGGAGTGGGCAGTGATAATAAATGTATTACAATGTAAATAAATATATAAACTATGTCATGATGAAATGACTTCTGACAAGTACATAAATTGTCATGGTATCATTATGCATGCCATCTACCCCACCCTTACTTCTCAATTACATGTTTATTAAACATGATTTGCATACTACACACAAAAGTCTGTTTCACTGTTTCAAATTGTTTCTGGCATTAAATAAACCCAAGTTTCTCTCTCACACAGTGCAACCCTCCAAGTAAACTTTCTTAAAGCAATTTCTGGCAGATGCATAAGGGACAACAAAGAACAGACCACTTCTTCCCCATATACAGATTTTTTTGAGTGATAAAACTAATTAGATGACTGTGAATATCAATATTAGAGAACTCATCAATCATTAAAGTCCACTTTGTCTTTCTCTATGTGTGAAATAAATTAGCAACACTGTTCAAGATTCTTCAAACTAGAAACTCCACTGATTTTTTTACTAGTCTTAGAATATCTGCAAAAGAATATAGAAGCACCTGATTCAGTTTCATTCCTCAAACTGATTCAAAGATTTGATTCAATATTTCATAACCAAAAGGGGTTTCAACTGAATTATTAAGACCATAAAAATAATTCAGTAGTAGCCTTAATAAAAATTATATAAATACTAAATGTCTTCATAATAATATAATTATATCACTGTTTATAACCATTTTATCTTGTCTCCCTGCAGCTGTTATTTAATACTAATAATGACTTTTCATTAATTCATATTTATAAAACTAAATATAAACACATGCATTCTCCCGCATGATAATATTATTGATGCTCAGTCAGTTATGAGAGAGATCTGATAATTCTTCTAATAGGATTACATAGGTTGAATTTCAATTTGTGACACCTAGGGTTGTGAACAGCATGCCTGGAATAGCACAACCCATTATCTATCCTCTTAATCTGCCTTCAACTTGTTTTGTAACTAGAGGTAGCTAGAAATGTTTAAATAAATAACATGAATGTGTCTCCGAGGGGAGGGACTGGAGAATTTAAATAAGGCAATTATTAGATTTCTTCTTAAGAAATTTGTTTTGGGTGCCTTGGAGATGGCAAATATAGGACAGTCTATAATGTTTCATGGTTGACAAAGTGATTACAAGTCTGGCAGCTTCTCAGTTGCAAATTGTTCTAGTGGAAGAAGATTACCTATTTCAGAGTGGCTTCACAGTACATTTATGGATCAATACCATTTTGGTTGGCCTAATAGATAATTTTTGTTTTAGGATAACAGATTCTTAATCTTCCAGAAGTTTTCAGCACTATGAACCATAGTATCTTCAAGATTACCAAAGGGATTCAGGAACAAGAGGCACTGTTTTGCAATGATTCCATTCCTACATAGTGATAAGTTTTAGGTGATATTAACTGCAGGCTTTCCTTAAAACTGGAGATATTTTATGATGTTCCACTGAGCTCCACTCTGTCTCTAATGTCTTTCAATATGTGTGTGAAACCCACTGAGATAAGTTTTATACATTATCAATATGTTGATCGCATCAACATAGATCACATCCTCTGAAATAACTTCAGATAATGATATGGGTTCTCCAAGTGCTTACTGACAATGTTGAAGGAGGGATGATAAACTGAAATTGAATCTAGACAAAGATGCTGATAATGAAGTGCCATAGTCTAGAGATATTTCTGCTATTGATAGGAAGTGTACAATTTGAGGTTCTGTCATGATCAAAATCTCTCTGTGATTCCTAGACTGATACTAGAAGAGAAGTTGTGGGTGTCCCCAGGATCTGGTATTTTTGTCAAGAGGACAAAAGTAGGATCATGACATCACAATACAAGCTCCAACATTCTTATATGTCTGTTGGAAGTCACAATGGCAACATTATTTAGAAATGGAATCATCATTTGCTTCCCCTTTATCAGTTGATGTACCAACTGTGTCCACTCGTAAACATTTTGTCTATTCCTGAATAGTTTGTAGGTCCACAAACTTCTATTAGTACAGAACTTTAATTCCCAGAGGTCGCATTATCATTTGTGCTAAAAGCATTACACCAGCTGCCCATTTGTTTCCAATAAAATACAAAGTGCTGGTTTATTACTTTTAAAGTGCTACATGGTGTAGATATAACCTCCCAGAAGTCCTTTTACATTTGTTGAGATGATCTGAGAGGTTCACCTACAGATCCATTCCTTACCTACTAGAAGTCTCTAGAATGATGTAATTACCGTACATTCTTAAGCTAATGATTATTTTTTCTTTTGTTCAAGATAGAAAGCAGACTCAGACTTTTCAAACTTGTCATTCTGAAGGTCTCTAATACCTTAGAAGTAGTTAATGAGCAATTTCCAAAAGTGATTAAAAATGATGTTTATAAATTTAATATCTAAAAATCTCTATTATTAGATATTATTAGAGATTTCACTATTGAGCAATTGGCTAATCATATTGTCTCCTGGTGCTCAAATCCACCAAAAACTGCTGCCCTATGATCTTCTTATGAGGAGCAGTAGTCCAGAGCGTATATGGGTCATCTCTTGTCCTCTCCATATGCAGCAAGTTTCCAAAGCTGTTATTTTGGTTCTTTGCTGCAGCCACAATTCTATGCCATAGTTTGCCATACCTCTTCTAGAAATTGCAAAATGGAGCATTCCAAAGGTACAGTTCCTCACCCATTAAGTAAATATTGAAAATTTTAGCCCCTGGATTGTTATCTATCTCTAATGGTATATGTGGATGATTTGGGGAATGAGAGAAAGCAATTTTGCCTAGGAAACAATCAGAGAAGAAAAGTAAGAACCCCCAGTTGCTTAAAAGTCCAGAGAAAGAAACTTAGGAAGGACCTGCCCTATGGATCAAACAGTTAAAAGTAGTGGCAGAAAGTTTTGTAGCTTCAGTCTTGCAAGATTCTATTAATGTTGCCAAACCATCAAGTAGAATTAACTTATCCTGTTTCCTGTCTGGTTTACTTGGAAAGATTCACAATAATATTTAAATGTATTTATGAAAGCAACACATAATAGATCTGTTTCATTTATTAACTTTATATGATAAAATTTCCCCAATATGAGCAACAGATAAAAATTTGTGACTCTTCACTTATGGATATAGAAATATAACTGAGCTAGTAATAAATTAAAACTTTACTTCAGTCAATGTTTATTCAGATGTTGTCACTAACACAAATGATATCATTTATTTGGGAAAGATGTGTAAACCTCCATATGGATTATTCCTAAATGTTTGAATGATATTTATGATTTTTAGCTTGTGGAACAATTGCTTTACAGCTCCTCTGCCACTTTATGCATATCTGTCTAGATTTTATGGGTCCCACACTAATATGGATTCCAGAAAATCAGTATGAAAATGCTATTCAGAATTAAAAAAAATATTAAAACAGATGGATCAGCTGTTTTAGTAAGGGCTGTCTGCAATTCTGCAATTTTACTACAAATCCAATAGAAGCCACTACTTGCCTATTTAAAGATGTGAGAAAAATATTGACTAAGAACCCATGTGCTTTGAGGAGATTCAAATTTAGATCCACCCTCACTGTGAAAGCTCATTCTGTGACTTTGGACCAGTCAAGATTGTATTGCTGTGAAAAAAATAAATAAATAATGAAAAAGAAAATGCGACATATATTTTAAACTGCAAGGAACATCAATCTAACAAAGAGAACAACAACAGGAGAGAGAGAGCTGTGCATTTTTCACATTATTACCTGGGAATAAAAACATTATTTCTGCAAAAGTGCTAAAATATAAATAGCACATTTTTTCTTTCTTTTTCTGTTGTTCTTGAAGAGATTGTTCTTGTAATATCAGAGGTGATCTGTCTTCTGCAGCACTGTTTTGATGGAATTGCTCTTAGTATGACTCAAGCTTTGTCAAGCAGCTTTTATGCTCATTTAAGCTTTTCTAATAGCAATTTTGCGTGGTCTTTAGTGTTCTCTGAGCTTGGTTTTCTTTTAGACATTTGCCTATCACTGCACTGAAGATGTTGTTTAGTTTGGTAATGAAATGTCTGCAAGAGTTACTTTGTCTCAACCAACTTATTCAGTAATGGAGTTGTTACAATTGATAAATCAATTTGGACAAGTCTCTGGTTTCAAAGTTAATAATAATAAGACTAAAATATTGCCAAAAAATATGACTAATTCGGATAAGGAGACTTTAGTTAGACTGACAGGCTTTGAAGTTGTTAATAAGGTAAAATATTTGGGGGTATTTTTATCTGCTTCCAATGCAAAACTGTATAAAAATAATTATGAAAGGTTGTGGCTTAAAGTACAAAAGGATTTAAACGACTGGAAAAAGTTGCAATTATCTTTGTTGGGGAGAATAGCAGCGGTCAAAATGAATGTTTTGCCAAAGTTTCTTTTTTTATTTCAAATGATACCTATTCTGAAGAAAGAGGCATGTTTAGATGAATGGCAGAAAGGTATTAATAAATTTATTTGGGCAGGGAAAAAACCAAGAGTAAAATTCAAAATTATACAAGATGTACAAGAGAGAGGTGGACTCAAGGTACCGAATTTGAAATTGTATTATGATGCCGTGGTTTTAACACTGATTAGTGATTGGATTAATTTAACAAATGTAGATATACTCCTTTTGGAGGGGTGGGATTTATTATATGGATGGCATGCCTATTTAATTTATAATAAGAAGGTGGATAGGGCTTTTAAGTCTCATATTTTAAGAATTTCTTTACTTCGAGTTTGGAAGAAATATTATAGAATAGACTCAAGAATTCCATTATGGGCTATCCCAGGGCATGCAATAGAAGGAATAAGGAAAGGAGTGAAGATGGATAGTATTTCTTATAAACAATTACTTAATTGGGATGGGAAGAATTGGCAATTAAAACATATAGATGAATTAGCACAAGAAAATATTATTTATTCATAGTTTCAGTATAGACAATTATTGGAAAGGTGGAAGATAGATTATAAAGTGGGTTTGATTAGAGAGGATGAAAACTTGCTGAAACAAATTAAAGATCAAAGTCGAACTCACATAAAAAGAATTTATGGTGTATTAGTGGAATTGGATTCAGAAACAGAATTAGTTAAAGATTGCATGGTCAAATGGGCTCAAACTTTTGATGAGCCGATTTTATTAGAAACGTGGGAGATAATTTGGGTGAGGAAAGTTAAATTTACACAAGCTCAAAATTTACGGGAAAATTTTTATAAAATGTTTTATAGATGGCACCTTGATCCACAAAAGATGTCTCGTATGTATTCAAATTTGCAACCTAAATGTTGGAGATGTGGTTGTCTGGATGCAACATATTATCATATTTGGTGGTCATGTAAAAGCATAAAAGTTTTTTAGATAAAGATATGGTGAAATATTCAAAAAAAATTTAATAGAAGGATAAAATTCACTCTACAATTGTTTTTGTTAGGTATTATTGTTGATTGTGATGATAAAGAAATTATTTTAATGTTAAATTTAATCACAGCGGCAAGGTTGTTGATAGGACAATATTGGAAGAAGGAATTTTTGCCTACTTTGGAGGAATGGTTTTTTAAAGTTTCTTACTTATCTGAAATGGCAAAAATTTCGGCTTATTTGAAAGATCAATTGAAAGAGAAATATCTCTTGGTGTGGAAAAGATGGATAAACTTTATACAGTATAAGTATGATATTAAAAGATATTATTTAGCTTTTGAATAATTTATGTTTAAAGTTTAAGATAATAAGTATTTTTATTATATATATATATTGGACTTAAATTATTTAAAAATTTGTTTTTTTTAATGTAATATTTGTCTGAGGTTTATTTAAGTTTAAATGTTTTGTATCTTTTAGTTCTAGTTAACCCTGTATTCAGCTCTGGGAAGACGGGGGGAGGGTTTCTGGGAGGGTAGGTAGGCAGTGGGAGAGGGATTTTATTGTAAAATTGCAAAAAAAATTAATAAAAAAAAGAAAGGAAAGAAATATCTGCAAGAAAACCACCAAGCTAAGAGAGCACCAAGGACCCCACAGTTCAGCTCCAAGCTACAAATATTCTCCTCAATAGTATTTTTATTATTGATTTTTTTAAGCCATCTTGGATATTTAGGGAAAACTGATTATTTTATTTGTCTAATTAAAATAATGAAAACAAGTGGAATACATGTCAATAAAGCCATCTCAGGCCTAAAACCTTGCATGTTCAGTTAAGAAGAAACAGAAATTCGCATTTTTATGTATCTGAGTCAATGATGATTTCCTGGTGACTGCCCAAACAAGTCCATGCAATTTTCTTGCCAAGGTTTCAGAAGTAGCTTGCCGTTGCCCTCTTCCTAGGGTTGAGAGAGAGTGACTGACCGAATATCACCCAGTTGGCTTTATGCCTAAAGTGGAACTAGAACTCACAATCTCCCAATTTCTGACCTGTTGCCTTATCCATTACACCAAACTGGCACTCTAGAAATTCAAAAGGGATGTCTATATTGAATTGATATATACAGGAAAATGCCATAGGTTTTTAGAACACAGTGGCAGGTATTTATTTATTAAGTATTGTTTTATTTGCAAACTTAACTAGATGGCCTTTTCATTAGTTTCTAAAGCATGTGTCACACTGTTAGTATATTGAATACAAGTTTGAAGTATAAATGTCTTCCTGCCAGTACATTTTCTTTGTATGCTGCTTAGCATATTTGTATTTATGAATGTTCAGTGATCAGATCCTGGACTTTCCTCTGTTTAATTTTCTGTCTGTAAACACTGTTTTTCCATGTGTAATCCAAAGCAATACATTTAGTCAGTGGTGGGATTCAAATATGTGAACAACCGGTTCTCTGTGTGTGGATGCTGCTTCCGCAAGTCCATTCTGGGCCTGGGAAACAAAAAATTAGATACTGCTTCTGCCGAACTGCTGTGAACTGGCTAAATCCCACCACTGCATTTAGTGTTTATTCCTCATGTAAACCTAATTACGGATTAGGTAACTGCTGATTTTACAAGTTGACAGAAAATCAAGTGGGAACTTCTAGTTTTGCACAGTAGCAACCAGTCATGGGCTTGCAGATTCTCCACACCCCTGCGGCTAATTTTGCCCTGCCTGGGAACCTAAATGAGTCTAAGTCACCTGAAGAAAGAAGGGTGTTCCAGCAATTCTTGAATGGCAGTGGCCATTCTGTTTGACTTGGGGAAAACCTTCTAACCCGACAGAAGAAAGGCTGGCTGCATTGCATCGACCAGCTACTAGCAACTGAAGTCCAAAAGCATTAACCAGCACAACTGTGAACAGAGTGCTTGAAACTGGGTGAGGAAGTCGATTTCCTCTTTTCTATTCTACATTTAATTTCCTGGAAAAGATCCCCAAGAAGCAAAATACCTCCAAAAAGGAAGGAGAGGGGATTTCCATCCCACCCTTATACTAACAGAAGCGGCAAATTAATCTTTTTATGGAGGATCAAAATATATAGAAGTGAATTAAATATAAAACCTGAAATTAAAAATTTAAATTTGGATAAATCTAAAATTGTTTGAATGGTTAAGACTCTTATTTTAGAGATAATTGTTCATTTTGTAAATTGAAAAACAAATAGTTGTTGACATCTAGTGTTGGATGAAGACTATGACAGCTATGACTTTAATATAAGACTTGGCAAAACCTGGGAAAAGCTAATCTATGTTTGTGACCTTCAGAGTTTTAACAACAAAGAACAGCTGTGACAAAAAAGACAATAATCTGAGCGTAGATAAACAGAGAATTATAAACTTCAGAAAAAAAATTTTTTTGAATTATTTGGATTACAAATATCTATTTAATTGGGACTCTAAAGCTATTTGCAGAGAAAAGAAAGGAAGAGAA
Organism: Crotalus tigris; assembly: GCF_016545835.1. Lineage (NCBI taxonomy): Eukaryota > Metazoa > Chordata > Lepidosauria > Squamata > Viperidae > Crotalus > Crotalus tigris. Next base: position 533,214 of record NW_024096493.1, on the reverse strand, counting down.
AAACTCAAATTCTTGGCCATCATGGATCAGAGACATGTAGAAAGAACATATCAAGAAAACATAAATGCTTCACAGGAGGAGATATATAGTATACTGCAACTAATTCAAAGAACAATGACTTTAAACCACAAAGAAATCCAAAGTAACTTTGAAAATATAAATCAATCTATTTCTAAATTAACTTTATAACAAAAAATTTTCCAGAAAACAACAACAGAGAAGGAGCAGATAAAACAGATAAATGGATATAGAACTGAGAATAAAGACTTAAAGATGGAACTTAACAAAACAAGGAAACATGATTTAATTCTATTGGGGAATTCCAATTCACAAGAATTGAAAAAAAACAACTTATCCCTTAAGACTACAAAATAAATCTGAGGACAAGAAAATAGATTGGATAAAATGGACTGTAAAGATGTCAGGAATATTGGAGAGAAAGGAAATGATAAAAAAGCAGAGAGAAAGAAAAAGAAAAAGATTTTCAACAAACGTGGAAAGGCAGAAGCCCGATACAAAGACACTTCACCTGATTTACTTTTTATATCTACAGCAACATTTATGAACATACGGAAAAACTTTTTGATTTAGCAAAATACTTGATTAAGAAAGATACTGGGCAAAGGAAAAAGACTAAAGTGGAAACCAAGAAAATAGATGATAGGACTTACCAGAGAGAATACTTAAAAAAGAAATTTGAAAACAAATATTCAAATTTGTTTCACTATGGTTAAAGAAATAGAAAGGTTTTGGAATATATATGTCATTCTAAGTGGGATGAATTTCCTAAATAATATAATATGCTTTTTTCCCTTTTTTGTTCTCTTTCTTGATATGAGTAATATAAAAAAGTTGAAATGACTTAGATAAAGGAAATGTTTTAGATACCTAAATGTGATTGAATTTAAGAAAATTATAATGGATAAAAATGTTTTGAATAAGAGTTAAAAGATTAGATTACTAGATGTATTAAATGGAATGTTTAAAGATTAAATATATTTTTAATTATGGTTAAAAAGAATAAGAAATTTAGGAAATAAATATATATTAGTTTAGGAGGGATATACTGTATATTTTAAGTACTATGTTATTTTCTATGTTTTTTTACTCTTGCTCTCCTTTCTTTTCTTTTCTTTTTTCATTATTTTATCTATTCTTTAAGAAATGTAAAAGTGTGAGATGGTTCATATGGAAAAATAGAGTTAAATTTTTTAATGTAATTAATTTTTGAGAAAATCTTAACCAGTAAGAATATTTAGAATTTGGTGGGAGAAACAAACTAAAATAAGGACTGTAACAGGATCTATGATAAGGCAACCAGAATGATTGGATAGAAAAGAAATATTATATTGACATGATTATTATTTTTAAGGATATTGGGAAAATATATATATTTAATTGTTATCTATCAAAACAATAAGAATTGTATTAACTCAATGTTTTCAAAAGAGGATATTTTGGGAAAAGAGGAAATCATCTAAAACCATTATGTGGATTATGGATTATAGAAATCAATTGTTAATTGTTTTACAAATGTAACCCAGACAACACACTGTTCACCAATTATTAAGTGATTTTCTTTTTAAGAAAAGAAAATCAAGTGATTGGAGGAGCTCAATTATTGATTATGGAAACATAATCAAATATTTGCTTTTCAAAAACTTTTTTTTTTTTTTGAGTTCTATATTTGGATTTACTAAGATGGAGCCAGGATTTACTATGTTTCCCACCTTTTGTGGTGATACTTACCATTTGCTACCTTTGGCTGTCCTTTTCCATATATATTCCATTTTTTTCCATATATTTTCCATATATATTTCCATTCCAAATTTTAGATATATATATCTAATTTGGAATGCTAGCAAAGAATTAAGGGAGAACTGGAATAGCTATTTCGAACTCTTTAGCAATTTTCAACCAGACATACCCTTCTGAGATTCGAACCTGGGCTGTCTGCATGTTAGGCAGCTGTATTAACCTCTAGGCCACAGGATCTGTCTCACTTTTGCCAGCTGTGTTAGGGAGGGAAGAAACAGGGGAGGAGTTATCTAGAATGCTGTATGTTACACCCAAGGCAAAAGATTTCTCTCTCCCATATTTGGGCAACAGGGTATAACATACAGCATTCTCTCTCTCTCTCTCTCTCTCTCTCTCTCTATATATATATATATATATATATATATATATATATATATATATATATATATAGAGAGAGAGAGAGAGAGAGAGAGAGAGAGAGAGAATTTCAATTTCTTCCTCCTGAATGCAAGCCGAACTAAAGAAATTGTCTACAGTACTTCATTTATTTATCAGTTCAATTTATTAGTACTCTGTCTTTGCTACACTATCTTTTGCTTAGTTTCATACTGTGGAGCTGATGTAATTTAATGGCTTTCAGTGATCATTCTTTGAAGCCAAACTTGGCCATTGATTTTGCAGAGATGGATTTTTCTATTAAGGGTGACTTGTGTCTTCCTCCCCATTAAAGTACCATTTTTATTCCCAGTATTTTTCACTTGATGGATGAAGAGAGAAAAACATTTGTTTGGTTGTTAAATATATTGTCTTTCTGCTTAGCAAGGAGGGCAGTCATGTATTTCTCACTAAAATTAAACATTGAGAGCATACTCTGGGTCCCCAACTGTCTACTCTGGATATGAGTGGCAATATGTTCTCTTAGAGGCCCTGAGTGTCAGCTTTTTCATATTTATTTGTCTGAGGAAGTTGCTGATATTTGTTCACGATTTTCTTGGTATTTTGAAACTCATAGCAATGAAGAAGTAGAGGATAAAAATGATGGTATTGTGGGACTGCCCATCATTGACATATGTGCAACTGGATTTAAAAGTTCCTGATTTTAATGACTGTGACAAGGGTCATTTCTCTGAGTTACCCAAATTAGGATATACCGAAAGTGTGTGAAATAGACTCAATCAAGTAGATGTATAGTTGACATAAGGAAAAAAAATAACTAGCTTCCACATTTTGGATTAAATTTTAATTCTAACAAGGCCTTTAATTCACTACCCCTGAAATATTAGCCAAGTTTATTCACATGGTAGAGGTATAGTGGCTAAGTGGCTTAAACTCTGGCATTTTGAATTCTACCACCATGTGACAAAGTGAAGTCCTGTCATTTGCCTCAGCTCCTGCCACCCTAGCAATTTAAAAGCATGTAAACGCAAGTACAGTAGGTACCACTTCAGTGGGAAGATAACAGCTTTCTGAGTCTCACGATATGCTTTGTGTTGCAGCATGATGTCATGCTAGCCACATGATCATATAAGCATCTTTGGAAAGCACTGGTTAAATGGCTTAAAGAAATGGAGATAGGGGCGTTGTCTTACCTGAACGCCTTTTCTCAGCATGATGATGGAGAATCCATGGATGGGTTGTCTTAATCTATCTGCTCCAATTGGACTAAGTCTGAAATTGGTAACGCCCCCTCTGTGCCAAGTGCACCCCAGTTTTAGACTAAGGCGATACCCAGACTTTAGTCCGACGCGTCTGAACAAATGGGAACCAGGCCAACTGACCTAATGGGAGGGAGTGGATTCTCCATCATCATGCTGAGAAAAGGCGTTCAGGTAAGACAACGCCCCTTTCTCCAGCATGATTGGATGGAGAACCCACGGATGGGACATACCAAAGCCCTGTGTCCCTAGGGTGGGAAATTAGATTGGGCCTGGGTCCCATCCAATGTTAATGCGTGTTCTAGTACCTTGCGGCCGAATGAAGCCGTAGAGGATGCGTATACATCCATCTTGTAGTGACGGACAAAGGAGGAGGGCGATGCCCATGTTGCTGCCCTACAAACTTCCTCTATGGATGCCTGGGTAGACCAGGCTGCTGTAGTGGCTGCGCCCCTGGTGGAATGGGCCGTGATATGGCTGGGAGCTTGAAGTGACTGAGTCTGGTATGCCAGAGAAATACAAGCTCTAATCCACCTGCCTATAGTGGGCGAGGAAACCTTTTGTCCTAACGACGATGGGTGAAATGACACAAACAGAGCCTCAGTCTTGCGGAAAGATGAGGTTCTCTGTATATAACAATATAAGGCCCTGCGAACATCCAATCTGTTCCACTGAGCCTCTGTGTTATTAGATGGGTTCGGACAGAAGTCCGGCAAAACTATGTCCTGGGACCTATGATATAAGGAGTTAACCTTGGGCACAAAGGAGGGATCTAACCTGAGAGTAACCCTGTCCTTATGGAAAATACACAGGTCCTTTCTTACTGATAGGGCAGCCAGCTCAGAGATCCTTCTGGCTGAAGTTATGGCAACCAGAAATGCCACCTTCATTGATAAATGTTTGAGCAAACAATTGTCAATAGGCTCAAAGGGTGGTGAGACGAGAGCCTGTAGAACCTGATGAAGGTCCCAGGAGGGATATCTATGTACCGTTGGTGGTCTGGCATTGTTAGCTCCCTTTAGGAAGGAGCGTATCATAGGGTGTTGTGTTAAGGGCTCCTTGCCATAGGAAATAACCGTGGCAAGTGCTGCTACCTGCCTACGGATGGTACTTGTGGAAAGACCTTTGTCCAGACCATCCATCAGGAACTCCAGGATAACTGGCACTGCAGCCTGTAAGGGTTCAATATTGTGTGCTAAACACCAATTACAGAAGCTCTTCCACGTGGCATCGTATATTCTATTCGTCGAGGGTCGCCTGGATTGCTGGATCATGGCTATGACCCTTGACGAATATGAGTCTAGGCCTAAGGCCTGCCTCTCAAGTGCCAGACGGTTAACTGGAGCCATTGAGGGTCTGGATGATGCAACTCCCCCTGAATGAGGGAGATCCGATTGGCTGGAATCCTCCATGGAGCCGATGCGGAGAGCTCCATCAGGTCGGCGAACCAAGGTCGTCTCGGCCAATGTGGGGCGACCAGGAGAACCTCTGCTTGTTCGCGAAGGATCTTCCTGATCGTGGCCGGTAGGAGAGGTAGTGGAGGAAAGGCATAGAGCAGTTCCCTGGGCCAGGAACTGCGGAGTGCATCTGTTCCTTCCGCTGATGGGGACGGGAACCTGGAAAGGAATCTGGGAAGCTGTGAGTTGGCTGGGGAGGCAAACAGATCTAGGGATGGGGAACCAAACCTGTCCACGATCTCCCTGAAGATCTCCGGATTCAGCTGCCATTCGGAATGGTCCACGGTGGCTCTGCTCAGTGAGTCCGCCTGTTGGTTGGCCACTCCGGATATGTGCTCCGCCCTGATGGAGGCAAGATTCAGTTCCGCCCAAGACCCCAGCAATCTGGCCTCTCGCATGAGAGGCTTGGACCTCGTTCCCCCCTGCCTGTTGATATGGGCCTTGGCTGTGATGTTGTCGGTTAAGACCAGGACGTGCTGGCCTTGTACTAAGCTGCTGAATCTCTTTAGGGCCATGTGTATGGCTCTTAGTTCCAGCCAGTTTATGTTGTTCTTTAGATCCTGCCTGGACCACTGACCCTGGGCCCAGTGTGTGTGGAGGTGTGCCCCCCACCCAAACAGGCTTGCGTCTGTGGTGACGGTGATCCTGTCCGGTTCTTTGAATTCTGCTCCCCGTGACAGTGCTGGAGAGTCCCACCAACGAAGGGAGTTCAACACCGCCTGTGGAACTCGGACCTTCTGGTGGGATGTGCTGGTATGAAGTCTCTGAAATGGAAGGAGAAGCCACTGTAATTCCCTGGCATGGAGACGTGCCCATGGCACAATTTGCACGCAGGACACCATCTTCCCTAGTAGCTGTGAAAGGGATGCCAATGTGACTACTCTGTCCCTTCGGATCCGACGTACAAGAGTCTGGATAGAGTTCCGTCGGTCCTGAGATAGGTATACCGTGCAGTTGTCTGTGTCTATAACTGCCCCCAAATGGAGGAGCCGAGTTGTTGGTATAGTATGACTTTTCTGGAAGTTCACAGAAAAACCGTGCTCCTGTAAAACCTTAATGGCTAGGGCGAGGTCTGCTTGGGCACTTTGCCATGATGATGACTGAATTAGAATGTCATCTAAATAACATTGAATCCTGATGGGAATTAGTCTAAGGTGGGCTGCGATCACTGCCAGTACCTTTGTAAATACTCTCGGTGCAGATGAGAGGCCAAATGGAAGGGCTCTGTACTGGTAATGGCGTCGGGCATAACTAAATCTGAGGAATTTGCGGTGTCCAGGAAAAATGGGAATGTGCAAATATGCCTCAGTCAGGTCTATGGAGGTAAGAAAGTCACCTTGCCTGACGCTAGCCAGGATTGATTGAAGTGATTGCATCTTAAATTTCTTATACCTCAGGTAGAGGTTTAGACCTTTTAAGTTCAAGATCGCCCTCCAGCCCCCTGAAGCTTTGGAAATGACGAAGAGGTCTGAGTAAAACCCTCGCCCTTCTTGTTCCTTTGGAACTGGTTCAATTGCTTGTATTTGCAATAAATGAGCTATTGCTTCTGACATAAGTTCAGCTCTGGTCCTGTTCGTTGAAATAGGGGAAGAGCGGAACCTGTCGGGTGGATGGGAATAAAACTCTAATCGTAGACCTTGGGAGACGGTGTCTAACACCCATGCATCCGTAGTAGTGGCCGCCCAAATGTTGGAATAGAGGGCCAGCCGGCCTCCTATGGGAGGTGAGGCTGCAGACTCACTTGCCTCGCTTGAAGGAGAGGCTCCCTGTGCCCCGAAAGGACCGTTTAGTCTGGAACTGTGGTCTGCCTCTGTATGCTGAACGATCTTGTTGTCATTCCTGCCTCTGAAAGGAGGGGCGAGAGGCCTGGGCCCAATCCCAGGATGGCGCTGGCCAAAAGGGCTGCCTTCTGTAGTTACTCTGCGACAAGTTCCCCCAGCGCCTATCTCCCCTCCTTGATGTATTGACCAGGATCTTGCGCTTATCCTTACCTTCGGTTAGGTATGGCTCTAGCGCCTTACCAAAGAGTTGTCCACCTGTGTAAGGCTTGGAGGCCAGACGCCACTTGGCCTTGGTGTCTGCTCGCCAGTTCCTGAGCCAGAGGAGTCTTCGTGCTGAAATGTCTGCCGCGATGGTCCGGGCAGTGTATCTGGCCGTGTGTAAGGAGGCATCGGCCAGATACTGGGATGTGGCCACCAACTTACCCAGATTCTGGTGGACTCTGAGCTGGTCTGGAGGGATCATGTCCTGGAGCTCCCGTAGCCACAGGACCGAAGCCCTGGCAAAGAAGGCCATGGAGGTTGCCGCCCTCGTTGCCCAGGCTGACGCTTGGTGGGCTCTGCGTAGGGCAGACTCGATCTTCTTGTCCTCTGCTCTTAGTGCCTCATTTATGTCCCCAGGAATATTGGACTTGGGAAACAACGAGTTCAAGGGTTCATCAATTTCGGGTATCTCCAAAAGGGAGGTCAGGGAAGGAGCGACGTTGAACAATTGTCTTTCTACTGCCCCAGGGCTCAAGGGGGACCCTAGGTTCTCCCATTGCTTCTGGACCATCTTTAGGAAAAGGGGAGGGCAGGGAATATGATTCTGTGAGACAGAGGGTTCAGTGTAAATGGCATGGGGACCTTGGGATGTTGGTGGGGTCTCCTGTTGTTGAGTGAGGTTAGCAGTAGTACAGGCTTTGAGTAAGAGAGAATTAAAAAAGGAATGGTCAAAGAGACCAACAGGAGGGGTGGGTTCGGATGGGGCGATGCCCTCGTCCTCAGACAAGATCAGGTCAGGTTGTTCAGCTCCCGTAGACTCCAGGTCTGATGTGGGGCCATCCGTCCAGTCCGGAGATTGTGAGTGATGTGTGGTCTGGGAGGGTGGCTGTGGAGTGTTGGAGGCCATAAATTGAGCCACAGCCTGGGCTATCATGGACTGGAGCAAGTTTGGGTTCAGGGCCTGGTTCTCAGGGAGGCGAAGCCCTGCTGCAGTGGGTGTAAATGTGGCCTGGGGCCCTGAGGTGTCCTGACCAGTCATACCCCTCCCTGAGGTCACCGCTATGCTTGAGTCTGACTCGGCAATTCCTCGGGGGGGAGACCAAGCCCCTGGGGCCGAGGCACTATGTGAAGAAAGGGGCTCAAATATAGACCTCCCCCTTGTGCCTGCCAAATCTGGGGATACTGTTCTCGGTCCTTGGCCCCCTTCCTCTCTCTGTGGCTCCCTGCTTAGTCGGGCTCGCTTGGTGGTGCTCTTTCCACTTGCCTCTGATTGGCGACTTCTCTTGACCGACTCGCTGCCTCTCTCCGCCATGACGGTTGCTCTGGTCTCAACCTTGGCAAAACGCCCCCTCAGCGTTGTAGTTCACCAAGGGAGTCTACAGAGATAATTCAGCCCTAGAGGGGAAGGGCGGGGAACTGATGTGGGCACCCCGATCACTCAGGATCGATCAGGCCCTCCCCGGTCGGAGCTGCTCTCTGAAGCGTTGGCCACCGATGATCGAATGCTGCCTTCAGAAGAAGATTCCAGGCAGCCTGGACTCCGGCCACAGCCCAAAAGGCCTCCAGTGGCTTTAGCCACGCCCAAAATGGCCGACGATGAATTTAGCAACAATTAAAATGGCCGCCGGGGCCTCAGCCCCACTCAAATTGGGCGCTGAGGCCTCAGCCACAAACAAAATGGCCGCCGAGGCTTCAGCCTCACTCAAAATGGCCACCAAGGGCTTCAGCCACAAACAAAATGGCCGCCGAGGCTTCAGCCTCACTCAAAATGGCCGCCGAGGGCTTCAGCCACAAACAAAATGGCCGCCGAGGCTGCAGCCTCACTCAAAATGGCCGCCGAGGGCTTCAGCCACAAACAAAATGGCCGCCGAGGCTTCAGCCTCACTCAAAATGGCCGCTGAGGGCTTCAGCCACAAACAAAATGGCCGCCGAGGCTTCAGCCCCACTCAAAATGGCCACCCGTGACTTTCGCCACTCCCAAAATGGCCGCCGGAGGTAATTCAAAATGGCGGCCGCCAATTTGGCGCCTTAAAAAGGCCCAGAAAACAAACGGCCGTTGGAACGAGGCCTTGAGGCCCGGGTTGTGAGCTGCGACGAGCCCTCGTTCGGGTGAATCGCCTGGGCTCCTAAGCAGCTGGTGGCATGCAATTAGGTCGGCTGAGCTCCGAAATTTGGATCGCGCCCAATTCCTCACCTGTTGCTGCCGGCTGTGAACGAGGGACCTGGGAAGGCTCCCTGCCGGCCTGGCGAGGCTCGACGATCGTTGCGGAGCCCTCAGCGCGATCGGCAATGCCTCTGACGATCAGCTGGCAGTCGGAGGATCGCAAGGCAGCTCCGGAAAAAAAAAAAAAAACGAGTGATTTTGAAGGTTAGAATTGCTGTCCCTAACTGATTGAAACAAACAAGGGGAAACTTCCCCCCCCAGGGGGAGGGGGTGCGGGTCTGTCAGCCTAAATAGGCTTCAGACTGGTCTAATTGATCCTTTTTCCTAGCTAATAATCGATTCAATTCAACAATAAAAAACAATTAATACTAATAGCCTGAGCTAGACAATTAAATGGAATCTAACAGTCTTCTGCTCCAGGAGCGAAGACAAAACGCGTCTTAGAGCAAATAGGACTAAGTCTAAAACTGGGGTGCACTTGGCACAGAGGGGGCGTTACCAATTTCAGACTTAGTCCAATTGGAGCAGATAGATTAAGACAACCCATCCGTGGGTTCTCCATCCAATCATGCTGGAGAAGAGCACTGCCCTCTAAAGTTGGCTACATCTAGCGGAGTAAAACCCACAGAGGGGTTTTATTTAAAAGGTTTTTTTTTTCCCTTTCTATTACAGTGTGAATGTACTACCAAACATGAAATAAATTTTGACCATTAAAAATTGAGATCTGCTTCTTTACACAGAAAATAGGTAGAGAAAAATCTATTTCATATATGTTGGACCACCCTTAGTAGGCCGTGCACATCAAGACTATTTTTGACTATTGTGGTCAAACTATTGGAGCTGAGATCACCGTGTCATTTTGACTAGCTCATTTAAAATTGGAGCGCATCACTGAATAATTTAAATTGCTATAGTAACATACTTGGCTTTCTTAATGCATTCAGTTCACACTTTGCTCTTGATTGAACTGGCTATTGGTTTGTATCCTTCAAAGGAGCTCATTTTCTGATGCATAAAATATGACAAACATAAAAAGACAATGTAAACCTTATGCAGGAGAAAAGGAGAGAGAGAGAGAGAGAGAAGTGTTCTTTTTTAAATGCTTGTGCTTTTCTGAAAAAAAAAAAGAGGTACATCCTTTGTTAAACACATTGTTAAAATAACAAATGCACCCTTTAAAAGAAAGAATCCATTACAAAATGCATTTCTGAGCAGCTGCCTCTATTCTTTCTTGAACACATAGATTTGGGTCATTGCCTCATCCTCATCGTCACCTCAAGGTGACTTCATTCCCAACAGTTGTTCCCCTGGAGATATATTCCAGATATTTCCCTATAGCCTTTTGCTGAGCTAGTCAAAGTATGTGGTCTACCATCTATCACTTTGGCAACCTTAAAAAAAGCAGTGCATCACATGGGCCTGCAAGAATTAATCACTGCTTAACAGTATCTGCTCCATTTTTATGAAGTCATTTGGGTTATCTGCATGCAACATTGTGAGGACAGAATGTAGGGAAGTAATGAACCATGGCCTAACACTACACTTGATCTAAATCATTAATATTTATGATTTTATTATTATAGTTTAATATTAATATGGATGTGAATGAGTGTCGGGGTGTGTGTATATAGACATGTCCTGCTGCAAAAATAGTTCTAATAAAAGCAATCTTGGGGGAAAGATGCTGCCAAAATGTATTGCCAGAATTCATTGCAATAGGCCAGTGTTTCCCAAACTTGACAATTTTAAGGCATGTGGACTTCAACTCCCAGAATTCCACAGCCAGCATTGCTGGCTGTGGAATTCTGGGAGTTGAAGTCCTCATGCCTTAAAATTGTCAAGTTTGGGAAACACTGCAATAGGCAATGGGTCTTATAAATTACTGTAGAGGGGGAGGCCAAATATGGGAAAGGTTTTTCAAACATCTACTGTGTCTCAGTCTTTCTGAAGTTCAGATATTCTGCAAAATCTAGTGCTTTCAATAAAATGATGGTTTGCAGTGGTCCTTTGTATGTGTGTGCAAAGGGGAGGCTTATGCCGTTACATCTTAAATGAGACAGCCATGTCCTTGAGACTGGGCTGTACATTTTAAGCATATATAGCAGATAAAAATGTTTCTGCCCTTTGGGTTATTTTTCATTCCTCCCAAAATTCATTTTTTTTCCTTTTAAAAAATAATCCGAGAGGCAGCCCACTTTATCCCCACAAAATTCAGGAAATATATTTTAAAACTTAGGGTGATTTTTATACTTTTTAAACCCTTAAATTAACGTTCTGTGATGGTAACATAGAGCATGATTATTAGAGGAGGGGTTCCTGAGACCAAGGAGGACAGGAAGGAGAGAAAACTCAGAGTAACTTTACCTTCATTTCACACAAAATGGGCTGAGTTGGTGGATTACATTGGCATGCTTTCAAAATTTTGATCCATTACTTTACTAGCAATAAAAACCTTTCCAGAATCCAAAAATTCTGGTTTCTTGAACTGCCTGCTCAAATAACTTGATATTAATCTTGAAAGCCTTAAGAAGGATATGTCTTGGAATTATGTTGCTTTAATCAAAAAGTTTTAGAAAGTCTTTATAATTAACTGAGAGATGAATTAGCATGATAAGGCTCACTAAAGACTTTGAAAGATTTCAGTGTTGTGTGGTGATTGATGATGGGCTGAAGGGTTGAGACACAGAAGGAACAAAAGGAGCTTGTTTCTTTCCCTCTTCCCAGTTGCATCCTTGAATGCCAACGGTCTGAAACCCAAAATACACATGGACATTTAAGGGAACTTGACCTGGTAAGTTTCCTTGGGTTGAGTCTCACCTGTGGAAATGTAGAATACCTCATAACTGAAATCACACCAAAGTCTCAACTTCAAGAAAATGTGCACACACAACCACCTCGTTGACCAAATTTTCAGCAAGGGATCATCAGACAAAGAAGAGGCAATTCTGTGGCTCCTTGGTGTGCACACATGACTATCAGACAAGCCTATGCAGAGAAACAGTCAATGGCAGACTACCTAATCAGGCCACTTCCTTCAGCTGAGCTGAGACCCAAAGGTGCTTGGCTTTTTCATTGAAAACATTGACCTTCTCATCCAAGAAGCTTCTTCAGTTCTGAAGAACTAAGTTTTGAGAACTGAAGAACTGAAGTTTTGAGAACTGAATAAGTTCTTGGATGAGAAGAGAAACATTTTCAAGGGAAAAAAATCAAGAAAGTCCAGTTGCCTTTTGAAAAGCACTTTTGGAATATGACTAGTCGGGAGAAGCAGACTTTGGTTAATTTGACGGGCTTTAAAATTGTTAATAAGGTAAAATATTTGGGGGTGATGTTATCTGTTTCTAATGCAAAATTATTTAAAAATAATTATGAAAGGTTGTGGGTTAGGGTACAGAGAGACTTGAAGAATTGGGAAAAGTTGCAATTATCCCTCATGGGAAGAATTGCAGTGATAAAAATGAATATTCTACCCAAGTTTCTCTTTTTGTTCCAAATGATACCGATTTTGAAGAATGAGATCAATTTAACTGAGTGGCAGAAAGGCCTTAATAAATTTATTTGGGCAGGGAAAAAGCCAAGGGTTAAGTTTAAAATTATGCAAGATTTCCGTGAGAGGGGAGGACTCAAGGTGCCGAATTTGAAATTATATTATGATGCGGTGGTTTTAACATTAGTTAGTGACTGGGTAAATTTGACAAATTCTGATATACTCCACTTAGAGGGATGGAATCTACTTTTTGGGTGGCATGCCTATTTAATATTTAATAAAAAAATGGATTGGGCTTTTAAATCTCATATCTTAAGAACTTCTTTACTTAGGATTTGGAGAAAATATTATAAAAGTGATTTCAAAGTACCATTATGGGCTATACCTTGGCATGCAATAGAAGGAATAAAAAGAGGGGTTAAAATGGATATGGTGTCTTATAGACAGTTACTTAAATGGGATGGACAAAACTGGCAGTTAAAATCACGGGAAGAGTTAGCACAAGAAAATATTATTTATTCTTGGTTCCAATATAGGCAATTATTAGATAGATGGAAGATGGACTGTAAGGTGGGTTTTCTCAGAGAAGATGAAAATCTTATTAAGCAAGTGAAGGATCAAAGACAAACCCACATTAAGAGAATTTATGGGGTTTTAGTTGAATTGGATTCAGAAACGGAACTAATTAAAGATTGTATGATTAGATGGGCGCAGAATTTTGGCGAGCCAGTTCCATTGGACACCTGGGAAACTATTTGGGTGAGAAATGTCAAATTTACACAAGCACAGAACTTAAGGGAGAATTTTTATAAAATGTTTTATAGATGGCACCTTGATCCACAAAAAATGTCTTTTATGTACCCTGACTTACAACCTAAATGTTGGAGATGTGGTTGTATGGACGCTACTTATTATCATATTTGGTGGTCGTGCAGAGAGATAAAAGCATTCTGGATTAAGATATGGTGGAATATCCAGAGAATTTTTAAAAGGAGGGTAAAATTTACTCCACAATTATTTTTGTTAGGTATAGTTATTGATTGTGATACAAAGGAGGTTATATTGATGTTAAATTTGATTACAGCTGCGAGGCTGTTAGTAGGACAATATTGGAAGAAGGAATCTTTGCCTACATTGCAGGAATGGTTTCTTAAAGTGTCTCATTTGGCGGAAATGGCAAAGATTTCGGCTTTCTTAAAGGGACAAACGCAAGAGAAATTTCTTGCTGTTTGGGATAAATGGATAAAATTCATACAATTTAAATTTGATATAAAAAAATACTATATAGTTTTTTCATAATTTTTAACTCTATATATATATATATATATATTCTATTTTATATTCTTTTTTTTTATAAATATAAATTTTTTTAACTTTTTTTTAATTAAGCCTATATTCTGCTCTGGGAGGCCCTGGGGGGGGAAGGGGGGGGTTGGGTAGGGGTGGGGGAAGGGGGGTTTTGTTGGGTAATGTTTGTTTTTTATTTGTATATGTTGTTTTTTGTTTTTGTATTGTCTTTTATTTTCTGTAAAATTTATAAAACTTTTTAATAAAAAAAAAAAAGAAAAGCACTTTTGGGACAACTATGATCTGAATAATTGAGAATCTCCATAGTGTCAAGATTCCGACTGACGAACTCAATGAAGTAAGCATAGCTAAGATGATCCAATCTGTAATGCAAAACTTTATTGAGCACATCCTTTCAGCACAGATGAAAGAAAAACCAGCTCTGGTTATTTCATGTCTAAATTGCTATATTAAAAGTATAGAAACCTCCTTCCCCTTATTAGTGCAGATCACATCCAATTATAAGTCAAAGAATTGTTATGAGAGAATTTCTTTGTTGTTGATAGTTGTGAACCCGTGTCCGACCCATCGTGACCCCATGGACAACATTTCTCCAGGGCTTCCTGTCCTGTACCATCTTCTGGAGTCCATTTAAGCTCACACCTACTGCTTCAGTGACTCCATCCAGCCACCTCATTCTCTGTCACCTCCTTCTTCTATTGCCCTCAATTTCTTTAGTTCTCAGTAAACAAATCTTGGAAGTCCTTGGTTCTCATGAACTGGCCACTCAATATCAAAAGTCTGAATTCCATTCTTCCCTTCTTCCCCCGTCTCCCAAGTTCATAGGCAAGCTAAGAAGAAATAATGGCTGACACAGCATAGGCATTCTTTGAGGCTTGACACACAAATAAGCTGAGAATTTTTGTAACTTTTTGTTACAAAACATAACAAATTTTGTATTTGACTACTTCCTTGCATATCCCAATTGTCTTTAGGCATAGACTGGTTACAAAACACATAATTCTGACTATTCCCTAAAAACAAGGAACAGTTTCATTTCTCTCTTAATAATATCAACGACAATGGTTACAGACATCCTTCCTGCACCACTTCCTGAATCTCTTTCTTTGCTAGAAAGATATGCAGATTTTGGTGCTGTTTGGGGAGGAAGAGGAAGCCACGACCTATTTTCTGCATTGGACAAATGACCTCTACTAAATTGCCTATTGAACCTCAGACTCCAGCTAAACAGAAAAGTTTCTGAATGTCAATTGGAAAAAAAACACTTCTTTGGACTTCATCTGCCACATCTGCACCATTCCTATAAAAAAGAAAGATAATTTTTTCTTTAAAATATGTCGAATTTGTACCTATTAGAGATCACTATCCACTGCCTCTTTTTTTTTTTTTTTTTTTTGGATCTGTTGAGCATCTTCATAAAGCAAGATTTTCATTAAATTGGATTTGAGAAGAGTTTACAATTTAATTCAGATGAAGCATAGCCATGAATATTTAACAGCTTTTGACACTCGTTATGGCAAGTTTGACTATACAATAATGTCTTTGATCTAGTTAATTACTGTAGTCATTTCCAGATTTGTGAACGAGATAATTTCAGATATTCTGAACAATATGTTGTAGTTTACCTAGATGACATCTCATTTTTTTCAGAAGTTCTTTCTCTGCATTTTACTCACATTAGATGTGTGTTAAAGTACCTACACAAAAGTTCAATGCTAACTAGGAAGTGTGTGGTTGGTATTCTTGCCTTGGACCTTTTTAATTTCTAGAGAAGGCAGGCAGACAGATTCAACAATGGCACAACCTATTCTCATATGGGAGCCACCTGGAAATGTTAAAGATGTCCAACTTTTGGAGGGGGGAAGGATTGCAAACTCTTACAGTTCTGGTTTTGCTGAGTGCACAAGACCACAAGACTCAGCTCCCTGGGAAAAGGTCTTAATTTAACTCTTGTACTCTAAAACAAGTAGCTTTTCATGCTTGATTATTTTTCTCCAAGTCTCTGCTCTGCCATCCAGATCTTTAGCTACTCATTTATTTTATAATTTGATGCCTCAAACTCTATTTTGAACTCTGTTCTTCAGGCTTTGGGGATAGAGGAAAACCTATTGCCCTGTACATTTAATTCTAGACTCCCTTCCAGCTGGACAGAAATAAAGAACTGTGAGCAATAAAAGTAGCATTCAGTAATGAAGATATTTCTTAATCAGGGAATCCCATTCAATGCAGGTATTGGAAGATCACAAGAATTTGGAATAATCATAGAAGACCTGGGCCATCATTCTATGTCTGGTTGGTTAACTTAGATGTTACTATGTTCCTAGCTCACAAAAATTAATTTTCAGGTGCTCTGTCATGCATACTTGTATAAGATATTTTTGTCTATCCCCTTCTTCCACAATCTTGAACCCTTCCTCAAAGAATGAAGGAAATGAAAATAAGAAATGTTAGATATATCACAGCGGAATTGGATCTGTTGGATTAAATTTGCTTGCAATTGAATCCATTGGTCAAAGGCTTGGATGAACAGCCTCAGCTGAGATCTACAGATAGATTCTTCTCCTTTTTCTATGGCTGTGGGATATTTATTTTTCATTTTCATAATTTGCATGCTCTCTTCCTCTCCAAGAAGAGGTGTTGCAACTTTTTCACTATACTAAGACTACAAAGAATGTGAGTTTTTAAAATATTGCAATTTTTGTTCAGGGATTTCTGGTGGATAAAAATAGGATGTCAAAAACAGAATTTGTATGAGGGATTTGGTTTCCACATGTCATATCTGTCATCAAACCAAGAGTATCCATGTTTTTTTAAAAAAAAATTCATATGGCATGGCAAAATGCAGCATAGTGCATAAAATTCACACAAACAACGTATAAAAGGTGTATCAAAATTTAAAACACCAGAGCAGTGAATTATTTTACAAACACATAGTATGAATGATGAATAAAATTATGAGTAAAATTAAAATATGTATGAGCAGTTACTGGAATGACTAAACCTATAGCCTGATATTTAGATCCAGGGAACCTTCTGAGGAGGCATTACATCACAATATAATGTGAAGTTTGTGGGACAGTCACTATTAAGATTATCAACCGATCCCATTTATATTTCCAATATTGGCATTTGCTATACTTAGTTCAGATTGGGTTAAGCACTGTCCAAATTTTCTTTGGGAGATCAAAGCCGAAGGGGCATTGTATATAGTGCAATGTACACTAGCCTCTTTGTGATGCATCCCAGGCAATGTGACTTTGTCACAGCTAAATAATCTACACATTCTGCCTGCTGGATCTTACAAGGATTTCCAAGCAAGAAGCAGCAGTATGAATACTGCTGCCCACGCTCAGCACGATAATTTTGCTCCCCTTGAGACACAATTTATTTTCTTAGAGCTCTCTTAGATATGCATAGTTTTATGACCTTTTTAGCAGTAGTGGATTTGTTTATCAAGATGGCTCTTTTTAGTCCATGTAAAAAACAACCTTCTACTCTGGAAACTGTGCATAGGTTTGTTGGCCACTTTTTCCGATATAATTGCATCTTGGTTTTGGAAAGCCCTTTTTTCAATTACTAGACATTCATGTTCATCTGTTATCATGTCATGTAGGGAACCATGGAGATAACCTTGGAAAAACTATCCAGAAGCTGTTAAGACAACAACAGGTGTAGGAGAATGTATTAAGTCAAGGGAGGTTAGGAAAATATTAGAAAGAGCTTCAGATTGGCTCCTCCTTTGCAAGAGTCTATACTTTAGTCTACCTCAATAAAGCATAATTCTAGTCCTCCCATGGAATCATTTTCAATAAAGCTGACAGTTCATCACCAGGAGCGAAATAAGTAGACAAAAAAGCAGTGCTGGAACAATATTTGTCTTTGCTATGAACGGTATGAACATGACAGTTGGCCTAATTGGTTGTCATTTGAAGACTTTGCTCATAACAACTCTGCATGCTCTGCATGCTTTCAATAAGTTTATGGATATAACCCATGCTGTTTATCCTGTCTATGCAGTTTCTCCGGTCGTGGATTATTATTATTTTTTCCAAGAGGTGTAGGTGGCACAATCTCTTCAACAGAGCAGCCAGATTCGGCCAAGGATGCATATAAATAGGCAGCAGATGCGTATAGCTAAAAATGCACCAGGATTGCTATGGGAGGGTTTGGTGTGACTTTCCCCTATGTTTTTACTTTTGTCTCAACCATTAAAAAAAAAACTGAACTCAAGGTGTATTGGCCACTTCCCTGTGACTGCTCAGATTAGCCCAGTGGCCTTTCACTTATAACTACCCACTACCTATGAAAATGCACCTGGCATTTCTCTGCTCTTGGTGTTTGGATGAGAGGGGGCTTCTTGGTCTTTGCATTCTGCAGCTCCTCCCTGTCCCCCATACTGTTAGATAGGAAAGAGGAATAGAAAGTGGAGCATGATTTGTTTTGCACTCAGCTTTTACTAGCTATATGTCCATATTGACTCTTAAAGCAGGAAGTATAATTGACTTTAATGTCTTAATTCATCTTACTTAAATCTTCAGATACTCAGGTTTCTTCTTCCTCAATCAGTTGCCTTTCTTGAATTTAACAAAATCCTCACCGACTGACAATGCACTTGATAATGTTCTGTAACTTCTTAAAATATTGTTAGAAATAAAATGAAGTTCCTATACTCTATTATATATGCTCCAAAGGATCATGAGCACATTCAACTGTCCTTTTAAATTAAAAGTCCTTAGCTCTAATTTATCAAACTATTCCACAAAGTGGGACCAAATATATGTTCCCTGCGTATCTGGAAATCAAGAGTTCTCAAATAAACAGAAGTTCTTTCCCATCATTTCTTAATTGTCACTTGCTGTACATGTCAAACTAACGGAGAAGCAGAATCTAATTTCCTTGTTTGATTCACCATGAAATTAAACTGAACTGACAATTTTTATTTTCACCTGGCAACTTTGCCCCACACTATTTAAGTCTAGTTAATCAAGTACAGTTATCTATTGCATACACTCATCTTTCCTTACCACACCTCTGATTTGCAGTATCCCACATCCCGATCTCCTTTCAACAGCCTGGCCTTGGATTATATTTGCAGTTTTGTAAGGTGTAAAGGAATGCAAGGACATAGTTAGCAGAACTGCCAGAAGATATATCTTGTCACAGAATTATTGCTGAGAGATGAAGGCAAAGGTGATGAGGGGAAAGAAGAAATAAAGAGGCTTGCATAACTCAGAGAAAAAAAATCCAGCTAATAATTTTCTTATCTGTTATAACATAAGAGAGGTGGGTTTTCATCTTAATTTATTATGGAAGGCCCTGGCGAAGCCAATCTTTCATAGGCTTATATGCATTAGTCCTTTCTACCTGCTATTTACCATACCTGCATGCTGATAGTGCAATATGCTCCATAATTGGCCTCTACATATAACAATAATAGTGTACAGGACTAAGACAAAGCTGAATTAGAAAGGATTTACCACTTAACATAGAATAAGACAAGAACAGAAGCAATCAGTCAATATGGATGAAGGCTAGAAATTCTAGGAGCTGCAGATCATTATGTTTGATGGGCACCAAGCTGGAGAATCCATGTGCATTGTGTTGTTTGTCAGATACTGATTCAATTAGCTAGATAGCATAATGAATAAATATTATGAAAAAAAGAACTTAGTAGAGATCTTCATTAATTTAATTATCCAACGCATCAGAAACATTCAGAATTGTGTTGTTTACTTTCCCAACTTCTGTTAAGATTATCAACTTTCCTGGAGCAGTAGATTATAGCAATGAGCAAGTGGCTGTACCTCTTTATCTCCAAATCAGCATAAACCTGTATTTTCTCATCAGGTTTTGCATACTGAATCTTTTCTAAATATGCTTTGTATGTGCCTATGAAGCAATCAACAACCCTACCATCTGCTGTTCAGTCAGATAAGATCCCAGTAAGATAAATATGGGCAACAAGTTTTATAATAATCTATGTAAACATATGTTTTATATTTATTGTTGTATGCAAGACTATATGTTATATATAGCCTTAATATTTAGACAGATATATTCTAAAACTTACTTCTTCAGTAAGTATAATTGAAATATCAATGTTCAATATGGACTCATTGGAATAACTCCATTGAAAAAGATCTTTTCTATATTCTGCTCAGAATGAATTGCTGTGGAAATAGTATAAGATTATATTTGCTGTTATTTTTCTTAGCACCTAAATAAAAGAGTTTTATTATTCAGGTTTCAGATCAGAAGATAAGCAGTTGAGATATAGAGTCTCACCTTCATTTATGAGTGAATTAAGGTGAGCATGAACCAAACTGAGGGAACACCTGTCCCACAAAAACCAGAATTGCAACATCCTCTACACTAGAATTGAGGCTTCATTCACGATGCTTTGAAAATATTCTTGTTTCTCTCTCAGCCTAATGAGTTTTCCAACAAAAATTCTAGCAATATCAGGTGAACATTAATTGTTTTGTTCCTCCACATTAACTGTAGTCTGTGTTTCTTTGAAATTCTTAACGAGAAGTTTGCCATAGGCATAAAGATTTGGTAAAGATTTACAGCTGCCAGTCTGAAGATGTGTTGGGACTTTTTGAGCTGTGTTGGCTAGGATTTCTGAGAAATGTTTTGCCAATAGTTGGGAACTGTATGGTTGAAAGGTAATTAGCTACTGACCTGGGCAATCATTTGTTGTACAGAAGCATCAAAGGTATTTGATTGCTCTATGCAATAATGTTCTAAGAAGACTAATTACCATCATCTATAAAAAAGAAAATCAGAGCACTTAAAAAAAAGAAAAAGAAAAATTAGAATAGGTTAATCTCCATTATTTTAAACTTAATTAAGTTTATGTGAGATCAATATTAAAGATTACCTTTTATTATCATGAACCAACATTCACAACTTTAAATTAATCCTTAGTATAATCAAAAGTAAGATATGCAGGATAAATTCAGTCTTTATATAAAAGAATCATCTTCCTTCTCAATGACTAGAGCAGGATTCTATCATCTGAAGCCCCAAGGCCACATTTTACCACCAAGCCTTGAATTAGCATACAGAGCCCCTTCAAAGTTTCCAATAAATTGTAATTCATGATATGACTGAAAGGGAAATACATTAAGTCCAGGGTGGAATAGGTTTTCATATTAAATGTTATTAATGTAATTTAAATCAAATTTTGTCCTATTCCCATATATTTTTAGAAGTTCATAAACACAAACACACACACACACACACACACACACACACACACACACATCCTTGATTAATGTTGAAAATTCTGGATTGCTTGCTAAATGTTGCATAATTAAAAAAGCTGAAAAAGAAAGACATGGGGGGGGGAATCATCAAACTCATTGTCATTGAATTCAAATAAATTGATCCAGGTTGAATCAAGGTAGTCTATGGGTACTCTTTCAGATTGTCTTACCTCATTGACAGATAAATCAGCATATTGTAAGTCAGGAATGATTAATCCTTGCATTGTAGACTAGCACTGGTTCCAATGCAGAATGAGATAGGCCCTGCGGATGAAATCAAGATGCAAAAATTCATGCACCTTTACAAAATTTTCCCTTCTGTCTTTTGCACACCTTCAGGATGGCTGGGACAGGAATTAAGACCCCTTGCTGTTCCTCCCTCCTCAAATTCTTGGCATGTTTATTATTTTGCTAGTTTAACAATGTTTTAACTAAGGATCTCTGGGAAAAGGGATTTAAATCTTATCCTATTTCCATCATCTTGAACAGTATCATTTGATCCATCTCCAGATCACAATTCCCTTCCACCCAGCTGATGGCTGACCAGTTGAGCTAGTGGGGAAAAGGGGAGCAGATCCTTGGAATGAGTCAAATCACAAACAGAACAAGGTATGCATTAATCCATATGTACACAGGACTGTCACATATGGACTACATATACAGTATATGTGAACCAGCCATGCCAGAGCGCAATGACCCTTGAAAAGTAGATATCTCCAAATGAGGGAAATACTTATGAATTAAACCTTTATAGAAGAGACAGAAAAACTTTCTTTTGCATCATAGTAACTACTAGATTGATTGCTAAGTAGATACTAAAAATAAATTTTGAGCTTCTCAAACAGACAGTGAACAATGCCTCATGCCTTACTTCTATTTAATAAGTGCTAACATAAAAGCATTATTACAGCCAACTATGTGACTCTGAGCTGATGATTCTATAGCCATTTGACTCAACAATTAAATTACCCAAACGTTCCAAACTACCATTTAATTCCCCATTATTATAGAAATTATAGAATGTGTCTGCCTGAGTAATGAATGCAGAATTCAGAAAGCCGGGGTTAATCTAGAATTTTTTTTTCCTATGGAGTTGTGCTGACTTCCTAGATTCAAAATAACATAAGCCAAGACATAAATTCTGTGTTTTATGTACGCAATTATAAAACTGGGTTTTATATTTAAACATAAATAAAATTTAGTTTATAAAATTTAGAATATTATTGTAATATTCAGTTGCAGGCAACCAAAGTTAACAGGCTGCCTGAACCCCATCTCAGGACAGAATGGTTATATATACCTTTTACCCAAATTAAGGGTTATTCATGATTGTTCCCATTCCTTCCCTTAAACTCATCCATAACAGGCCCAACCAAGATGGCTTTAAAATGTTTGATTTCGGGAGATTTTGAAGGGAGTTCCATGGCTTAAAGTACATAGAAGGAAATAAAACTGATAAAAGTAAGCAAATTCAAAGCAATTATTCATACTTCCATGTATGTCATGTATTGGATCTCTAAACCAAAGGCCCAACAAAATTTAGAAATCACTTAACAAAAATACAAGAGGCAGAAGAAAATTTATGTTCAAGACCTTTAAAAAAGGCATTTTTCAATGCTCATCTTGCTGGACAGACTTGTTTCAAGCTCTATTGTTCTTCAGAAGTCCAATCAAAAATATAAGTCCCTGTTCTCTTCTTGAAATTTACATCAAACCTCACTCCCTTCAAACAATTCTCATCAACAATAGCTTACTTTTCTCTGTGTTTACAGTATCTAATTGTATATTTATAGGCAAATACATTACAAACCCTTAGTGTAATTTAAAAGGAAATCCAGTACTTCTTATCAAAGCAAGATAAAAGGTAATCAATGTTCCTAGTCATTCAGTCGACTATTTCATTCTAATGACTGGAGGTCAAGCTTCTATTCCATCTTTCTTCTTCTTTTACTTTTATACTAATAACTATTGTCTTTTTTTTATTGAAATTTTTTAAGTTTTACAAAAAAAAATTCCCCTCCCCCACACCCTCCACCCCTCCCCTACCCTTCCAGATCTTCCCAGAGCTGAATACAGGCTTAATTAAAAAAATTTTAAAAGAATCTTAAAACACATTTAAACCATAAGCAAATCTAAATACGTTAATTAAACAAATTATAAAATAATTAACAACAATATATAAAAAAATACAAGAAGAAAGAAAAGAAAAAACAAAAAAATAAAAAATATAAAAAAAATAAAAAATATCTATGAAATATCTTAAACTTTAATTATAAATTATTCAAAAACTAAATAATATTTTTTTATATCCAACTTATATTGTATGAAATCTATCCATCTTTTCCATACCAGGAGGTACCTCTCCTGTGATTGATCTTTCAAGAAAGCCGAAATCTTTGCCATTTCTGCCAAATAAGAAACTTTAAAAAACCATTCTTGCAAAGTAGGCAAAGATTCCTTCTTCCAACATTGCCCTACTAACAACCTGGCCGCTGTAATTAAATTTAACATCAATATAGTCTCTTTACTGTCACAATCAGAAACAATACCTAACAAAAACAATTGTGGCGTAAATTTTATCCTTCTTCTGAAAATTCTTTGAATATTCCACCATATCTTAATCCAAAAAGCTTTTATATTTTTACATGACCACCAGATATGGTAATAAGTAGCATCCAAACATCCACATCTCCAACATTTAGGCTGCAAGTCAAGATACATACGAGAGATTTTTTGTGGATCAAGGTGCCATCTGTAAAACATTTTATAAAAATTTTCCCTTAAATTTTGGGCTTGTGTAAATTTAACATTCCTCACCCAAATAATCTCCCAGGTATCTAATAAAACCGGTTCATCAAAATTTTGTGCCCATTTAACCATACATTCTTTAACTAATTCTGCTTCTGAATCCAATTCTACTAACACCCCATAAATTCTCTTAATGTGAGTTCGTCTTTGATCTTTTATTTGTTTTAACAAATTCTCGTCTTCTCTAAGCAAACCCAAGTTATGATCTATCTTCCACCTCTCTACTATTTGTCTATACTGAAACCATGAATAAATGATATTTTCTTGTGTTAAATCTTCCAAAGATTTTAATTGCCAATTTTTACCATCCCATCTAAGTAATTGTGCATAAGAAACACTATCCATCTTGACTCCTCTCCTTATCCCTTCTGTCGCATGCCATGGTATAGCCCATAATGGAATTTTAAAATCACTTCTATAATATTTCTTCCAAACCCAAAGTAAAGAAGTCCTTATAATATGAGATTTTAAAACCCTATCAACCTTTTTATTGAAAATTAAATAGGCATGCCATCCAAAAAGCAAATCCCAACCCTCTAAGAGGAGTACTTCTACATTTGTTAAATTAACCCAATCACTAATTAATGTTAAAGCCACAGCATCATAATACAATTTCAAATTCGGTACCTTGAGTCCACCTCTCTCACGAATATCTTGTATAATTTTAAGTTTTACTCTTTTTTCCCTGCCCAGATAAATTTATTGATACCTTTCTGCCATTCATTTAAATTAACCTCATTCTTTAAGATGGGTATCATTTGAAATAAAAAAAGAAACTTTGGCAGAACATTCATTTTAATCGCCGCAATTCTCCCCAAAAGAGATAATTGCAGTTTCTCCCAATTTTCCAAATCTCTTTGTATTTTGACCCACAGCCTTTCATAATTATTTTTATACAATTTTGCATTAGAAACAGATAAAATAACCCCCAGATAATTTACCTTATTGACAACCTCAAAATCTGTCAACCTAACCAGGGTCTCCTTATCCAAATTAGTCTGTTTTTAGGCAATATTTTAGTCTTATTATTATTAATTTTAAAACCCGAAACCTGCCCATACTAATATATCAATTGTAATAACTCTATTACAGAATAAGCAGGTTGAGATAAAGTAACAACCAAGTCGTCTGCAAAAGCCCTTAATTTATATTCTTTTTTATTAACTTCTATTCCTTTTATTTGCTGTGATTCTCGAATTTTAATCAACAAAATTTCCAAAGTTAAAACAAACAGCAATGGTGACAATGGACAACCCTGTCTAGTTCCCTTCTCTATTGAAAACACCTCTGACAAACCCCCATTAACTATAAGTTGTGCCGTTTGCTTTTGATAAATAACACAAAGAGCTTGTAAAAATTTTTCTCCAAAGTTCATTTTCTCAATTAATCTTAACATAAATTGCCAGTTCAGCTGGTCAAAAGCTTTTTCAGCATCTAAAAATATCAATCCTGCAGAAACTTGATTGACTAATAACTATTGTCTTTATATAAATGATAGGAAGGTTTTCTTTTCCACCACAAAAGTGGGAAAGCTTCTTGATGCACTTAAAAGGCACCTTCAGCTAGAAAGCTATGAAGTCTTCACAGAAGGCTTGATGGAGTGGGACATGGCTAACCTTATAACTTCAAGCAGGGACAACCATTTCTTCTGGAATCTTATACTTAGCTTCCAACCTCTTTTTTTTTAACCTTATTCAGATCAAATAAAACATGTTATTCTGCTTCTCCTGAATTTCCAGTATTTTTGAGCAGCTGCTTATTTATCAATTTGGCCACTTTTATTTTCTGGTGTGACTTCTATTCATTGCCAAGCTGATCTTGTTTTAAGAACTGATCTCATTTGGGAAGCTGCCTCAAATTATTTCCAGAAAAAAAAATCGACATATTGCCTATATGTAGATAAAATAGCCAGCTAAAGATAATTGGTCCATTTTCAATGGTAACAATGGCATCTAAGAGTGCAGTTTTTTTGTGACTAAAAATGTGATCAGGAGTTGACTGAAATGAAGTTCAGATTGTACTATGATTCTGCTTTGTTCATGCAATTTTGTAGCAGGGGCTGATGTTACTATATTTTTATAGTTAACCTTTCTACATTTTGGGCAGTTTTTCTTGTCTTTTTTCTTACCATACACAAAGCAGATCAGAAAAGGTAAAAGCTGTTTGTTGGAAGCATCACAAACTACATTTTAGATCTACTAACTGAAAATAAAATGATTATTGCAGCACAGACCAGCCTAGCACCTGAAATAATTGAGTCTCAGTAGCACTGAAGCAATAAATTTCTAAAGATATTCTGTTTGGTTTTTATTTAAAATGATTTGTGCCATTTTTTAAAAAAAAAAATCAACATGGCATATAAAGGTAAAATATTGAACTTAAAATAGACAATTAAAATAAAGTAAAATAATAAACACTAATCAAAGTCTAATACCTTATCTTTTGTTATATTCTAGGCCACATACTCTATGTTGCATTGACATAGGTTTGTGTTAACCATCATACATTTTAATAAATGTTATGGGATCCAAATGCCAAACTGCCACCTGTGAGCATTAGAACATAGAACAATAGAATTGGAAGGGACCTTGAGGTCTTCTAGTCCAACCCCCTGAAGTCGAGCATTTCAGATAAATGGTTGTCAAGTCTCTTTTGGAAAGCCTCCAGTGATGGAGCACCCACAACTATTGATGGAACACTATTCTTCTTGACACCCAAGAAAACAGAAATTCACAATAAAAATATAGTTCATAATATGGGGACTTACAGAGTGTGAGAGAAGACTAGCTAGGAATAAATAAACATGCTGAATGACAAATCCCTTGTTTATTTAACAAATGTATATGGTTGCCGAGCTATCACAAATTTATCTGACTGGTAAACAAGAATAAAGTGAAACATGGGTTCATTATTAATTTATTATACACTGTGACAGTATAATCAAACATTGCTAATATCTCCACTGTAATTAATACAAAAATGTGCATCATTATTTCAGGAATGCATCGATTATTATAACAATTTTATAACAATTTTTTTGTTGGGCATCACATGTGATAATGATCACTACTGTCACCTGATGCAGAAATGATTCTGATGACAGTGAAAAAAAGAGAAGAATTCACCATGACCCTCAGATTATTTTAGGATGATGAAAAGTTACGATACAAATATGATTAGCCTGATAAAAGGCAAGTTTAGTGGTATAATTGCTCCTATTTCATTTGACTCATCTTTGTATGTAGAGGTACTTACCTCTGTGTGTGGGTGTGTGTATATGAATTTATTCCAGTGTCGTTTTTCATACCCATTACAATGTGGGTTCATTAAAATTCTCACTGCAGCACCGAAGCTGGTCGGACTGAAATGGGACTGACAATCCTCATGTCTGCCACACAGATAAACCAGACCTTATGAAGGTGAAATTAGTTTTCAGGAGCTGTGCTGCTCACTTGATTGATTCCGTCTTAGGAGCCATATGACTTAATGTTTCCTGCTTGGGCTTCCACTGTCATGCAAACATGACCTGATAACACATTGTCAGGAGCGCACCAGAGAGCTAACAGCAATCTAACATCTTTCTACTGGGTGTGAAGTTCCATCTGAAATGTGCATATTTGATAAGCAGCTCTTCCTCTCTCTGTCCTTTTCATTTCCCGATGGTTTATCTTCTCTGCTTCACTGAGTGCCAAGCAATAATGCACAGCTGGGAACTGTGGCAGGTGGCCCCCAACTACCCTATAGGGACTATACCAACCATCAGGGCAGAAAGATACCCAGGTCAATCATAAAAGCTCTCTGCCACTAGAGGTGATAAAGTCAAATCTCCCTCATTGTGCCCTCATCCTCAAAGAAAATTGTTGCTGGGTTCCATTATAAGTGGGTTTTTTTTTTATGCTTTTGGTATTAGCATATGTGAGTCCTAGCCACCATTTACAGAGTGAGAATAGAATGCTTGTGGATGGTTTCTCAAAAATGCTAATGCAAACAAGATAAATTCATTTACATTTTACTTTCTTCTTGTGGGTGTTTCATTCACCAGACAATAAGAAGTGGCATGTCATTTGAGGGTGTAATGTTATGTGGGAATGACCTTGGTAGATGGTGGGGGGGGGGGAGGAAAGAGATACTTCCTAGGCAGCGGCCCTCAACGTTTGGAGCACCAGGGACCAGTTCCACAGAGAGAGGTTTTTCCACAGACCAGAGGGTGCATTTCATGTTCTGCCTGCATCCTACAGATGGAGCTTCGCTTGTTTGCATGGCATGGTTTCTGGCATGCCATGGCCCAATGCCAATCCACAGACCAAGAATTGGGGACCCCTGTCCTAGGGTATCATCCTATAAGAGAGGGCGTAGCCCATGGCTGCATAATGGGAAGAGAAAGAAACTCAGAAAGGAACCTCTGTAACTATGCAGGTTGTAAAAGACATGGCAGGAGATTTGCATTGAGTGTATAGTGGCAAAGGAGAGGAAAGAAGAGTGGTGGGATGCAAATATGTGAACAACTGGTTGTCTGTGTGGATGCTGCTTCTGGAAGTCCATTCTGGGCCTGGGCAAGAAAAAATTAGCTACCGGTTCTACTGAACTGGTACGAACTGGCTGAGTCCCACCACTAGAGAGAGGTCATAGCATATACATGGATATGTTAGAATGAGGTGTACTGCTGTTTAACACTTAAACATATTTATTTCTATGTAGTGTTTTTTTCTAATATAATTTTTTAGAACCCAACATTGTTAACACACTTTGTGATTTAGGTTACTTTCTTAAAAATATGAGCATTTTTATTTTCATTTCTAAACTACAATCTGATCTTCACGAACCTTTTTCGTGAAGAAGAATAATGGTCAGGTGACCAACTGTCCTCCTTTAGGGAGGACAGTCCTCCTTTTTTAAGTTCCGTCCTCCCTCGAAAAGAGTTCTCCTACATGTCCTCCTTTTTGATATTTGAAGACTAATCTGCAGGTTTTTTTTTCTCATAGAACACTCAGAATGGTGTTCTGGTACCTTTTTTATGTTTTTTTTTCAACTTTTGCATGAGCTGTGCTACTCTTCCTATTGCTTTCGAAAGCCAATAGGAATTGCTGCTGAGCGCGCCAAAACACCCAGCCGGCAAACTTTGCACATGTAAGTTGTCTGCCGTGAAGGCGAATTGGCAGGAACTTTGCACCCCTCCCTGCTACCCAACTACACAATAATAATAATAATAATAATAATAATAATAAGAAGAAGAAGAAGAAGAAGAAGAAGAAGAAGAAGAAGAAGAAGAAGAAGAAGAAGAAGAAGAAGAAGAAGAAGAAGAAGAAGAAACAGCTAGCACAAGCATTAAAAGATGCAAATACTGCAATATCAAGTATAAGCACCAATTCACTGCAAGAAACAAACCAATTAATGTACAGCACAGCTACAGTTATAACAGAATACCTGGGATGCAAAATCAACAAAAAAGAAAAACAAACAAACAGTGCACCAGAAAAATGGAAGGTTAGACTAGAAAATAAGATCAGCAAGTTAAGATCACATGCAAGCAAGCTAGAACAGATGAAAGAAAAGAAGCTGAAGAACAAGAAGACCAAAGAATACCTAATCAAGAAATACCACTTAGAAACAAGGAAGATCAAGGAAGCACTGGAAATAATAAAGCAACAAATAACAGCTATAGCCAGGAAAATCAGTAGATATGAAGCTCGAATTGCAAACTATAGGCAGAACCTCCAATTTCAATCCAATCAGAAACGTTTCTACCAATCCATCAATGGAGAAACTGCAAGGAATCAGTCAGTACCTGACAAGGAAGAAACAGTGCAGTTCTGGAAGCAGATATGGGATAACCCAAAGAAATACAACAAGGATGTGGCTTGGTTAAAAGAGGTGGATGCAAATAAAACAGAAGTTGAAATGAAAGAACTAGTAATAACAACAAAAATGGTAGAAAAAAGAGCAAAGAAAATCAAAAATTGGTCAGCACCAGGTGAAGATGAACTGCATGGGTTTTGGTTGAAACATCTAACTGTTATACACCCACTCATTGCCAAGCAGTTCAACAATATACTACAAGGAGGAGAAATTGAAAAGTGGCTAACAACTGGGAAAACCTACCTAATAATGAAAAATCCAGCAAAAGGGGCAACACCAGGTAACTACAGGCCAATTACCTGCTTACCAACAACTTTCAAATTACTAACTGGTGTAGTAGCTGATGCAGTGCAACAGCATCTAGTTGAAAACAATCTCTTTCCACCTGAGCAGAAAGGAAACCGCCCCAATAGCAGAGGAACAAAAGATCAACTCCTAATAGACAAAATGATCTTGGAAAACTGCAAGAGAAGGAAGACCAACCTGAATGTGGCATGGATTGACTACAAAAAGGCATTTGACTCTCTGCCACATGATTGGATAATCAAGTGCCTAGAAATAACAGGAGTCAGTAGAAACATCAGAAAATTTGTGCAAAGATCGATGGCACAATGGAAGACACAGTTGCAGATCAATGGTGAGAAGCTGGGAGAGGTTAATATCAAGAGAGGAATATTTCAAGGAGATTCATTATCACCATTACTATTTGTTATTGCACTGTTTCCTCTGTCAACAATACTGAATAACTCAGGACATGGCTATCAAACATCAAAAACATCTGCCAGACTATCCCACCTCATTTATATGGATGATCTGAAGCTGTATGGAAAAACATCATCTGAAATAGAATCGCTGCTCAACAATGTCCGTATATATAGCCAAGATATTGTAATGGAGTTTGGCTTGGACAAATGTGCCACACTTACTATCAAACAAGGAAAAATAATGAAAACTGAAGGAATCAAGATGCCCCACGAAAATAACATTAAGAGTCTGGATGAGGAAGAGTACTACAAATACTTGGGTATCCTTCAAGCTGACAACATCAAGCACACTGAAGTCAAGAAAAAGATTAGAGGTGAATACATCAAGAGAGTGAAGAAGATCTTAAAGTCCAAACTCAATGGAGGAAATACCATAAAGGCAATCAACACCTGGGCAATCCCAGTCATTAGGTACACAGCTGGAATAGTGGACTGGACTCAAGCAGAACTAAAAGCAATGGATAGGCAGACCAGAAAAATAATGACAATGAATCATGCCCTTCATCCACGCAGTGACATTGATAGACTTTATCTACCAAGGCAAATAGGTGGGCGTGGAATGCTACAAGTACATCAGATGGTTGAAGAAGAAAAAATGGCTTTGGAAGAATATCTGAAGAACAATGATGAAGATGCACTGAAATTAGTATATCAGGAAGGCTTACTAACTACTGGAGAGACCAAACTGGCCTACAAGAAAGACCAAATGAAGAACAGAATAGAGGCATGGGAAGACAAAGCACTACATGGCCAATACATGAAAAAAATAGCTGGGAAAGCAGATAATAATAAAACCTGGCAATGGCTAAGAGCAGGAAAATTGAAGAAAGAGACCGAGGGACTAATTCTGGCTGCACAAGACCAAGCCTTAAGGACAAATGCATACAAAGTCAAAATTGAGAAGACAGCAACAGACAGTAAGTGCCGCCTATGCAAAGAAGCTGAAGAAACAGTGGACCACTTGGTAAGCTGTTGCAAGAAGATTGCACAGACTGATTACAAGCAGCGGCATGACAAAGTAGCAACAATGGTGCATTGGAAGATCTGCAAAAAATATCATTTGCCTGTAAGCAAAAACTGGTGGGATCATAAAATAGAGAAAGTCATAGAAAATGATAAAATTAAACTGCTCTGGGACTTCAGAATTCAAACTGACAAGCACCTGCAACATAACACCCCAGACTTAACAATTGTCGATAAGAAAGACAAAAAAGTCTGGATAGTGGACGTGGCAGTGCCTGGAGATAGCAGAATAGAAGAGAAAGAACTGGAGAAGATAACAAAATACAAAGACCTACAAATAGAAATAGAAAGACTGTGGCAAAAGCAAGCAAGGGTAGTACCAATAGTCATAGGCTCCTTGGGTGCAATCCCAAAACAACTGGAGCACCACTTGAACACCATTGGCATTGACAAATTCGCTATTAGTCAATTGCAAAAGGCGGCCTTACTAGGAACTGCTTCCATCCTGCGACGATATCTGTAATACCATCAAACATCCACATCTGCCTATCCCAGGTCCTGGGTAAGGACTCGATAGGTAGACAAAATGCCAAATCCAGTCTGAACATCTGGCTGACTGTGCGATGATCGATAATAATAATAATAATAATAATGAACTAGTAATAACAAAAATGGTAGAAAAAAGAGCAAGGAAAATCAAAAATTGGTCAGCACCAGGTGAAGATGAACTGCATGGGTTTTGGTTGAAACATCTAACTGTTATACACCCACTCATTTCCAAGCAGTTCAACAATATACTACAAGGAGGAGAAATTGAAAAGTGGCTAACAACTGGGAAAACCTACCTAATAATGAAAAATCCAGCAAAAGGGGCAACACCAGGTAACTACAGGCCAATTACCTGCTTACCAACAACTTTCAAATTACTAACTGGTGTGGTAGCTGATGCAGTACAACAGCATCTAGTTGAAAACAATCTCTTTCCACCTGAGCAGAAAGGAAACCGCCCCAATAGCAGAGGAACAAAAGATCAACTCCTAATAGACAAAATGATCTTGGAAAACTGCAAGAGAAGGAAGACCAACCTGAATGTGGCATGGATTGACTACAAAAAGGCATTTGACTCTCTGCCACATGATTGGATAATAAAGTGCCTAGAAATAACAGGAGTCAGTAGAAACATCAGAAAATTTGTGCAAAGATCGATGGCACAATGGAAGACACAGTTGCAAATCAATGGTGAGAAGCTGGGAGAGGTTAATATCAAGAGAGGAATATTTCAAGGAGATTCATTATCACCATTACTATTTGTTATTGCACTGTTTCCTCTGTCAACAATACTGAATAACTCAGGACATGGCTATCAAACATCAAAAACATCTGCCAGACTATCCCACCTCCTTTACATGGATGATCTGAAGCTGTATGGAAAAACATCATCTGAAATAGAATCGCTGCTCAACACTGTCCGTATATATAGCCAAGATATTGTAATGGAGTTTGGCTTGGACAAATGTGCCACACTTACTATCAAACAAGGAAAAATAGTGAAAACTGAAGGAATCAAGATGCCCCACGAAAATAACATTAAGAGTCTGGATGAGGAAGAGTACTACAAATACTTGGGTATCCTTCAAGCTGACAATATCAAGCACACTGAAGTCAAGAAAAAGATTAGAGGTGAATACATCAAGAGAGTGAAGAAGATCTTAAAGTCCAAACTCAATGGAGGAAATACCATAAAGGCAATCAACACCTGGGCAATCCCAGTCATTAGGTACACAGCTGGAATAGTGGACTGGACTCAAGCAGAACTAAAAGCAATGGATAGGCAGACCAGAAAAATAATGACAATGAATCATGCCCTTCATCCACGCGACATTGATAGACATTGATAGACTTTATCTACCAAGGCAAATAGGTGGGCGTGGAATGCTACAAGTACATCAGATGGTTGAAGAAGAAAAAATGGCTTTGGAAGAATATCTGAAGAACAATGATGAAGATGCACTGAAATTAGTATATCAGGAAGGCTTACTGACTACTGGAGAGACCAAACTGGCCTACAAGAAAGACCAAAATGAAGAACAGAAATAGAGGCATGGGAAGACAAAGCATACATGCGGCCATACATGAAAAAAATAGCTGGAACGGCAGATAATAAACAAAACCTGGCACTGGTAAGAGCAGGAAAATTGAGAAAGAGACCGAGGGACTAATTCTGGCTGCACAAGACCAAGCCTTAAGGACAAATGCATACAAAGTCAAAATTGAGCAGACAGCAACAGACAGTAAGTGCCGCCTATGCAAAGAAGCTGAAGAAACAGTGGACCACTTGGTAAGCTGTTGCAAGAAGATTGCACAGACTGATTACAAGCAGCGGCATGACAAAGTCGCAACAATGGTGCATTGGAAGATCTGCAAAAAATATCATTTGCCTGTAAGCAAAAACTGGTGGGATCATAAAATAGAGAAAGTCATAGAAAATGATAAAATTAAACTGCTCTGGGACTTCAGAATTCAAACAGACAAGCACCTGCAACATAACACCCCAGACTTAACCAATTGTCGATAAGAAAGACAAAAAAGTCTGGATAGTGGACGTGGCAGTGCCTGGAGACAGCAGAATAGAAGAGAAAGAACTGGAGAAGATAACAAAATACAAAGACCTACAAATAGAAATAGAAAGACTGTGGCAAAAGCAAGCAAGGGTAGGTACCAATAGTAATAGGCTCCTTGGGTGCAATCCCAAAACAACTGGAGCACCACTTGAACACCATTGGCATTGACAAATTCGCTATTAGTCAGTTGCAAAAGGCGGCCTTGCTAGGAACTGCTTCCATCCTGCGACGATATCTGTAATACCATCAAACACCCACATCTGCCTATCCCAGGTCCTGGGTCAGGACTCGATAGGTAGACAAAATACGCAAATCCAGTCTGAACATCTTCTGGCTGACTGTGACGATGACGATAATAACTAATAATAATTAATAATAATAATAATAATATGAACTAGAACTTAATAACAACAAAAATGGTAGAAAAAAGAGCAAGGAAAATCAAAAATTGGTCAGCACCGGGTGAAGATGAACTGCATGGGTTTTGGTTGAAACATCTAACTGTTATACACCCACTCATTTCCAAGCAGTTCAACAATATACTACAAGGAGGAGAAATTGAAAAGTGGCTAACAACTGGGAAAACCTACCTAATAATGAAAAATCCAGCAAAAAGGGGCAACACCAGGCAACTACAGGCCAATTACCTGTTTACCAACAACTTTCAAATTACTAACTGGTGTGGTAGCTGATGCAGTACAACAGCATCTAGTTGAAACAATCTCTTTCACCTGAGCAGAAAGGAAACGCCCCCAATAGCAGAGGAACAAAAGATCAACTCCTAATAGACAAAATGATCTTGGAAAACTGCAAGAGAAGGAAGACCAACCTGAATGTGGCATGGATTGACTACAAAAAGGCATTTGACTCTCTGCCACATGATTGGATAATAAAGTGCCTAGAAATAACAGGAGTCAGTAGAAACATCAGAAAATTTGTGCAAAGATCGATGGCACAATGGAAGACACAGTTGCAGATCAATGGTGAGAGGCTGGGAGAGGTTAATATCAAGAGAGGAATATTTCAAGGAGATTCATTATCACCATTACTATTTGTTATTGCACTGTTTCCTCTGTCAACAATACTGAATAACTCAGGACATGGTTATCAAACATCAAAAACATCTGCCAGACTATCCCACCTCCTTTATATGGATGATCTGAAGCTGTATGGAAAAACATCATCTGAAATAGAATCGCTGCTCAACACTGTCCGTATATATAGCCAAGATATTGTAATGGAGTTTGGCTTGGACAAATGTGCCACACTTACTATCAAACAAGGAAAAATAGTGAAAACTGAAGGAATCAAGATGCCCCACGAAAATAACATTAAGAGTCTGGATGAGGAAGAATACTACAAATACTTGGGTATCCTTCAAGCTGACAACATCAAGCACACTGAAGTCAAGAAAAAGATTAGAGGTGAACATCAAGAGAGGAAGAAGATCTTAAAGTCCAAACTCAATGGAGGAAATACCATAAAGGCAATCAACACCTGGGCAATCCCAGTCATTAGGTACACAGCTGGAATAGTGGACTGGACTCAAGCAGAACTAAAAGCAATGGATAGGCAGACCAGAAAAATAATGACAATGAATCATGCCCTTCATCCACGCAGTGACATTGACAGACTTTATCTACCAAGGCAAATAGGTGGGCGTGGAATGCTACAAGTACATCAGATGGTTGAAGAAGAAAAATGGCTTTGGAAGAATATCTGAAGAACAATGATGAAGATGCACTGAAATTAGTATATCAGGAAGGCTTACTAACTACTGGAGAGACCAAACTGGCCTACAAGAAAGACCAAATGAAGAACAGAATAGAGGCATGGGAAGACAAAGCACTACATGGCCAATACATGAAAAAAATAGCTGGGAAAGCAGATAATAATAAAACCTGGCAATGGCTAAGAGCAGGAAAATTGAAGAAAGAGACCGAGGGACTAATTCTGGCTGCACAAGACCAAGCCTTAAGGACAAATGCATACAAAGTCAAAATTGAGAAGACAGCAACAGACAGTAAGTGCCGCCTATGCAAAGAAGCTGAAGAAACAGTGGACCACTTGGTAAGCTGTTGCAAGAAGATTGCACAGACTGATTACAAGCAGCGGCATGACAAAGTAGCAACAATGGTGCATTGGAAGATCTGCAAAAAATATCATTTGCCTGTAAGCAAAAACTGGTGGGATCATAAAATAGAGAAAGTCATAGAAAATGATAAAATTAAACTGCTCTGGGACTTCAGAATTCAAACAGACAAGCACCTGCAACATAACACCCCAGACTTAACAATTGTCGATAAGAAAGACAAAAAAGTCTGGATAGTGGACGTGGCAGTGCCTGGAGATAGCAGAATAGAAGAGAAAGAACTGGAGAAGATAACAAAATACAAAGACCTACAAATAGAAATAGAAAGACTGTGGCAAAAGCAAGCAAGGGTAGTACCAATAGTAATAGGCTCCTTAGGTGCAATCCCAAAACAACTGGAGCACCACTTGAACACCATTGGCATTGACAAATTCGCTATTAGTCAATTGCAAAAGGCGGCCTTATTAGGAACTGCTTCCATCCTGCGACGATATCTGTAATACCATCAAACATCCACATCTGCCTATCCCAGGTCCTGGGTAAGGACTCGATAGGTAGACAAAATGCCAAATCCAGTCTGAACATCTGGCTGACTGTGCGATGATCGATAATAATAATAATAATAGTAAAGTTGAAAGGGACCTTGGAGGTCATCTAGTCCAATCCCCTGCTCAGGCATGAAACCCTATACCATTTTGAACAAATCGTTGTCCAGTCTCTTCTTAAAAACCTCCAGTGTTGGAGCATTCACTGCTTCTGGAGGCAGGTTGTTCTACTGGTTAATTGTTCCAACTGTCAGGAAGTTTTTCCTTAGTTCTAGGTTGCTTCTCTCCTTGCTTAATTTCCACCCATTGCTTCTTGTCCTGCCTTCAGGCGCCTTGGAAAATAGCTTGACACCCTCTTCTTTGTGGCAGCCCCTGGGACATTGGAACACTGCTATCGTGTCCCCCCTCATTCTTCTCTTTGTTAAACTAGACATACCCAATTCCAGCAGCTGTTCCTTATATGCTTTAGCCTCCAGTCCCCTAATCATCTTTGTTGCTCTTCTCTGTACTCTTTCTAGAGTCTCAACATCTTTTTTACAGCGCGATGACCAAAACTGGATGCAGTATTCCAAGTGTGGCCTTACCAAGGCATTGTAAAGTGGTATTAACACTTCACGTGATCTTGATTCTATCCCTCTGTTAATGCAGCCTAGCACTGTGTTGGCCTTTTTGGCAGCAGCAGCACACTGTTGGCTCATATTTAGGTGATTGTCCACTAGGACTCTGAGGTCCCTCTCACAGTTACTACTGTTGAGCAAGGTTACCCCCTATACTATATCTGTGCATTTGGTTTTTCTTGCCTAACTGTAGAACCTTGCTTTTTTCACCATTGAATTTCATGTTGTTAGATAGCGCCCCGTGTTTAAGTCTATCCAGATCCTTCTGTATCTTAAGTCTGTCTTCTGGAATGTTGGCTATTCCTGCCAGCTTGGTGTCGTCTGCAAATTTGATGAGTTCCCCATCTATCCCCTCATCCAAATCGTTGATAAAGATGTTGAAGAGCACTGGGTCCAGAACAGAGCCCTGGGGAACCCCACTACACACTTCCCTCTATGGAGATGTGGTTCCATTGAGGACCACACGCTGAGTACGGACAGTCAGACAGCTATGGATCCATCTGGTGGTGGTGCCATCTACCCCACATTTTTCTATCTTGTCGAGTAGTAGGTTGTGATCTACTTTATCAAATGCCTTACTGAAGTCCAAGTAAATTATGTCCACAGCATTCCTCTGATCCACTAATTTTGTCACTTGGTCAAAGAATGCAATAAGATTTGTCTGGCATGATCTATTTTTGACAAACCCATGTTGCCTTTAGTAATGACTTTGTTTGCCTTTAGGTGTTCGTTGATTCGTTGTTTGATTATCTTTTCCAGGATCTTCCCAGGTATTGAGGTCAGGCTGATAGGTCTGTAATTTCCTGGGTCTTTTTTTTCCCCTTTTTTGTAGATGGGAACTACATCAGCTCTTTTCCAGTCCTCTGGTAGTTCCCTTGTGCTCCAGGATCTTTGAAAAATATAGTTCAGTGGTTCTGAGACTAACTCCTAGTTAGTCCCAAAGATACCTGGAGGAGACTGAAGCGGCAATGCCACGATAACTTTCTCTTGATCTTTAGCCCTGCTAGGGCAATAATGGCTGTGGGCGCAAGAAGCAGGGGCAGCAGGGCTGCTGCGGGTGGGGGTGTGAGGGGCAGTGGTGGCCGGCTGCCCCCCGTACTGTGGGAGCCGCGGGGCCTGCTCTACACAGGGCTGTGCAGGGTGGGCGGTGGTGCTGGTGAGGCGGCTGCAGGCGGGGTGTGTAGACGGCAAGCTGCCCCCAGGGCTGGAACCGGCACAGCTGGTGCTTTGGGAGCTGCGGGGCCTGCTCTACACGGTGGGGCAGCAGTGCTGGTGGGGCGGCTGCGGGTGGGGGTGCGGCATGTAAGCATAATTACAATATAAAATGTTATTGTTACAAATGTTTTTATTATGCATTTATCATATTATAGTGTATTCTGTATTATTCTTGCAATGAATAAAATGTTTCTTTTATTTACAATTTTTTTTTCTTCAATTTATTTGTGTCCTCCTTTTCATTATAAAAAAGTTGGTCACCTTAATAATGGAGAAGAGAGGACTCCATCCATTGCTCCTAACTATGCAATAGCAAGGTCTGCTTTGGGCAGATTGCAGTATTTTACTCTAGAAAAAATCCAT
The DNA here is from genome assembly GCF_016545835.1 of Crotalus tigris. Taxonomy (NCBI): domain Eukaryota; kingdom Metazoa; phylum Chordata; class Lepidosauria; order Squamata; family Viperidae; genus Crotalus; species Crotalus tigris. The sequence continues at coordinate 494,291 of NW_024096493.1, read as the reverse complement.
CTCCACAAAAAGGTTGTCAGCTAAAGATTAGTTGAAAAGATCAGATAGCAGATTGTAGGGAAGATTTTAAGGCCTTGGAAAGCTGTGATATAAAAGGTTAGGTGGACAAAATACTTTCTGGTTTAAAGTAATTTCTGAGCAAACGAGGCCTATTAAGCCAATCCAACATTCAGTCTCCTTCCTCCTCAGCCTCCTTCCATGGTCATAAGTCGTGATGGTTGTAAAGTGTATCATCACATGGCCAGACTCAGTTTTACAATTTTTCTGAAGGAGGCATTAAGTGAATACCACAGTTGTTAAGCAAATGCAGCCATTAAGCAAACCCACTGTTCATTATGGGACATTTTTGCTGAAAATCAGAAGTAAATGCTGGTTTTGGCAAAAAAATGTAAATTAAAGTCACATGACCATAGGATGTTGCAAACAGTTGTAAATGCAATCTGGTTGCCAAGCATCTGAAAAGTGGTCACATGACTATGGGGGGGCAGCCATAGGAATTTCAGAACTAGATTGTAAGTACCTTCAGAGTGGTCTGTTATAAATTTAAATGATCGCTAAACAACCAATCGTTAAGTCAAGGACCACCTGTATACCAGTTGGAGACTGGAGCTATGCTGATACATTTCCCTGAGGGTAGGAAGGTTTGGTGGGACGTGAAAAGCCAGGTTGATTCACTCTCAGGTTTGTTTGTGCTCCAAAGGAAATGGTGCAAAGATAATTCTTTAAGAGCCGAGGTGGTGCAGCAGTTAGAATGCAGTACTGCAGGCCACTTTAGCTGACTGTGTTCAGCAGGTCAGCGGTTCAAATCTCACCGGCTCAAGGTTGACTCAGCCTTCCATACTTCCGAGGTAGGTAAAATGAGGACCTAGATTGTTGGGGGCAATGTAAATATATATATATATACATTGCTTACTGGTGTACACCGCTTAGAGAGTGCTTGCACTTAAAGCGGTATATAAGTCTCATAAATAAATAAATAAATTCTCTGCCTCTCCCAGAGGGAGCAGTTACCTATTGGCAGAACTGTCCACTTTTTCTCAACTGCTAGTTCCTTTCTTTCCCTCCTTTCACCTGGTGACAAGATGCCTTCATGACCTCCCCCTGCTCCTTATCCTCCATCATTGTGAACAAATACTTTATTAAGTCCTCAGTATAGTGTCCAATTGGAAGGCGTTTGTTGTTGTTGAGAAATCTTTGCAATAAAAAGAAACAACGGCGAAGGAAGTTGAAACTCAGAGACAGTGGACCATCCGGTTGTTGTCTTTTAAAGTAGATGGGAGAAATTACAGGCATCTTTGGGTGATAATGATCAACAGGGAGAATTCCCCTTATTTTCATAACCAGCTGCAAAGCTAAGAAAAGTAGGACCAGTAGCTCAGAAAGTGGGTCTATGACAACTCACTGCATGGCCAACTCACTATAGCCAATTCACCATGGCCAACTTGCCATGGCCAACTTGTCATGGCCAATTCGCCACAGGACAACTCACTGCAGGACAATTCAACAATTCAATTTAATTATTTAAAATAATTTTAAAAATATTTTAATTTTTGTCATTCACATTTTATTTTGTCCTCCTTTGTCATCCTTTCTTTAATGATCCCATTGTATTATTTCTTTGATATTAATGTATTTCTTGTCCTGCAGTGAGTTAGCCACAGCGAGTTGTCCCATTCCATAGAAAATGATCCCTCTGCCAATTTGGGTTAGGAATAATTCTACTGATCACTATCAGGTCCTCTGCTGGGATGGACTATTATGTCCAACTACCTGATTGTTTGGAGGATTTCTTTTGAGTGGGTGTGCATATTGTGATGTTCATTTTCATTTTGCCAGAGAGCAGGCCATCTTTTTCAGGGCAAATTGCTTTCAGAACTGAAGGCCGTTTAAACCAATTTTCCGAAGTGTGTATGTGTGTATCTGTGTGGGCTACACAGGAGTCAGTGGCTGCAAAGGAAAAAGGATGAATGCCTACCAGACTCTGCCAGGCTGAGGGTTCCTTTGGAAAGGTGCCAGTGTGCCTCCATGTGTCTGTATTTAAGCCCGCTTATTAATCTGTTTGTGTCACCTATTATATTATGAGAATGGCAGCTATTATCTTTCCTGGTTTCTTTATAAAAATGAGCTTTTTTTTTTTTTTTTTTTTTGCTTTACTCATCTTTCCCTGCCTTTTAACTAGTTTCCAATCCCCGACAACACTCACCGCGTGATCATTTAATTTTCCCATCTTGATGGCATAATTGAAGAAAGCAGGTATTTTCAGGCATGATGGATGTTGATTGCTGCTTCAGAGCGGGCTAAAAGTAAAACATGCACATTTTCAAAGCCTGTCCTCCTTTGAACAAAACACTTTATTTCCTCTAGGTGAGCTTTTGAGAAAGTCTGGGTGAGAAACACATAAAAGCTTAATTGTCTTGTCTCTTCTTTCCACATCTGTCTCTGGCACTTATGCAACTGCTGTGATGCAAATGAGTGCATTTTCTCTCTTTTGACTCAGACGCTTGGAAACAAGAATCTGTTGTCTTCTGCATGCAACTCTTTTTTTTTTTAGCCATCTGCCTTTCTCTGTTTGCGTCAGCATTGCCACACACCATTCCCTTTCACAACTGGAAAGTATTTTTACCCTGAACCTTGGAACAGCTTGCAAAGAAGAATTCGAACAGACTGATTGTCATCTGTCCATAATGTTACCCACAAAAAAAATTTGACTGGGAGCAAAAAGGAGAAACAAAATCAGGAGCTAATTGTGCAAAGCAGGGATGTCCAATCTTAGCAATTTTAAGACCTGTGGACTTTAACCATACTAGGGAATTCTGGGATTTGAAGCCAAGAAGTCTTAAATTTGCCAGAGTTGGACACCCCTGATGTAAACGCTCACGTGCTTTATGGAGTCCACCTAGATTTTTGCTCCTGTCCAGCTGCTCATGCAGCAGTAATGTTTTTTAAAATATATCTCTCAGCAAAACTCTTGTTGTATACAGGTCAGGGAGAAAACTTTGAGGAGAGTATGCATCAGTAGCCAAATTTGGTTACAGAGTTTGAGTGAAAAGCGAGCCAACTCATCTTGTGGTTACAATTTTCTACAGTGTGTAGGAATCCATGACAGAAATCTAGATTCATCCTAGGCATGTTTTAGCATTCGGGTGACCTTGTCTTTCTCATTTTTAAGGTGATAAAAATATTCGGTGGTAAGATAATTTGGGGCTGTGGATGGAATGGCTGGACAGAGAATGCCCAAAGGCTTTTAAAATTACAACGCATATTTCTCTACTTACTTCCAAAAGTGGTCTGCCAATCCTCCTATTTCTGGTTATTGAGGTCCTAGAAATCTGTCCCAAAGTTCTGTCCCATTATGAGGCAAGTTGTGGAATTCAAACCTTTATAATGGATGAAAAGGATCCAGCCAGGTTATTCACTGGCTACACTGAGAAAGGGCTGAACATACCAGAATTGATAAGATATACATTGTGAAGAGATGCTACCACCTTCTTGCTCATTGCTCCATGGTGTAGTTCCGATTCCCCCCTAAAATGTAAGATTGTTCCACAAAAGCAAAAATGCAAATACATTTATTTCAACCAATCTCTTGGTTCTTGTCTACATTTCTCCTTCTCAGTCTACTCCATCCTTATCTATTTCAGTTTGCAGGCTTCCATTGAGAAGGTCAGGATAATTAATCCACAGTCTTCCATAGCTCCTAGCAAAGAACTGGATTTTTTTCCCCCTCTGGGTGGCAGATGTAAGACATTTTAATTATTTATTGATGTGCAAATCACAAGAGAAACATGCTGTCATTTTCACTTCCCTCTCTCTGAAAATCTAAGCAGACTGCAAGTTGCCTTGCTAAGCCTGACTTGCAAATTATGCCCAAATATGCTTTTAGTGTGCTTCTTGCCTCATTCCACCCTCAGCAGATAGCAACCAACATGTTTATGTCAATATTAGCATTCTCTCCCCACCTTCTGTGATGATTTGACCAGCTCATTACTATTCAGAAAACAGCCAAGATAAAGAGGTATTATGTTTTCCTAGGGAGGAATGAAGTGGATGTTTTTGGAGATGGGTTCCTTTTAACAACTAAGTTAAAACACTACAGGAGGCAAAATGCTCTTGAAATGCAAACTCACACTCTCTTTTCATTGCCCTTGCCATGAGCCTAGTTACACTTCTGGGAACTGTGTCACTTTGGTTAGTGGCAGTGATCAGTTCAAATACAGGTGAGATAATTAAAATATTCAGGTAGAATGTCCGGCATTCTAAGCCCCTTACAAAGAGGTTCTATTTAAATATGGGAAATATAAATGTAAAATGTACAGCTGGAAGATCTTATAGAAACTGGTGGAACAGAAGTAGAACAGCATCAAAATTGCAGTACAACATAATACACTATTAAACAAATAAAATAAAATGGATAACAGAGTTGGAAGGGACTTTGGAGTCAAATCCTCTGCTCAAGCAGAAGGCCCTAGAGACCATTTCAGACAAAAGACAATGTCTTACTTGAAAGGTCATCATGCAAGGAAATGGCTAATTGGTAAAACCTAATTATGGTCAGGATTCAAATCCAGAGCAGCTGTTGTGTACAAAAAAAATCATTACATAATTTTATTTTAGGTAGGGTCTGTGAGAGGGTTTCCATTGGGGCATTTAGGCATTGCTGTGGTGATGTGGCAATAAAGATAGATTTTTAGATCACCACGTCTATGACAGGGTCAGGAAACTGAGAATAATCTCAAAATAAAGTAAACAAGACAATTCCAGACACAATTAGGAGAGGTATTGGAAGAAAAGTCTTCATCCTGGTTCATCCAAGCCGGGGATAAATAAACAACATGGCGACTGCTTTAGAAAGAAGGTTGCAGTTTATTGAAGAGCCAGAAAGATGGTTCTTTCAGGAAAGAGGAGAGAAAAAGAAGGCCGAACACACATGGGAAGTAGGTTTTTATAACCTCTGAAGCCTTTTGTTTGGAATAGTTTCCTGTTCCTGTTTTAGGCTTTGTATTTCCTGTGTCACCCATTCTGACCTGAGTCTGGATGTGCCTTTCTGGTATTCTTGATGGGGATGAATTAGTCCTATTATCATATCCTGCGTCCCTGGTGATGGGGCTAATGACTCCTAGAGTTTGGGTGAGGTATACAGATTTTAGGTGTCTTTATCTTCTTGATCTACTAGCTAGGGTCTTTCTGATGGTTTAAATCTGCATTTGTACAGGGCTAGCTTCTGCTTGGGACAGAGAGACTTGGGGGCAGGGTTGGTTTCTGCTTTTAAAATCCCTTTGAGGAAATATATTTTTCTGCCCTTTTTAATATTTCCTTCTCTGGGGGCTGACTTCCCTCAGAGGTTTAGTGTGGAATCCTACTATAGGTGGAATTTGTATGAACCAGAGAAGCAGTTTTTGCTAATCTTCCAAAAAGGACTAGTATCAGGCCAGAAAAATTATTTTTCTTATCAGATACTGTAAAAGAGAAGAAGCCACTTTAGAAATTCTTTCAGAAACTAAAAACAGTCAGAGAAATAGACCTGGGTAGCCTTCCTTCCTTCCTTCCTTTCTTTCTTCCTTCCTTCCTTCCTTCCTTCCTTCCTTCCTTCCTTCCTTCCTTCCTTTCTTTCTTTCTTTCTCCTCCATTTGGACATTTTTAATAATGCTTTTGCTGTCACCACTAAAGGGAGATTCTGCTCTGTGTAAATAATTAATGTATTACTCTTTCTGGAGAAATTTGGAGAAAATGTGTAGCCCACATTTCTGCTCATACTTGTTAAGGAGAATTTTCCAAAGCTGTTGATGCCAGAAAGAGAAAAGGCCCATTCAGATATGATCTGTGCACAAGGTTTTATCTTTTCCTTCTGGCACATTTGCCCATAGCCTCATTGCTTTTGCTTTTGTTTTCAGATAATGCCAGTATGTTGTGTTGTCTAACTAACTAAATTAATTCCTTTTAATTAAGGGTTATTCAAACAAACCACAGCTTTACAGCAGGGTTCAATTTTTGACAGACTGAGATTAAAACTGATTGCATTTTGTCTAAGTTTGGACACAACAACAGGTGGCAGTTAGTTGAAAACAATAGCTAGTATTTCCAATCTCTTCTTCTCATCAGAGAAAAGAACATGAACCTGAGTGTTCATGCACAAAGCATTAAGTGTTGATAAATATGCCCACCTGTGTTTCAAAAGCAATCATCACTTACACACCCCCACACACCCTGGGAACAAATAATAGAGTAATTCAAAATCGGTTGAATTCATTCCAAATATACTATAGGATTAAGCAATTAAATTTGTTTGTGCCAAGAGAGTTTAAACAAGAAGGGCAATTTAAACCACCCATACAAAAAAAGTAAATAGATATAGTAGTAATTAAAATAAAGAGAACTATTTCACAAAGAATGGCCCATGAAAACAAAAACAGCCCTACAGAGGCTGGTCTCTGAAGCTAGCATTACAGTCTCAACAGTGGCCAGCTAACTGCTTACGGGAAGCCTTCCTGCAGAAAAGGAGAGTCCTTTATATGATAGAGGTAATCAAAAAAACCACAAGATAAATGTGTTTTGTCAGAATTTTCCACAAACAAGGTCTCCATTGGAGAAGCAATTGCCACCTGCCACACCATGGATTAACATGGGACCCAGAAAGATCCTCAACAAATCAAGGGTGTCTGAGTGGAATAATAAAAAGAAGCCAAGATGGTAGTTGGGAATGTGCAATTAAAACTCTACCATTATCAATGTTTTGCAAATATACAAACACAAAAAATGATGGAGTTTCAGTTGCTCCACCACCAAACCATATTGACTCCTTCTTACCATACTTTGCAGATAACCCTGCCCCAGATATTCTCAATATATAGACAGATGGTTCAGTTGCCCTTAAAGTTAGCTTTAAGGTGAGCATGTCCTTAAAGTTAGCTTTAAGGTGAGCATAGTTACTATTACTATGATTCACCTTTCACCAAATATGTATCTTTTGTTTGACTTTTCACAGGTAAAATAATAGAACAGCAAACTTATATATGAAAGATTGATAGCCGGTTGTGCCTAAATCAAAGGCTATGCCTCATCTATTTGGCTTTTTTCATTTATTTATGCATTTCTTTTGTGAAGGAGTGTGTATATGCGTGTGCCTACATGCACCTTTGAGTCAGTGTTGACTCCTGGCAACTGCTTGGGCAATCCCTCCAGTGTTTTGGCAAGATTTCAGAAGTGGTTTGCCATTGCCTGCTCCCTAGGGCTGAGAGAAAATGACTGGCCCCAAATCACTCTGCCGGCTTTATGCCTAAGGCAGGATTAAAGTTGAAGGATTCCTGGTTTTGTGTATCAAATTTGTTTTCTCTTTATGTGATTCCTCTGGTTTGCTCTTGCTTCTGCTCATTTCTGGGTATGATCATTTGCAAATTCTCTCTGTGGTGGAGAGTTGAGTAATGACTCACCAGAATAGCCTGGACTATTCATGAGCTTCTTACAACCCACTTCCTCTGCAGACAGTCAGCTCACCCACTAATGGGTGCAGAATTCATCACCACAAGATCTTTTAGCACTCTGAAATATATGGTGCATTGCAGTTACAGAGATGTCATAACAATCAAAACATTATGTCTGCTTACTAGAGTCCTACTAGAATCTTCTAAAACCTTCGGTTGCTATCTTCACTTCCTTTACTTTATTTTATTTTATTTTTTCTTGCCTCCTCTGTTTCTTCAAAACCAAATGTTAGATGGGTTGCATTCTTCAAATCAACCACTAGATGACCAGGTACCCGAAGAGCAGCTTTAATACAGCTTTATGAGAGCAAATTATAGCCTTCCAGAGTTGAGAATTTGCAAATTACATTTTCCTGAATAATAAGTGAGAGAGAGAGAAGAAAAAGAAAAGAAAAGGAAAAAAGAGGTATTTTTCTGTAGCTTATTATAACTTGCACACATATTATTTTGTCACTCTTAACCTGCATTAAAAATACGCGAGTTAACTAACAATGCAATGAAAATGATAAATAGTTTATTAGGTTTAAGGATGCAAAACTGGTAAAAAATATGAAGCATTTCCCTTAGCATGAAGCCTAATGTATAGATTCAAAAAACTTTTCTTCACCCAGTACAAAGGACAGATATCAGAATTTAGCTACTTGAAGCTGCTAATTTACTCATTTGTACATCCCAAGAAAACATATCTATTAAAAAAAAAAAAAACCTGCCTAGAAAATAGCTAAGCATCAAATAATGTGCCTGGAAAATAACTTAGTGGTATTTTTAGTAACTTATGAATCTTTAACATGGATCACTGGTTTTCCTCATTTCAAACCAAGAGGTATAAAACCCAGGTCAAATTTGTTGACACATATTCAGACATTGTCTGGTACCCACTGAAATCAAAGGAAGCCCTACAAGGTAGTGGCAAAAAGCCCCCAAAACCAAGATGGCAACTGTGCTTGTGACACCAGCTTAATGGTTTGGTTTTTTTTTTAATATTCTGCCCAATGCCCAACTGTAGATAAAAATGATCAGAATGCAAGTTCAAAGCTGAATACAGGTAGTACAACTGTTTGTTTAATGACCATTCAAAGTTACAATGATGCTAGAAAAAAAAAACCCTGACTTATGACCATTTTTCACTCTTATAATTGTTGCAACTTCCCCATGATCAGGTGATCAAAATTTGGATGCTTGGCAACTGGCTGGTATTTATGACAGTTGCAGTGTCCCGGGGTCATGTGATCACCTGTTGTGACCTTCTGACAAGCAAAGTCAGAAAATCACTTCACAACTGTGTTGCTAACTTAACAAATTGCAGTGATTCACTTAACAACTGTGGCAGGAAGGATCATAACATGGAGTGGAACCCACTTAACATCTGTCTCACTTAGCAATGGAAATTTTGGGCTCAGTTGTGCTTGTAAGTTGAGGATACCTATAAATAGATTGCAAATACACAACTTACATTTGATTTTCAACTAAGCTTAGATAGTGTAATTTTCACTACCTTCCAGGAAAAGCAGAAAGTTCATTCTATATGCTGGGAAAACTTCAAATAGTTTGTCATGAGCTGCAGGACATCACATTAGGGGTTACAACGTAATGTTAACTACTTATTACTGACCTCAATTGCACTAGCAATGTTCAATAGTTATTTAGAACACTTTCTGAAGAATTATTGAATGAAAGACATTGCTCGTGTAACCAATAAGTTTCTATAAGGTATTAATGCAGGGGTCTCCAAACTTGGCCCTTTTATGACTTGTGGACTGAGGAATTCTGGGAGTTGAAGTCCACAAGTCATAAAAGGGCCAAGTTTGAAGACCCCTGTATTAATGGCTTCCATCAACTATTCACACAGGCACTTTCGAATAGCTAGTTTGTCTGATCCAGAAGAAAAAGGCAGGTCCATACACCTCCTGATCAGCAGTAAATTAGAAGACAATACAGATAATCCTCAACTTATGACCACAATTGAACCCAAAATTCTGTTGCTAAGTGAGACATTTGTTAAGTGAGTTTTGTCCCATGTTATGACCTTTCTTGCCACAGTTAAGTGAATCACTGTTTAGTAAGATGGTTGTTCAGTGAATCTGGTTTCCCCACTGACTTTGCCAGGAGGTCACAAAAGAGGCTTACATGACCCCAGGACATTGCAACCGTCATAAATTTGAGTCAGTTGCCGAGCATCTGAATTTTGATCACGTGACCATGGGCATACTGCAATGGTCGTAAGGGTGAAAAACGATCATAATTCACTTTTTCAGCGCTGTTGTATCTTCAAATGGTCACTAAATGAACTGTTATAATTCAAGGACTACCTGAATATGTAGCTCAGAGCTGAACTGTGGAGAGACTTTAGTGCTCTCTGAGTTTGGTTATTTTCTTGCAGACATTTAATTACTCAACAATGTAACATCATCAGGCTGAATTAGCAGGGCAAATGAGTGCATATAAGCAAGAAGCAATCTCCACACCCAGTTTGCACTGATGGTTTTATCTAGTTGGGTAATGTAAAGTCTGCAAAAAAAAAAAAAAAACCAGCCAAGTTCAGAGAGCTGCAAGTGATAATTCCACCTGAATTCCCTAGATTGTCCAAGATTGGCCAAATAAAGTATTCAATTCAATTTCCTTTCCCCCCCCCCCCACCTTCGCTTGGAAGCATGTTGCTGAAAAAGATCAAGATTTTGCGGGGCCCAGCAACTCTTATCAGGCTAAGGTACACCAGCATAAAGCAAGCAGAAGGAGTATGCAGCTCATGTCGCGCAAAGCTTTTCAAAGAAAACCCCTTTCAAACCTCTTTGTGCTGGAACTGGATGCTTTAAAATAAGCCATCATAATGGCAGAAGGAAAGACTCATTTGCAGAATAGAAGGCAGACATCCGCTTGGCTTTTCTCATTACTGCTGCTGTGGCCAGGAGACACTGGCCATTCATTTCCTTGACCCTACTTATCCTTTTTGCCCCTAACACATTTATTTCCTAACTGCTGTGGCTCTTGCCTCAAGTCCTCTGAGGGGGAGGAACTACGTGTCAGATGCACCCTGGATGCACAAAGGCACTCGGGGGAATAATGAAGAGTTTTGTAGCTGGCCCAGCCCAAGAAACCCATGAATAATCAATAGTACTAGAGGCTGGCTGGGTAATTGAATTGCAGACTTAGTAATAACTGGAGATTTATCTCTAGAATTATATCCAGGCCTAATTTTAAATCTATGTATAGGGAGGTGAGAAAAGCACTGATCATAAGGATTATTTACTTACTTTGCTTGACTAAAGAAAATTAAACAAAGCCAGTCACACACACACACACACACACACACACACACACACACACACACACACCTGTGCTTTTCAATGTGTAGCCTTCTTGAATCGCTTGCTAATTCTGTTCACAGAATTCAGCACATGCAACCCATCCGTTGCCTCCAATAGAAAAATGGGGTGACATTAAAGGAGTTCATTTTAGGAAAGAATATATTATTGCAAATTATTTTAGGTGCCTAAAAGAACTTCATACACTTCTACACAATCTGTCATTTTCTCTTGCTTTATTTGAAAGGTGACAGAAACTTCAGGAGAAATTTAGGTTCTTTTTTCCTCTGTAGACTTTTTTTGAAAAAAAAACAAAATCTGAGAAACCTCAGGCAACTAACTTCTGAAGATGGGTGACTAATAATTTTAACCTAAGAGCAATAGCATATTAAAATGAAGTAGGGTTTACTAATACTGTAGGCCTTTGACTAGAGACATGTAAACTACAACAGGGTCAAGAGTTCTAAATGGAAAGTATTTGCTGAAGTCTTCAGGGACAATGTAATACAGAGACTCCCTCTGATTCTCTTTAAACCTGGTTATCTCACCTCCCCCCTGATTTTAGAAAACAAAAAGTAGCTACAGAACAAAAATTATTTGGGAATACTGTTTCAGACCTCACCTATGCTCAGAATCTCTTAGTTGTTCATTCAAGCAGCTCAACTTTCTCTAGAACAAGTTGAAAAAATAGCGGGTATAGTACTCTAAGAAGTCAACATCTTAAGGACATTGTATATAATGCAAGTGATTTTTAGGCTGGTGCACCAATGTGAAAAAAGAGGGGTTTTTTAATGAATAAGAGAGGCACTGGGCTCACATTGGTGTGTGGTCTCAAGGACTCTTCTAAATCATTTCAAAGCTTGTGCAGTACTTAAACAAGGGCAATTCGGAAATAAACCTCCATTTGGTTATTAATGACAGACACTCACAGATACAGAACTTTTATTATACACATTAGAAAACCACAACATTACTTTTTGACATAATCATTATTCAAACTGAGACAGTCAT